>NW_005054361.1:95753-118345 GCF_000277835.1 Geospiza fortis
AATATATTTTGCATACAAAAAAGTAGTCTTCTGCAAGCTATTTTTAGACTATAATGTAAATGTAGATTAGTCTGGTGTGATACAAACCTTCATTTCCAGAATGACATAGTCTATTGCTAATATATTTTTCAGGCATACTTCTTCGTATATTATCTGATATTCCTTAGCAGTACATTGATGTTCCTGATCACACTGTGAAATAAATTTTCATTAAAAATGTGGAAATGAACTGCTATCATTTCCATTTCTGCACAAATAAAACCACTCAATTGCGGTTCCAATCCAATGAAGAAGTGAAACAGGCCTGCCTCACATGCTGACTTGAACACAGAGAGCACAGTTCAAAGAAACAAGACTGTCTAAAGAAAAATACAAAATTTGGCAACCACTTTAAGGTTGTCGATACAGTTGCTGTAAGTGTTCACATCCCCAGCCACCAAACAGGCAGCAAATTCTAACTAGGCAAATAAACTCAATCCATCATTTTTATGTTCCCACATTTTGAGACTGTTGTGTCTCTTAGATCACCCGCATTTGAATAAGGTGACAATGATGTGGATATCTCCTGCTAATGATTCTTTCCTCGCCATTGTAAATGTGGGTATAATGATACAAATGCTCAGAGAAATGTGAACTAGGGTATTTTTGGAGTGGGCATGATTACCCTCACGATGGCATTGAGGACAGCTGCTTTATGTGCAGTAAGTTGAGGACCAGCAGCACCAGATCTTCATGTAAATAAATGGGCTCAGCCCTTTTCAGCTCACAGGTTGTGCCCAAGCATGTGAGCAGCTGATGTGGCTTGCTGCTTTTAGGAGGTAAGCTGTGGATTCTTTTCACATATGCCTATACATATATATGCCTATATGTATAAGCAGAGATTATTTACTGTCTATACAGATAAAACAACATCTCCTTTAGTTAGCTGAAAAATTTCCAGTGCCTGTCCAAACATACCTCTGAAACAGGTAATATTGTTCTTGTACTAAAGGAATACAGGATAAAATAATAAGTATCATCTAGGAAGCAGGAGGGCGAGAAGTTTCAAGTGCATAACAGTAGTGTGGGCGGAATATATGAAGTAGCAAATACAATACCCAATTTGCTAAAGTCATTACAAGCAAACCAGAAATCAGTGTGGGAGACATTCGTTGCACCTGCTGCTCAGAGTTAAGTTTTCAGAACTTTTAAAAAGACCAAAATTGCTGAAGAGTTCCTAAGGTTTTATCTCTGGAACAGAAAGAAAATTGGGAAGGAAAAAAAAATATTGTTATGCATCCACATGTATCAAGCCAGTGAGAGATTAAATGAAGGAAAAAGAAAATGTCTCTACGCTCAAAGCGTTCAAAGCTTTTGTAGCACAATTTGCTTCAGGAGAAAATAATGTTTTCTGTGGTTACGAACATGCAAAAAAGATTCCAGACTTTATATGAACTGCTGCTCGGGGATTAGATGAGGATTTAATATCTTTCTCAGAGAAAGGATTAATTAAAATCTGTCTTCTTTGGGAAGGTGATGAGCAAAATAATTTCATATGCATACAGAGCTTTTGAATTTTTTCTCTACAGAAATGAAATGTATTTGGTGACTTCTCATTTCATATATTTTTTCTTCAAAAAAGGAATAATTTTATATTTTTATTCATAGGACTATCTGAAGGGATTTTAACATGCTTTCAAAACGTCAAAAAAATGAATCATGTGAGTCTCCTTAGAAAACTTTGAAAATCTGCTGTTAGGAGCTGAAGAAACACTGCTTGAACATCACTGAGGATCTGTCCTTTTGCTACATATTTCACCATGCTTAACAGTGAAATTGGTTAGAAAGTCTACCGGCTAGTGATAGACCTAACTGCATTTTTAATTTCATGATCATACTGCAAAAAGTTTTACTTCTCTTTCTACAGAAGGCCTTGATTGTCATCAAAAAGCTGAAGCATGCACACACACAATTGGTTTTTGTTTATTTGCAGACCTTAGCAGCTGGTGTTTTAGGGAACTAAGATCCAAGTAATCCAGCCCTGCTGCAGGGTGTGAAAGTTTGGAAATGTCTTTCACCACCTTGAGAAAGGAATGACACAAATTAGAGCATCTCATGGGATACCTGCTGGTGCCTGGCCCCCTCCATTCTCTTTCTCTCTATAAAGCAGCAATCCATGACAGTTTCAGTGAAAAAAATAATTTTAAATCTTGCATTATTTGTTTCATAATAGAAATGCCAGTAGACATGTCTGAATTCCCTCCAGCACCGATACGAAAGGAATAGATATTTTACTGAACCAATGTAATTTAAAAAAAATGCTAAAAATATTCTTTTTGAGCCATCAAGAGTGAAAAAGCTATGATTCTTAACTTTTTTATCAAAACTAACCTTCCCTTTTATAAGGAGTTTGACACCTGTGATCCTTTAACAGCACCATTTCTTAAAATGAAATATCTGGTAAATTTACATAAATTTATACACATGTATATGTATATATATAGATATATATATATATAGATATGTAGTAGGAATTTAAATTACTCAGGCTAAATTCCAGAGCTTCCTGTACTGGAAATCATTGAGACACAATGAATGGATAGTTAGTTGGAAAAAAAAAACCCACTTAAAGAAACCTAAACACAACCAAGCAAACAAACAAAAAACTCAAACCAAAATAAAACCAAAAAAAAACCCCCGATCACACAAAAATCTATGTAATAGGTTCATAACTCATACCAGAAGTATAGGAAAGTAAAAAGCAATGAGCAACAAACTGAAAGTAAGATCTAAAGAAAGAAACAAAAACAAAAGCTCTACTGGAGAACTTTGCACTTTTTTTTTTTGTAGAGCTTCTGTCCTTAAAAACCTGGGACCTCAAGTGGATTTTTTTTGTCTTTCATCTGCCTCATTTCTTCAGTCCCAACATGCAGGAAGTCTAAGGCAAAGGCTTGTCCATCTCTGCTGCCCTGTTTGATGAGCATCAGTGTCCCTTGCTCAAGTGGTCATGGTCCCTGCCCTGCATCAGAGCACGGGTAAGGCCAAAAAAAGCAGGTGATCCTCCTCCTGATGAGCACACTCCAGTAATTACCAAATAGTTAGTATAGCAGGGAGCAGCATCTCTTGGATGGAGCAGGGAACAGACTTGGATGATCTGGTCTACTGATTTAAACATGGCTCAACTTCAAGGAGTGTTTGCCTGAACTCTATAAGGCAGTCTTAGCCCATATGTTTATCATACATCCAAGGAGCTCAGGAAAGGATTGATGGCCTGCAATTTTACAGTCACTGCATGGTCCTGTAAGATTAGTATGGATTAACTGTCTGAGCATTAAATATTTAATGTAATAAAAAGTTTTCTTAAAGGTATGGAAGTGTGACTTGGACCTGCATTTTAATTATGCTTTAAAAAAAGTCCAGTCAACATCTAATTTGTTCTGTTCAAATCCTAACATGGTCCAAAGATAAATCTCTTCTGTTTGGAGAAGAAGAGAGAGTCGAAGGAGAAGATCAAATAATTAGGCATAGCTGAATTTAAAATCACTGTCCCAGACTATCAAATAGATTAGACTTCAAAGACAGAACCGTGAATTATACATATGTATAATATATATGTAAAATTTCTCATTCCGTTTTTGTAATTGAAAAGAAAAGAAAAAAAGAAAAATACATGTTTTATTAATTCATCCCAGACTCTCTAGATACTCAATACTAGGTCAGCAGTGAAATCTTTGTGGTACCTGCCCAAAATTAACCTGAGCCTGTACTACATCATAGCATATCCTTAGCTCTGTCTAGCTGAGACTAGGTATGCATTTCACCTTCTGTACCTTTTCTCCTGCACTACTTTTTGGAACTGTGCTAATAAATTATGAGGACAGGAGGTATGATCTCACTCATAATGAAATGAAAATAGAAAATTTCAGCTGTGTTGCTTTAGGTAACAGCTTTTTTTTAGTTTAATTTCAAGTAGATGAAGCTATAATGTTTCAAAACTTGTAAAATGAAGAAAATTAAATATTCCATGGAGAAAGTGCTGAAGTTGAAATTTCTCTGACCTGTTATTTTAGCTGAAAGTCTTTGCTAATTTGAACACTGCTTCTGAAAGCAAAAACGCCATTAAGATTTTATCACATTGGCCTCTTACTAGTTCTTAGTGGTTTGCCTGCAGATGAACCCAGATAGTATCTGTGTGTCATCACTTAAAAGCAGCACCCTTCAGTTCAGGTCAGAGGCAGAACATTTTTCCTCCTCTCCTCTGTTCCTGGTGTCAATCAGGTAAGAAATTGGTGGGTGGTAAGAAGAGCTGGGTAACAGAGAGGTGCCTTTCTCACCTGGGCTCAGCCCCTTTGCCCAAGTGTAATAAAGCTCACCTCCAGTGCAGGGTGTCCCCCAGGAGCCTCAAGTGTCCCAGCTGAGGGAACAGAGTCATGCAAAGTGAGGGATAGAGTTCCAATGGCATGTAGGTTAAGGTTTCTGGCCACTTCCAGCAGCATCAACTCAGTGACTGAGTTTTTAAATGCTTTTTTATAGCAGAGACCATTAAACCACAGAATGTCCCTCCTGAACACTATTAAGTGGATAAATAATGAGTTCAGCTATCAGTGGTTTCTGCACCTTCACTGCTGCCTTGCAAATGGAAGAGTGAACTCAACAATTTGACACCAGCAATTAAAAGTAAAGAGGTGAGCAACAGTTAATTTTACAGCATGGAGCAACCTGAAAGCCACCCAAGGCAACACCTGCTAGTGGAGCCAGCTTATAAAGTGACCACACTGCCTGAGTGGCAGCATTCTGGTGATATACTTCACTTCATAAAGACTCCTCATTAATTAACACATTTCCATTTGATTTCTGATGGCAGGGTTTCAGCTGCAGCAGGACAAACTCTCTGGGGACAGGGAACCTGCTTGCAGGAGCAAACAAACCAAATCCACTGAAGGAGGGGAATTGTCAAGCTTGTCCTGGTGAATCCCCTACACCTGTGGAGTGGGAAAATAGCATGGTTTTAAAATGAAGCTTCACACCTCTTGACACCTACCTTTCTTCTGGAGACCAAAGCAAATGTGATTTTTTTCGCATTTCACAGCGAAAATTTAGTTTGTTCCTTAACCTGAAGAAACAAGATGAAATTTCATTTGTGCACAATCATTGTGCCATGATTATATTTAAAAAATCAATAGACACAGCTGTCCTATGGCCTGCCTTTATTGTAAAGTACATTGATGCTACCAAAACCAACTTTCTCAGAAGTCCACTACCACAATCAGGCATATGAAATATTGGAGATAGCAGCTTGCAAGTGGCTGATCAGTTTCTAGCATTTTGCAGTATCATGACACTTTTTTCTCTCCAGATGGTTTTCCAAAGACCAGTTTAACTCCATGCATTCTCTGAAAATTAAGCACACAGTACAGGGTCTGCATTTTAAAAGGCAGAAATCAGCTGCTCCCTATGTGTGAGGCATCATGCTTTTTTTCAAACTCAGGTGGAATTTTGAGGACAAATCCAGCATATAAAAACCAGCTAAACATTGATGGGTTGTTTTGAAAAGCAAATAGAGGCTTGACAGACCATCAGTGACAGCAGGAAGAGTAGATACTCCATGAATTTTACCTGTGAAAAAGATAAAGGACAACTATCTCTGCTGATGTTTAAAAATCAGCAGCAGCACTCATCCTCAGTATCTCCAACAGAAGCCCTACATGCTGCCCATTGGAACCAGAAGAAAATACCCCAGAGATGCAGGAGACAGCAGGGTGGGTTTCTCAAGGTGATTACAGGCTACTGACACACTGATCCTGGCTGTTCCAGAT
Organism: Geospiza fortis; assembly: GCF_000277835.1. Classification (NCBI taxonomy): domain Eukaryota; kingdom Metazoa; phylum Chordata; class Aves; order Passeriformes; family Thraupidae; genus Geospiza; species Geospiza fortis. The sequence continues at coordinate 101,549 of NW_005054361.1, forward strand.
GGCTCCAGCCAAAAGTTGAAAGAAGTACACAGCTGACAAATTACATAAAGCTCACCACAGTATGTCACACTACTGCTCACCTAGTCCTCCCACATCATTGAATTTTCCACTGTCTTGTATCCATGGGCATACCTACACCTTCAAGTATTTCCAGCTGCTGCACAGACAAGTTTCATTACCCTAGCGAGAAATGGAAGATAAAAAGCAGAATTTCTAGCTCATGGAAACTTTCTTCTCTTCTCTCCCCAAGTACCTATTCTTCCACTTCCTGTTTCCAAACTCTTGTACAAATTGACAAGCCAAAGATCTGAGAGAGCTCTTCAGTGAGCAGCTGTCTGTTGAGAGCCAAAAGTTAATGAGCTTTCGATTTCCTTAACTCACACAGACACAGTGCAAGCTCTGGCGTGGCTCTGCTGGAACTGCCTGGGATTCAGAAAGCACACTCTAAGCCTGATGTGTGTGAGATCCAGAACTTCAAATAAATCACTGTCTTTTAGTAAAAGAGTATTGTACCTCCTACCCTACTAGCAGCTGTTTTGTCGAGTTCTGCCTGTCAGTCAGTAATGATTCTTTTTACTGTCCACAAGATGTCAATGCCATGAAAGGCAGTGTCTCCTAAACCTCCTATCAGGGGTTTGCTGGAAACATCTTCTCATCTATAGATCCTACTCAGTACAGCAATTTGTCAGAGCAATTACAAACTCACAAGAGGACTTTGCACTGCTGCTCTCCATCAGCCCTTGTGACATCCAGCTAGGAGAGCAGAGAGCACTGATTTGAGCAGGTAAGATCCACACGGTTTGTGGCAGAAGACATGGGTGCTTAGAGGAAAGATCTTAAAAGTCAACAAACAAAATGACGAAAATCTTGAGCTAACTGAGCGCTTTTTCATGCTGCTTAAACCTTCATCTACATTTATGTATTCTCAGCTGCAAGAAACTTAAAACTTGCAGTCCCTCCTTTAGGTGTAGGTAAGCATCAGAGCATTAGCACACAGCACAATGAATTCTCATCCAGAAAATTTATGTAATAGACAGGAGCAAAGCGAGACAAGCCCATCATCTCTTCAGTAAATGGTCCAAACTTTAAAGGTCTGCATCATTTGCAGCTATAAAACAACTGTTCAGTGTTTTCAAATAGCTATTGCAACCATCATATTGAATAACAATAACACATCTTCCCTTAGCAAAAGAGGAAAAAATAATGCCAGTGCATAGAAGATATATGATATATGATGTGAACAGTATTAAGTACCTTATTTAAGCATTAATCTTTAACCTTCACAAACTTTGTGACAGCATACAATGATAGTTGCTGGAGGAAACTCTTTTTTCATATTCACACAACAGCATTATTTATAGCAGCAATGCACATCTGAACAACAAAGGAACAGGAAAGGTAGTGATGAAAGATGCATTGTAACAAGCAATAAATCATATAGCACTGAATCATTGAATGCTAAAGAAAATGAAACTACCTGAAAATAACACTGTGATTTAGCAAAAGTCCTTTAAGATGTGCTTAATGCTAAGTACATATTTGTTTCTCACTGAAGTATTGAACTTTTATTCAGAATTAAATATGTTCTTAAATGTTCTGAAGAATCTGGATCTAAAGGAGGATGACATTTATGGTGATTTCCATCCAAGTCTACAGGATAACAATGTTTCCAGGGAAATTCATAAAGCCATCAAACACATAGGCTCATCTCAGTTGATAACAACAAATATCACTGACAAAATACACTCTATTAGCATTCCTTTCAGATTGCATAAGTGGCATTCCGGTAAACATTCATTTTTCACCTTCCAGTAAAGTGCTTTTGTTCATGAAAAACTGCTTTAGGAGACTTAAATATATCTAAGAGCTGTTACAGATAAGCTGTTCTTCTTTATCCATCATTTTCATGCCTTTCTAGGGCAACAATTCAAGACAGTCAGGAATGAAACATTGAATTTATACATTTGGTCTCTATCTTTGCAGACTGCCTGTGATTTTCATATGTGTGGAATCCTTTATGTGTATTCTGTGTGTGAATGCATTTATGTTGCCTTAAACAACATTTAAGCATCAATCTTAGATTCTCTAAAAGTTCTCCATAATCATTACTTTCATTAAAAAAGTTTTGTTCATCAAGCCCTGAGGATCTGGTCTTTACAAAATTTAGCATGATTATTTTATACAAATAATTACTTTTTCACTGTTTTAAGGCAAAAATCTGTAATAATAAAAATTATCAGAATCTTAGGGCATGTGGCCTATGCAACAACATAAAAGAACAGTTTAATCAGGAGAGGAAGCGAGTGAAGAAAGACACAGAACCAGCCTTCAAATCCATCAGCATGGGAAGGGATATGACATGAAGGACACAAACTGCAGCAACAATTAAGGTGGACATTAGGGACATAAAAAATTCTCTAGTTAAAAGGCAATGGAAATCTCTGAGACAGGTTGCCTGGGGATGTAATGTAAGCCCATCCCAGGGGTTTTCCTAGTTCAGCTAATGAAACATCCATCAGGAAGAGTTTAGGAATAAATTTTTCTTGCCATGAGGATAGGAGATGTGTCTCTTGGCATGTGGTTCATCCATTTTTTGTAGGCTTTTTTTCTAATTCCAGGGTAAAATTTAAGTAGAAAGTAATAGAGAAAGGAAAATGGGGGAAAAATCATGCTAGTTTCTTTATGGCAGACTGAAGAGACAGATGCTACTTTGTTCCTGGAGAGTTGTGGCTCTTCAGAGTACCCCTTAATGATGCACACATTTTTATCACCTCAGTAGTATGAATCAGCTGCCTAGATGTCCTGGAGTCTGCAAAACACACCACAGGGCTGGCACAGGCAGAGATATTTCCCACAGATAATTTGACAGGCCTCTAGATAATTTCCATTTATTGAGAAAAATGCAAAAGCACCTCCTGTGTGTTACTGGAAGCCTGCTCTCTGCTCAAGAGGGAGCATAGGGGTTTCCTTGCCATTTTCATATATGTACGTATATATATAAGTTTAAGCTTAGCAAAACTAGCAGCTGCTGTTGGTCTTTGGTGATGTAAGGTGATGTATCTGACCGTGGGAAGCAATCTTTGATACAGAGAGCATCCTCATTCATTAAATTAGTTTCAGCCTAAGTCTATAATAATGTGACAGCATCTTTGCAATGAAAGCCTTTTGACTCATACTCCCTCTTTAAATGCTGAGAATCAAAGCAGCTGCAGAGGTCAGCATCAAAGTGTGAGTCATGAAATGAGTTTCAGACTCAGTTGTATAATGAATCTGAGCACACAGCCTCCTTCGCACAGAAATAAAGCAGAACTCTATGAACCAAATGAGAAATGGCCAGAAGGAGAAAATGTTTTCTGGTCTTTGATGTAAGTCATTGGTATTTTTCAGTTTGAAGACCCCATAAAAGTTTCCCAGTGAAGCTGTGTACTGTCTTCAGTGAATTTCAGCCTCTGCTGATAGCTTCGCTTTGCTTGGTACTCCCACTGATCTCTTAGAAGTTGAAGAACACAGGTATATGTGAATTCCTTAAACTCAGTGAAGTTTAAAAGGGAACAAAAATTATGTTCTTCACAAGCCTGCCTGAAAATGTTTGCAATTACCTTGCTGTTCTGGTTGCAGTTAAGGAAAGCTCATCCTGCTCTGTGTAAGTAATATGAAATGAACAACCTTTTCCCCTCAAAGACGCAGCACCTAAGGATGCCAGGACGGGTGTATTTCAGAGCAGAATTAGGCTCTAAGATTTCTGTTAGCAGTTTTTCCTATACTTTTATATTACATTCATTTCAGAAGGTTTTTAGGCTACTATTCCAATATCAGCTGAAATCAGTGATCTTTATTTTGATATTGATATTAAAGAACAATAAAGACCAAGTAGTTGCAGGACTAGCAAGTTTTCAGTCTTCTGTAAACAATTAGCTAAAGACCAACACATTCAGGGCAATTTTGCACATCTGCTCTATGCTAGGTACTTCTCTAGTTAATTCATTCCAGCTGCAATTACAACAAGACAAATTTTAAAATTATTTCATTAAAATTTGCTTCATTCAGTGTGCGAATCTATAGGACTTCGGCCACCAAAGCCTACAACCTTGTGTGCAGCCCTGGAAAGAGCCCAGTGCAGCATTCTGAAGAGCTTTTGCAATGAACAGAAAGGTTCACACTTCAGCTATCAGACATTACCTCTCCACCAGTTGGTGCTTTGATCAGCCCATTACAGCGACACAACAGAAGTGATGTACAAAACACAACAGAGCATGGTAGCTATTTTTATGTGCTCTGAACAGCTGCACAAAACAACACACTGCAAAGAGAAGACAATGAGATTTGCTGTGCCCTCATCTGGGGCTTTTTACCACCCATTTATTATTCATATTGAGCTGTAAAAATGGTCTGTGCTTGGCAGTCCTAACAGGATTGAAATTATCTAGGTGAAGCGACGCTGTTCTCAGCAGTTGACCTTCCTGCAAGTAGGACATACTTTATGCATCTGATTTTAATTTAATAAATAATGTTTTATTTTCCAATACAAAGAACATTATTGTAATTTTCTTCAGCTATACCTCAGGATACATTTTAAATGTGGTGCCATTTTATTTAAATGTTGCAACCAATGTACATATTTGACAGTTTTCACCCAGAAGCAGCACAGAGATATTAGAGATCATTATAGAACTGTTTGATTTTTAGAAGGAATGTTGCTGATAGCAAAAAAATGACAGGCTAGTAATCCTTATTTATTGAATTTCTCTGTCTTGCACTGAAAGGGATGTGCTTTCCTAATTCCTCTTCAGTCTTTAGCAATTCACTTCAAATTTACTCAATTTAGAGCTTTTCCATTCACATGCTGGGTCAAAATCTAAATAGAACAAACTTCCAGGTTCATATCCAAGCTGTTAATTCTATTTGAAAATCCTCCATCTTTGAACATGTGTTTTATGCTACCCAGAATTGCTTTCATAATAACGTCGTTTCCTCCTTTCAAAAAAAAAGTTATTTTAATCCATGACACCATCTAGGTCTTCTCTCTATGTGCAAACAGACTCATCCTTCTTCTCTATCTTTTCATGGCTAAGGATTTGGATATTTTTCTTTTTGCTTTTTTTTTTTAACCTGCATCTCATAGGAGAACCAGAATTAAAATATTAATTACATTCTAACAACAAAAAAAAGGCCAAAGGACCTTCTGAAATGTACGGAAAACTTCCCAAAAAATTCAGTAGGGTGACAATTCCATCCTGCAAAAAACAGCATGTTTTCTAGTGCTGGTCCATGGATATGGTTTTAGACACACATGGATACATTTTTTTCACTGGGTTTTACACATATAAATCTTCCTTAATGTCTCCATCTACAATCAACACACTGTTTGAATTTAAAACAGTAATAGGCACTGTAGAGAGAGAGAGAGATATTAATTAACGGTCCAAGAAATCCAACAAAACCCACCATTAAAATATTTGGAAGCACCTTTTAATATCACTTAATGTACTCTTAATAGATAAAACTGTGCCTGTCATAGATTCCCTCCTCTACCTCCACTCAGTCCGTTTACTGCACATTTCTGACATAACACTTCCTCTGATGAGACAGGGAATCTTTTCTGTAATTGGACAGCTATGAAAGGCATCTCAGCCTTCATCTGTGAAACTGTGAAGCATCTGAGCATGGACAGCAGAAATCCTACCTCTTAACCCTTGCCCTGCCACCATGCCACTGTCATACAGTTGCTAGCATCCAATGAGAGTTTTACACAAGAGCACTGTAAGTAGGCAGGTATAGGGGTTTAGGCAAGGAAAGACAACTTCAGTATGATTTTGCTTTCCCAGAACTCACACCAACTGCATAAGCTGCAGAGCACTTCATCAAAGACCTTTAATTTGCCTGGAAACACAACAGCACTGTCATTTCACCAGCACAGTGTGTTGCTTTCTGTTGGTGCCCAATTGTCACCATAATAAATAATTTTCCAATTACAAGCTATCATCTAGCAGAAATAAAAAAAAAAAGGAAGATAAAAAGTTTGATTAATTTTATAACATTTCTTAAATTGTTTTAATTTTGCTATAGATTTTTGCACAATCCTGACAGTTTTTCTCTCCCTCCCCTTGTAGCTAGTCTATAAGTGTTCACTGATCTTTCCCAAAGAACAAGATGTGCTGTTATTCAGCTTCCATTCTCCTCTTCTAATCTCTTTCTTTCTGAGAAGTCAGCCAGAGAGTAAGAAAGAGCACAGTGAAAACAGTATTGTCAGAAAAAGGCAGTATATTTTAAAAATAGATTGCCATTTTTTCCATTAATTTAAAAGCTATTTAGTCATAGCTTCAAAATTGAATCTAAATCTAATATAATGAAGCATCATCTTTCCAGTAGTTTTTCTAACCACTCTTTTTATTTAGAAGTTTCAAACTGGAAATCATTTTAAGGTAAGGTAAACCTACATAGCAATACCCTTCTGCAGAAAAGAAGCAAAAAATACCCACATGGATTCTGTCTAATCACATCATACTTCCAATATTTTTTCAAACAGATTTTTTCCACCAGCTATGTTAGCTTGAGAACATATTCAAGAAGCACCTTTCATTATCGGGTTTTTGCTATTATATTTATTTTGGGGGGCATTTTGGTTTTCCCCTCTTTTTCTCACTGTGTTCAAGGTGGGAATGCTTTTAAAACTGTAGTGTATCACAGCAATTGTCTTGCTCCTACTATTTTATTTGCAGAGATTCTTCATCAGATCAAACACCCAGAATTTAACCACAAATATTTCTTCTTTGTTTGAAAAAAGAAAATAAAATAAAAAAGTATTGGTTTTCTAAACTAAACTGACACACTCAACTTTTGTTGAGATAATGCAAGGAAAGTTCGAGAAATTCTGATACTTTGATCCCTCAGATTGAATCATCAGGTTTCTGGTTTTTGAAGTGCTCTGCTCAATCCTGCTTCTAATGAAAGCCGATGATTTTTAATGAATGAGTAATAGGAATGACATTCAGAAAACGTCAGCTGAGTGGCCTTGGCAATGTAACTTTGGTTCAGTGTAACTGTAGAGCTTTATACCTTAGCTGATTAAAAGCTGATCTTCTCATGAAATCTTTAGGATATATGCAGAGTGTTCAAGCTGCACTGTATTGTAATGCAAATGAAGCTAAGTTAATTATAATGGAAACTATGTTTTATTAAACTGCTACATAGTTTTCTCATTTTGCAAAGCAAATCCAAAATAAATGTTTTGTCATGATTCTCTCCTTTTCCATTTCCTCTAGATCCATTGCTATAAGCCAATGTGTCAGAATGTAGTTTATTTATATGTTTGTTCAATCAATGGCACAAGAGAGAAATGTTAATGCTCTGCACTCCTTGCTCCATTTCAGCTTCAGTTCTTCTTCTCTTTTAGGTTGCAACTCTACTAAATAGTTTTCAATGTTTTCAAATGAGGTTTGTCTGAGAGGCAAGATTCCCCCTCTCTTCCACATGTGGAAGTTTTCAGTATTTATTTTCTCTGCTCACTTATTTTAGATCTCTGACATGGATACACTTAGTTGCTGAAATTGTCATTGCTTAAAGCTCCTGAATTTTATCTCCTCATCTGTTCAAGGGGCATCTTTTTATATCACTCTAAATGCCACACTGAACCAATCTGAAGTGTTGGATACAACTTATTTGTCCTTCCAGGCAGCTTTTGTCCATCAATGGCAGGGAGCCAGAAGGGTGCACGGCTGCAACACCTCTCCCAGGACTGTTTCTAAAGATTGCTCAGAGACCATCCTAGCAGGACTTGTGGCCCATAGGGGACCCACCACACTGGAGCAGCCCATTCCCGAAGAACAAGACATCTAGAAATGCTCCATGCTAGAGAACTTGAAGCACTGCAGCCTGTGGGAAGAACCCACGGTGGTGAAGGTTTGTCTCCCATAGGTGGAACCCTATATGAAATAGGGACGATATGAGAGGAAGAAGGAGAAGAGAAGGAAGAACACACCACAATCCCCATTTCCCATTCCCATGGGACACTTGGGGAGTGAAGGGGAGGTGGAAGACTCAGGACAGAAGTTGAGCCTGGAAAGACTGAGGTGGGGAGTGGGGGGGGGAAGGTAATTATGTTTAATTTCCCATTATCCTTCTTTGTTATTAACTGGCAGTAAATTAAACTGCTATTCCCCAAGGTGAGTCACCCATGAGAGTGATTGATAAGTGACATCCTTGTCCTTATCTCAACCCAGGAGTTTTTTCATGTTATTTTTTCCATCTGTTCTGCTGAGGATGGGGAACAAGTGAGCAGCCTGGTGGGCAAATGACAGCCAGCCAACGTCAACCCATCACAGGCAGAGAGATGGGTGGAGGGTGGGTGGAGGGGTCCTGCTCTACCTGCTTTCATCTAGAGATGCATGGGACTCATTTTCTCCTTTTTGCTCTGAGCAGTACCTGCTAATTGTTGGTGTTCTAAAGTTTAGCTTGCTTGCTGTTTATTACCTTGGGCAACAAATTTGAAAATATAGGACCTAAGCAAATTGGTCCAACATAAAAATAGGAAAATTCATTGAACAAACTGGTAAACATCAGCTATTCTTATTTAGAGTTATTTTTCTTTTTTATGTGACTTTCTTTATACATCTATGAGTGTCCCTTAACACTATAAGAAACATTTCCCTCCTCAGCTGCACTGGAAAGGACAATTTCCTCTAAGGTGGCCAAACCACATGAAAAGTCAGCTGCATCCTGAGAGTTTGGGTAGCTCAGTGCCTTGTGCCCTGCAGAGAGACCTTATAAGCTCAGATGTGCTAAGCATTTCGTGTCCTTGAAAGAAAAGTAAGGGTCCTCCCTGTGTTGTGACAAGTATTTTTGGACTATAAATGTAGTTAAAATAACCTTTAATTTTGTGAGAGGCATCTGCACTTAAATTTTACTAGGAATTTGGCTGAAGCCACAGATCCAACCTGTCTCACATGCTGGTGTGCATGATTAAAGAGATGCAGGCTGGCCCAGCCAAGGAGGTGTGCTGCATTCCTACTTAATGTGTGTTACTGTTGCCAAGTAACATAAATTCAGTGCCGCAGTCAAATACTGCCATAAGTCAACAGCTACCCTCCAGCAAGGCATCAATCTTGAAATGAGTTGCTAAGATGCAAACATAACCTTTTCATTATTTCTCTGCAATGGAATATTGTTTTGTCCTTCCTATTTTCCTCTACTTCTTTCTCTTCCCACCAAGGTATGGGCAAAAGAATGTGACAAAAATATTTGCTGTCTGTCAGCAAATTTTAACACTAAGTGGTCTGTCATCATTTCTTTAACACTAAGTCAACAGTTATTACACTCTGTTTGAAGTTTTGGCATGTTGCTTCCTAATCAGCTGGTTGAACCTCAAGTCAGGACCTCCAAGAATTTCCTTCCTTCTTCAGTCAACCAAACTGGCCAGGCTTACATGATACAAGGCTGTGAAAGTTCTGAGTCTCAGTGCTCAGAGAGAAAACGTCTCTGTGGTTCCCAGCATACAATGAAGCTGAAGGGAAGCAGACAGAATGTCTTCTTTTCACTCTAAGGGTTCCAAGCAAGCTCAGATTAAAAATAAAAAAAATTTTAAGAAGTAAGAAAAGGGAAAACCAAACCCCTTTCTCACTGCACTGGTTTTGGCTGGGATAGTTAATTTCATTCACAGCGGCTGGCATGGGGCTGTGTTTTGGATTTTGCTGAACACCGGGTTGATAATATAGAGAGGTTTTTTACTGCTGTTATTGCAGGGACTATACAGAGCCTTCTTTGCTTTCTACACTGCCACACTGGTCAGGAAGCTGGGGGCGTGTGGGAGGCTGAGAGCCAGGAAAGCCAGGATAGGTGCCCCAAACTGACCAAAGAGACATTCCCGACCATGGCATCACGCTCAGTACATAAAGTGGAGGGAAGAAGGAGGAAGGGGGGACATTTGGAGTGATGGTGTTTCTCTTCTCAAGTCACCATTACTTGTGAGGGGGCCCTGCTCTCTTGGAGCTGGCTGAACACCTGCCTGCCCATGGGAAGCACTGAATTAATCCCTTGTTTTGCTTTGCTTGTGCTTGCAGATTTTGCTTTTTCTATCAAGCTGCTTTTATCTCAACCCACAAGTTTTTTCTAGCTATTACATTTCCCATTCTCTCCCTGATCCCAGTGGTGAGTGAGCAGCTGGATGGGGCTTGGCTGCTTGGGGTTAAACCACAACACATAACACACATACCCTTTTGGGTATGATCAAGCAAAGGACTTACTTGTGTGGCATCTCAAAATTCACAAAGTTAATTTGGCTTTAATGAAAAAGTAAAGACATGATTACACACCTCTGTGAAAGTTATGCAAGGTTTGTTAAATGCTCCGAGAGCTTTGCATGGTGGAACTGCATAAGTGAAGGCCACAGGAGCCATCTTACTTCTACCGAAGTCAAGGATGCAAACAGTTTCCACTGGAGAGCAATAAATGCCAGGGTGTCTTGAGCCAGGATATCCAGAGGCTGGGATATCCTGTTATTATAAATATAGGGAGGAAACAGTTCAGGGTTCTGTTTATTTAGGTTTAGCAGAGATTTTAGTTAATTCATATTTAATGGATTCAGGTTCAGTCCCCATTCAACTAACAGATGGAAATGAAAATGGAAATATTACAGGTCTTTTGACTATTTTTAAACTTCACGAGTAACAAGACTTTAGCAACTGAAAATGTACTTGAGAAATTTATAGAAAAATTAAGGAGTCTGATACAACATATTTTTTATTTGCTCAGTTTTTTTACCCCTCAAAAAAGACTCACAATACTGAATGCCAGCAACATATGCATACATAGCTGGACTTGACAGAATAATTTTTGGTAGTTGATATATCCAAGTTGCATCCTTCCAGCAGTGGCGTCAGAGACAGTGTCACTTCTTGCTTATTGAGATTTGGCTCACCTGCAATGCATTGACTGGATTTTTTTCAGAGCATTGAGGTCTCTGTATAAAGCTCATGAAATCTTAAAACTGGAAGAAATTTCAGTTCTTTAACTGTACTTTCAAGGTCAGCTATGTTTAATACTGATTCAGTAGTGTCATTATTTTTGTTCTATGAGCAAAGGATGTCTCTCTTAATTTATGTGTGTGTTAGACAAAATTTTGTGCTACCATTGCCCAAATTTTAGAGTAGGACTACTATCTGTGAGCACTATACACATCTGATGAAATGCATATGCTCATACAGTTTTTGCTCTTTAACTTTTTTTCCAATGACATTTATAAAGCTTCAGGAGAAGAAACAACCCGATGGTTACAGCTGACCTTTTAATAAAATACCATGAGGTTCCTCATAGCACTGTTCACATCAGAGAGTCTTTGTTGTTGTCTTAGCAGGCTTCATCACTTATTCCTTTGGTGATATCCTATACTCATTTCTGTCTCAGGATGTGTACTTCAGATCACTTTATGTTGCAGACAGGTGTTTTATAACATGGCAGGAATCCATGGGCTCAAAATGTTGCTTAAAAATACTTTAAATTAAATGTTACTTGTAAGACAAACTAAGAGGGGTTTTAGCTTGATTTTCTAAAAAAATAAAAGAAAAAAAATCCAAAACCTGTAATCACACTGCACATCTATCTTTCCAATTCTCGCCTTTTGAGTCAACCAGCAAACTGCAGTCATGGAGTGCTGGATGCGTCCAAGACATAAAGATCCTGCAACTTCACAAACACCAGCTACAGAAAGTACTGGTGTCTTCACAGAAGACCCAGAAAGGAGAATGTTTTTTCTTCTGCTGGGATGATTTTCTGTTTTCCTGAGCAACAAAAGGCCACCCAGCATATACACAGATGAGTACACACAGAAGCTACCAAAATGTGTGTAACAGCCACCAAACTGCATGAACAGTTTATTGCACATGGTGGTTTCTCCCCTGCAAAAGACAGGGAAGGGAATATAGGAGAACAGTGTGGTGAATACAGTATGGTATTTAAGGAGACATACATATCATGCTGAAAGAATTTCATGAGAGATTGCATTAATTTTAACTTCAAAACACAGAGGGAATACACCCCCCTTTAATTTAAAATGCATCATTTTTAATGCCCAGAGAACATTCTGTTCTGCAACAGCACACTTATTTCTTTAGTCTTCAGGCAAAATGTTCAATCAGTAAAATCTGTCTTCCTTTTCTTTTTGTTGATGGTAATGTCCATTGTCACTATTCTTATACATCTCAAGTGTTCGTAATTTCAGCATTTGTTCAAAGTTTCAAGTCCTAGTAGCACTGAGTCAATTATTTTGCAGGATAATGATTTGTAAACACTTAGAGTGACCGAATCAAGGAGAGGGCACAGGAAGCAATTTGCTGCACTTTTTGTAGTAGTGGCTGTGAAATACAAAGAGGTGACCATGAAATACAAAGCTTGTGTTGCAGTATCCTTCTTGGATGTGGATTTAACTGAGAATATACTTTTGAGGGAAGAAGATACATAGGGTTTGAAAGAAAGTGCAGCAGTTTTCTCTGGATGATGTATTTGAGCGAGTTTTCACAGACTGGTTCCCACATTTAACTACTGATTTTACTTTTTTAGTTAATGACTGGTATATCTCTAAGAACATGCTTGGGAAATGGGGGGTTTTTGCCACTCTCTCCCTTACTGCAGCTCAGCTGTGGCTGTAACTTACACTGCAAGCACCCTTTTATGAATTAACCAGAGGCTGGAGAGGTGGCTGTTTACATTTGCACAGAATAGAATTAAGGATAGCAATGTGGCTTTTTTAATAACAAAAGGGGTCTGAGATGCTGCAGAATGATCTCCATAAATGGTCCTTCCACTTCAAATCCCAATGCTGTACACAAAATTTCTCCTACCCTTACATGGCCAAGGGAGTAGATTGAGTAAAAAATGCCCTCCACACTGCACCTCAAGTGGCAAATGGGTGGCCATGTGCTTTTCTATATCACCTCTATTGCATCTGTCACTCCTAGCATAGCTGAAGAAAGCAGCCTTTATTAGGTGGCACCTATGAAACAAACAAACAAAAACAATCAAAAAAACCCCAACCAACCAACCAACCAACCAAACAAAAAAAACCAAACCAAAACCCAAACCAAACCCAAACCAAAAACAAACAACCCCCCAAGAGACACAACCACCAAAAACAAACAACCACAACCCCAAAGCAAACAAACAAACCCCAAAAAACAAACAAACAAAACCAAAAAACCAAAACAAAACCCCAAACAATAAAAAACCACAAACCCAAACTAACAGAACCATCACTAAACACCACTTTCAAGCATAAGATTATTTTGAGGTTGGATTTTTTTTTTAATGCATCTGAGGTGTTATTCCCTATACATGCACACTTTCTTTCTTGTTTGGATTTGGTAGATACACTGTGGTCCAAAACAAAAGCTGCATCCCCTTTAAATTTCTGTTTTAACTCCTTGCTGGACTGTAAGCTGAGGAGTATTTGATAACAACTTCAAAAGCTGTGACTCACTGGACCCTGGATAAAGGATTGATCTTTGATGTCAACAGCCTCACCAAGGTTATCTCAGGTGAGCAACTGCCTCTTCCCCAGGCACGTGGGACCCAGCAAATCTGGGCCTCCAAACTCACCTCTTAATGAGCTAGGCAGCATCCTACTTGCAGTGTTGGTAGTATATATCCAGGTTTGCTGCCCAAACAGCCCTTGTTTTCACTTTCCTCAGAGGGCAGTCTAGACCTGCAGAAGCCTCCTCGGGCAATTCACTTTGACAGCTCTGCTAAAGTACAGGATGGTGCTGGATGGGGCTTTGAGCAACCTGGACCAGTGAAAGGTGTCTCTGCCCATGGCAGGGGACTTGGAGCTAGATGGTCTTTATGATCCCCTCAAACACAAACCATTCTATGACTCTGAATATTCCTCCCGGCCCACAGGCTCTTGGCACAGCTCCACACACTCTCAGCTGAATTTTTCTCCAGCTGCTCTCTCCTGACTGGCTCCTCCAGCAACCTTCTGGGAACACTCTCCCTAAGGGAACTTGTGCCACTCTGTCTCACGGAACAAGAACACAAGGCCACTGCAGTACAATAATAATAATACTCTGAAAGTTCAACAGCTGCCTTGCCCCTACTGGGGGAGGGCTACCACATTCAAACTTGTATCTGTGGAGGTGCTGCACTAGACTCATCTGTAGCCAACATGAGACAGAAACTTTGCATCTTTTCATTTACTTTTACAAGCCATGCTGCCCATTAAGATTTCCATATGACCACTTTACTGAGCAATTTAAATTAGAGGAGTGCTTTCATTAACAAGCTTAATGAGTTATTTGTGCTGGGCTCCAATCATTAGAATCCTATCTGTGCACAATGTAATGTGCTAGACATGTATTTCCTCTAGTGGTAGAGGTAAAGGTTATTGTCCTACTATAAATATTTGGTTTTTAACTCTTTCCACTGTACTGATCATGGAAAGGCCTCTTCAATATAGATTAATTTTGTACAACCTTCTCTGAGCTCTATGTGTGTTTGGAGCTTCAAGATGCCAAGAGTGCAAGAACTGCAGGTATCTTGAGAGACAATGAAAGCCATCTTTTACAGCAATCCACTCATATTAAACTAAATGTGCATCAAGGTCTGCTTCTGATGGATATGCCGCTTCCACAGTCTCTTGGTGCTTAGCTGTGTAACAGTCTTTTTTTCACAAGTGCATACCCACTAGTCACAATTGGTAGATCAATTATCTTTCACTGACAAGAGATAGATCCTACATCCCCCATCCCATTTAACCACAGTCTTCCCTCAAGACCAGCTTCACCTGAAAGACTTTGTCTGTTCAACATCTAGCATGCGACCAGCAGGTCAAGAGAGCTATTTCTGCCCCTCAGCCCTAGTGAAACCCGACCCAGAGCGCTGCATCCAGCTCTGGAGGCTCAAACATAGGAAGGATGTGGACCTGTAGGAGTGAGTCCAGAGGAGAGTCGGAAATATGAGCAGAGGTCTGCAGCACCTCTCCTGTGAGGACTGCCTGAGAGAGTTGGGATTGTTCAGTCTGGAGAAGAGACTTTATGGCATCTTTACAGTACCTGAAGGGGGCCTGCAAGACAGCTGGAGAGGGACCTTTTACATGTAGTGATAGTACAAGGAGGAACGGCTTCAAACTGACAAAAGGCAGGTTTAGATTAGATATTAAGAAAAAATTCTTTACTATGAGGGTGATGAGGCACTGGAACAGGTTGTTCTGAGAAGCTGTGGATGCTCCATCCCTCGCAGCGACCAAAGCCAGGATGGATAAGGCTTTGAACCAACTGGTCTGATGGAGGTTGTCCCTATCCATGACAGGGATGTTAGAACTAATGGTTGCCCCTGTCCATGTCAGGGATGTTGGAACCTTTAAGGTTCCTTCCAACCCAAACCATTCTATCACTGATTCTATGTTTGTTTGGTCAAACAGCATATAGGAAGGTCTAGATGTAGCTACCCAAGAAAGCAGCCAGATCACAGCTCCTGTCTGCGTATATTTAATCAAATCTTCTAACACGGCATCCTGTACTTTCCCATTATTTAAAATGCTTCATTTCATTAAGCACACATTTGAGCCTCAGTCGTCACCAGCAGTATGTGTTCACCTCAAACCATGTGTCCTCAATTACTGTGCTTGGCCACTTCCAGCCTCCATATCCCCAGTGCACAATACTGCAGGCATCTTGCACAGAGCTCTCATTTTTCTGACAAGGTCTCAGTCATTAGCCTGTTATCTGCCTGCTCACCAGTTGCACTCCTGACAGTCATGCTCCATTACCTCATCCATATTGCTGTAATAATTAGCCTTCCTGTTTACAGGCATGAACAGCATTGCTACAACATGTACATATCTCAAGAAAAATTCCAGGCGAGTAAAACCAGAATATATCCCAACCTAATGCACAAGCAAGAATACAATAATCATTCGACCTCTTGTATTGGATAATGCACCTCTATCAGCAAAGATAACAACACTGCCTTTGCTTTGATTGTGTTCCACATTCACTACATGATCCTAAGGAAACACATTTATTGACTTATTTATAAAAATATCTGCTTTTACATGAGTTGAATTTCCCTTTTGTTTTCTTCACTGTGTTCCAACAGCTCTGTATCAGAATACAGAACTTGAAGGAACATCCTGAAGGATCACTGTGTCCAGTCCCCTCCTCTTGCAGGCACAGCCTCATACTATTCCTTTCACAAGGTATTATCCAGCTCAGCCTTAGACATGGATTTTTGCCCTCACTACTGGGGGGCGGGGGGGAGCTTTCAAAGAAAGCTGGTTCAGAACCTCACGCTTCTGATGGCTGGGAATCCAATTTGCATCTTCACTTTATGTATGGCTTTTTAATAACCACTTGTTCACAATCCTTTGTGGTCACTTCTCTCAGATTTGTCCTTCTTGTTGGGAACTTAACATGACTATTGACATGCTAGTGTTTCACCATGTTTTTATTTTGTTTGGCTAAAGAAACAATGTCCTTTTATGACATTGTTTAAGAAACAATGTCTTTTATGTCCTCTACATTGGCATCAGACTCCTTGTTCCACTCATCATCCTGTCTGTGACTGTCCCAGTATGACTTAGTCTTCCCAGAGGAAAGACTGCAAGTTTACATATTTGTCCTGATAATATCTTGAAGAGTTTTGTCGCATGATCCGTCCTTCCCTGTCTTTGTTGAAAAGCAACCCCTGAAATTGGATTACTTATCAGTATTCCTCTTTTTTTTCCCAGCTGACTTCCCTTTTTTCAAGCTGCCATACCACAGCTGAACCGTCTAAATATTCACCATGAGATCCTGGTATTCAGAGATCATTAGC
>NW_005054361.1:118385-119373 GCF_000277835.1 Geospiza fortis
TGATCAGTGGCTTCAGCTTCCTCCCACCACTCAGACCATGGCACACAAAGAATAACCTTCTGTAATCATGCGCAAAACTCCAGCAAGTTCAGGACATAAACATTAACTCATCCTTGCACCCCATTCACCTCCCTCAGCTCTTACATGTTTGAAAGACTTTTTCAAATCTTTTCACCTTCAGTTGGTAAAAAAAACCCTGCAGTGTAAAACAGATGAAAGCTTCAGTCAAGAAACACTGGTGGGTATTTGAGCTTGTGCTTCTTCCCCACAGGAAAACACAATTAAAGCTGATCTGTTTGCTTCTGGATTACAGTTCCATAAGAATCCCCTTGGAAATTTCATTGCAGAAACAGTACCACTGAAAACATAAACCAGAATTTTCTTCCTCTGGCAAATTTCATTTAATGCAGATTCTCTGCTCCCTGTGTCTTAAGAAATTCCTTCAGTTTTCACTTGCCCTTAATGATACTTGAATAAAACCAGTAATTTGGCTTTCAAGCAAACAGCCTGTGTGGGCTGTTAGACTGCAGCAAATTGGCCTTTCTAAAAACCCCAATACATACAGTGGGTTTTATCACCAATTAAATAAAGTACTTGAGCCATAACTGGACATTTAGCTTGGAAAAAACAGTACCTTTGCCAGCACTGTGAGAAGAAATAAAAGGGAGACCTCTGTAGAGCTTTCAGATTTGTGCAGCAGTTTCCTAGACTATTTACTAGAAATCAGGACAGACAGGGAAAGATTACAGGTCCATCTGTGTTAGCCTTTTACTTCAGATCAAGAATGCCCTTTTGAAGTGAATCTCCCAATTTTTCCCATTTACCACATTTTGGTTCACATGGCTGAGCAGTCCTGTAGAACACAAACTGGTGTCCTTCAAATAAAACTTACCTGTAAGAAGCTTTCCACAACTGCCCGTAGGGCGCTCCATCACTGACAGAGGTGGATCCTTCGGGATGAGACTAATCCAGAGCATATCCCCCTGAA
>NW_005054361.1:119398-131020 GCF_000277835.1 Geospiza fortis
GATCCACCACTACTATTCCACTGCACTTCCTGATGCATGTGGACAGCCCAGGTCAACCCAGATGTCTTGCTTCTCAAGCATTTCCTTCTACTGCTTTGCTTCATTGCTGTGAACTTTCAGAAATTTCAGGGCTGGAATTCAGCTATGCCTCAAAATGTTTGGGTTTTTCTTCAAAGGCATCTGTGCCTGTTAAGGCAGCAAAACAGGACTAAAAGTACTGTATGTATTTACCCATTTGCCAGAAATGTGGCATTTCTGCTGGAAGCAATGTGAAGCAGACACTTCTGAAGTTTGAGCAATTCTCCTTGCACACCTGGAAAAGGAATAAACACAAAGCAATAAGCCAGAAATAACTAACATCCCCCAGTCTGTTTGGCTAGAAAGAATCATAACACACAGTGAAGCTGGAGATGCATAAGCCTGCTCATCTTCTGGTCCCAGCTGAAAAAAATATGGGCATGCAGTGCTTAAGATCAGCCTGAAGCCCTCAAATACTGAGAAGAGTTTGTGTATTCAAGTCAGACAAGTCCCTTATGGACACCTCTGAGCACACATTTAGCTTGTGCTGTGCTACCTTTTGTACCACAAGGCTCAGAGGGATGAATGGACATTCTGGTGGGTGTAACACCACAGCAGGGACATTTCTATCAGAGCTCAAGGAGCAGCAGTTTCTGGGGTGAAGCACTGCAGCAGCTCAGAAGTGTACAGCAAAAAGCAACAGCTGGGCACAAGCCACATAGCCTGATAAGCCTTACAAGAAAGACTCAGAAAGGCAGCATTATAAGGCACTTTTAATACCACCAATGTGCCAAACTCAAAGCAGAAGGACTTACTCATTTAAGCAAGGGAATACAAATATAACCACATATAAGCAGCTCACCACTATTATTTCATCCCATCCTGTCACACACAGACAGAGAAACTAGAGCTACATGCATCTATCCCCTGCCAAGAACAGTCTCTGAGGAGAGATTACCATGTGTTATCATCCTGAAATGCATTAATTTGATCAAGGGAAGTTATTAATTGCAGCCAACTCCTTTAGCAAATTTCAACCTCATTTGCTGTCAGTATATTATCTACAAACATCTATAAATCCCAAACTACTGGTGGCTCTGTAACTCTTGATAACATTAGAGCTGCAGACAGGGTCCTGAGGGTATGAATAGCCCTTTTTGTCCCATTCTGACCTCTCCTGGTGACACTCCTACCTCTGCCTATGGCCCAGGACCCCATTTTACCCCATGTCCTAATGTGTAGCACTGCCAGTCTTTAGCTCCACACAGCCCTGAGCTGCCTGGCCATGGAATCTGCTGATCCTGTCCCCAACATGTCATGTGGGCTGATGTCCCAGACTGGGCTCAGTCTATCCCCATCCCCATCCCCATGGAGGTGTACGATGCCCCAGACTGGAGCCCCCAAGATGCCCTGGTCCCAGCAAGCAGCTGCTGCATCCAGCACTGGTCACTCAGGATCAGGGACTTGCTCCAGATGCTTCATACAGATGACTTCTGTTCCCTCTCAGCCCTCCATGAGTACCACTGCTACAAATCCATTTGCTAATACATTTTTGCAAGACTACTTGCACAGCAGGGACAGGTGTCTCAGTGCGGCATGTGATCAGCTTTCTTAAAAGAGCTCCATTAAAAATAAATGAACAAATTTATTTACAAAGCATTGAAAATGAAAAGGAAAACATGATGAGTAAAATTCAGGGCAGTGAGCCAAATCAAATATCATCCAGCTGAAAATAAGTATCTAAAAAAATGAGGAAAATAAAATGTCTCGTTCACATCTCAGAAGCCACTGCATAAGGACAAGGGGGAGAGGAAAGCTTCCCACAAATGAAAGTTGAATGTCAGTCTGAGAAACCTGTAGAAAACTGGCTACTTCTATTTTCCCTGTTCAGCCTGAGCAACCTGTCTAACTGTCCAAGAAGTGCTGCCAAACACTGAGAATTAATTCCTTTTAAATTGTCACCCTAAATTCAACACACTGAATTTAGAAAGCACCCATCACCAAGTTCAAGAATCTTGGTTTTCATCTGAGAACTTAACAATAGTGAGACATAGGGGACATAAGCAAAGTTAACATCTGGGGAGCAGAATCATTAATTCTGCAATTTTTTTTTTAAATGGATACCTAACTCTTTTTTCTACTAATATGACATGAGGGTTACCACATGCAATTCCAGGATTTGGTGAGACTCGGGCCGGGACACCGAGTAATGCTACTAAGAAGATGGCTCAGTAAAGGTTGCAAATTTGTATTTACTTGGAATAAAAGGCAGGATGACTGCCAAAGAGCAGCACATGACTTTCCTGACAAAACAAAGATATCTACAAAGACTGTAGTAGGATGAACTCCAAGAGATATAGCTTAGGATAAAATTATCAAGTACGGTAAGTGGTGAAACAGATGAACACATTAAAAGACTTTTTGGGAATCTAAGCTCAGCTGGGAGCTGTATTTAATTCCCTTCCATAATTTATATTTAGCTAATGTTCTTCACAATTCTGCTGCTGTAATTAGTGCATGCTTTTGGGGAGAAAATTATTGAAGATAGGTCTTCTTGAGAAGACATTTCTAAATGTCTGAGTATCAAAGCAACCGTGAAAGAAACAAGGGGACTTTTCCCATGCTAAGTCTGCAACCTTAGCACGTGCCCATGGACAGCTAGGAATTATTGGGAGACACCATCTTCAATGTGTCACTTGGCTTTCTTTTCCACCACCACCCCTCCCCTCTTGTTTTTCTTAGGTTGTTCCTATCAGTAACCCCAAAGAATGTATCTGTCAGCCTGTTCAGAAGGTGAAAAAATAAACTCTCCTCTGAACTGCCAGCCAGGAGGATTATAGTAGCCAGAAAAGAGTCTTTAATGGAAAGAGGAGAAACATTCCATGAAAGAGATGTCTCCAAATTTATAATGTCTGCACTAAAAAGCATAAAAGAAAGAAAGTTAGCTTAAACCAGAACTAGTATTCTGCAGAAAGAGTAACAGTCTCTGTTTTAACAATTCCATGAAATCACAGAATTGTAAAATATTCTGAGCTGCAAGGGACCTGCAAGGATCATCAATATCCAGCTTCTGACCCACCACAGAACAGCCCATGCACCAAAACATCACACCATGTGCCTGAGAGTGTTGTCCAAATGCTTCTTCAACTCTTTCAGGCTTCGTGCTATGATCACTTCCCTGGGGACCCTGTTCCAGTGCCCAGCCACCCTCTGGGTCAAAAACCTTTTCCTGTTATCCAACCTCAAACTCCCCTGACTCAGTTTCAGGCCATTCCCTTGAGTCCTGTCACTGGTCCTGACAGTGAAGAGATCAGTGCCTGCCCCTCCACTTCCCCTCATGAGGAAGCTGCTCACTGTTATGAGGTCTCCCCTCAGTCTCCTCTTCTCCAGGCTGAACAGACCAAGTTCCTTGTATAGTTTCCCCTCAAGGTCCTTCTCCCTTGACTACAGCTTCAGCAAAACCATTCCCAGCTAGATAAGGATCAGGCAAAGGTGACTGGAGAAAAATTTTCTTTTCCTATATCCCTTTTTCCTTCCTTGTCCAACCTTAAAGGCAGTGCACAAGAGTGCAGAGACCCACAGAGCCCCCGCCAGCCTGGCCTCCTCCTGTCTTGGATGAGGAGGGAACAGGTGTGGTATACACATTCTCTGAACAGAGAGAGACATAATTCTCACTCCCAGGATTCTTCCTGGGGAAGGCAATGAGAAGCTCAGAGAAGAAGAGAAGACAATTCTTATCTCTATTCACTGCTCCTGTTGTTTGGCACATGTGGAATGTGTTACAGACATTATTTACCAAGAGAGACTTTTTTAATTGCACACCAGTGAGGGCTGTTTGGATTGATTGGCCAATTGTCAAAGCTGGGTCATGACAGTTAGAGACAGTCACGAGATTTTCTTTAGTATCTCTTTAGTATAGTTTAATATATAGTATTAGTGTAACATAACATAGCTTAATAAAGCAATTGTTCAGCCTTCGGAAATCATGGAGCACGTTATTCCCTGGCTGGGGGTGCTCTTCTAAGATAAACAGGTTCACACCAGTGCCCTCCTCCTTTGCCTTATCTTTGGCAGTGAGAGAGCAGTGATGCTGTCTTGCTCTGAGGGGCTCCTAAAGCAAGTTCCAGTCAGCTCTGCTGTCCCTACAGGGCCCATCCTGTGGGCTCTGAGTGTCCATAAGTTGTACAAACCAATACTCAGGGAGGAGTCTGCCATCCAAGAAGAGCCCTTTTCCTACGGCATTCAGCCCATTGACAGTCACACAAAATTTTACAAATAATTTGGGTTTTCAGAAGACGAAACCACTCTCCCTAGGCAAAATGCCACCAATCCCATACGTAAGCTTTGGGTCAGGAAGTAAAAAGAAATAGTTTTTCAGGGATTAACCATCAAATTTTACATGTTTGATTCATTATTTTTTAAACTGATTTTGAGGAGAGCTCTTCAAAATATGTATCTCAGTCTTTGTCATAAGCCCCTGCAATGAATGTGACAAGAGAGTGAGAGGATTTGCTCTTCCTTTTCAAAGTGTTATTAACAATGAAATAAAATCTATAAAGATTTAGTGTGCCAAACAAAATATACTCCAAGAACAGAGTTGTATAAAAGTCTAAAATTTAAATATGATGTTACCTTGGGCAATAATCATAGCTAAGATATTTTATAGAGAGCCATTCTTGTGTTCTCTGCATTCAAGAATAAATTACTTTAGCAGAAGTTATATGGACAAGGATATACATGGAGGTATACAAGTTACTTGTTCATATCCTGCATAATCACTCATTCCCATCTCATAACCCAGTCCAAAAACTCAATAAACTAAAAGAAAGTAGGACTGATAGTACAATTTTGCAGACAGCCAAAAAAGTACTGCACTTAGGGTTCATTTTCATTGGTAGCGGCGGTCATTCCACAATGAAACTATATTAAGAGAAGTATAAAAAGTTTTTGCTTCAGGCTTGTCTTCACTGCTGTATCAACACCAGGAACAATCCTGTCATTGCTGCTGCAGGAATACCAACTCCTGCCCACACACAGAGATCTCAAACTTCCATTTAAACCATACCACAAATCCTTCAGACAGGCAGGGGAAAAGCAAACTGATAAACTTGCAGGATAGAGCCACAGGCCACGGCTTGTCTTAGATTAATTAATCGGCTGTTAACACGTATTCTGTCTTGCAAACATTCCTTCAGCCATTCTGAAGTCCTTCTTTCTCAATTCAGAGTACATTAATGCAGAACCAGGTCCTGAGCACTGCAGTCAGGCAAGCCCTGTTCTGCATATCACCAAATGAAGGGACTACAAGAAGAGCTCATCTTGAATGAGATGGAAAACCATCATAAAGTACCTGTTCCTACTCCATGCTCTGGTAAATGCACCTGACTAAAACACAGATAATCAGTTTGTTATTCTTTCTGCTAAAAGAGCATTTTTAAGTTAATAATGAAGACTTAAAGACAAGTCTTTATGCTTCCAGCAGCAAAGGAAGAAAAGTCAATATATGCAAATGCAGGGTTTAAATCTGTCATATTAACTCAAGCTTTTAAATATTAATCTACCTCAGTGTTTTAGTAGTACAGTTGTCTCCTTTATTCTCAAATTGCTATTTATGAGTCAGTATGTTACCAAGGGATACCATCCACAGGAATGTTTCAAGGAGGTGAATGTGTTGCTGGATCCTAATCTTGATTACCAGTGATGTGTTTTTGTGAGACTGCATTCATGCATGGCAGAAATAGCTGGTTTGCACTCCTCTGACAGTTTCAGCTGCTTGCCTAAAGGAAGGGTAATCCCTGTAGCAAATTAAAAGTGATAAAGATTGATGAAAAGATATTATAAGGGCAAAGACAACTTTGTGTAGGTATGATCTACCTTTACCATCCATCAGAGACCCAGGACACAGGGGCAGAAGGCTGACCCCACATCTGCAATAGCAAGGAATGTGACCCATGGAGGTGGGCCTATAGAGTGAAACATTTGATGCTGAGGACCTGATTTCCCAACTCTGCTGTGCTTGGTTTTACTTTCAGACTATTTCTAGTCTGGCCTCCTGGCCAGGATGCCCATTTTGGCTGAAGTGCTGCACTCCAGCACATATTCAACCTTCGTTTCCTCTTGAAACAACACAGCTCATGAGTTCTAAGGCCACCCCATGGCACAAAATTAGGTGCAGGATGTGTGGGAAACCAGGAGGTTCATTTAAAACTTCACTCTGATCAAAAAAAAAATCATTAATCTAAATGGACCCTTAGTGCCTATTTGAGGCTAGCAAAATGCAGCTTTAGTCCATGATACACAGGGTGCAAGGGAGAAGGGTACAGGAGAGACAGGCTGGAATAGAGGAATCCACTCAGAAGTCTGGCCAACTTGGAAATCTTTCTGCCAAGAACTGAAGAACTAATCAAACAGGTCATAATGGCATCATATATCTTTTCTTCTACTGAGCTGCCCAACTTTTTTTCCTTGTCATTTATTGCATTGACTACTGGTTGTGCTTTTTATAGAAAAATCACACTCAGTATCAAGCATTTGAAGAGTCTTGGGATGGAATAAGAGCTGGGAGGGAATAAGATTACTTTCAATAATCACACTAGAGAAAGGGGCGTCTAATTCTCCACTAGAAAGAAGAGCTTTTAAATTAAAAGATGTCATTGGAACAAGAGGAAAAGGACACAAAATGGCAATGAGTAAACAGTCTGGAAAAAATGAGAGATTTATAATCCTGGGAAAACTGGAAGTGTAGAACTAGTTTCCAGCAGAATCCAGGATACATTTTGCAGGTGAAATTCAATAATTTGCTAGAGGAAACTGCCCGACATTATTGTCTACTTTATGGACTACCATTATAAAGTCCTCCTAGTTCCACAAGAACTGCATCAAAGCCCAAAACCAGTAAAGGACATGAGGGACAACTCACCCCCGCACAAAAGAAAGTGATCATTCTGCTCTCAAAGTGGAAGAGTGGTGGGTTTGCATCTTGTCTGGATGAGTGCTATGGACAGTCAAAGCACAGCATTAGACGGAACTCTTCACATCTCAGAAGTCATTGCCTGTCCCCTTCTTTGGCATACAGCTAGATGTTCATGGGCTTAGCTCCAATTTTGGATATAGATCTTCTGCTACAGAGTTTATTGCTCCAGCTTGCCAAGAAACAGATTACTGTCTTTGGGAATAACAGTACTATCTTGGGAACATGCAAATGCCTCTCCTTGTAAACTGTAAACTGCCACATATCTGTTAAGATTTAGACCAGACTGCCAGCAATGTCAGTACCTACCAGATCAGCAACCTGCTCTATCTCACAGGCCTTTCAAGTAATGATGCCTGAAGATTGTCTCGGCTCCAATGTCCTATTTGCTTTCAAATGCCCACAACCTCAGACTTTACCTCTACAGAAAGCTACCAACTACTACTTATGGATATACAAAAATCCCCAGCCCTTCACTAATGATATGTTACAGTGTTCCTATGGAAATGGAGAGATCTGTCCTTGTGCTTGGAATTAAAGAGATGCACCAGACAGTTGTTATGGAAATGTTTTGCATTTTTTGTAAATGCCAATTATATGAAAACAAAAACCAGGCTGAAAAAGCATAAAGGTATTTTCTGCACTGAAATATTTCAAGGGGATATACTGACAGTCCCTCTGAGATAATAGACAAAAGAAAAAAAAAGCAAATCAGGAATAGCTAATTGCTAGGTTTGGTCTGAAGTAAATGTGAAAAAGGAATCAAAACACAAAAGGCATCAGCTATGACTATCATAAGCTTCTTGCTCTTGCTATCTTCCTTTTCAAAACATTGCTCTTTATTAACTTGGTTTAATTCAGTTGTTACATACATACACACTCTGGCACACAGAACCATGATTTCTGTGCTTTTGTCAAGATAGAAAATTGTAAACAGTATGTTAAAATTACTCATATTTTGTTTCATACAAAATCAAACAGTTTCACTAATGACAGGATGCACTGTTTTTCAGGGGCACAGTAGTGCGGGCTGTGAAGAATGCAATTTTGACACATCGTATTGAAATGCTTTTATTTAAAAAGAGCTGTAGCTCTTCTGCTTTCATTTTTATCTTTGCTTATAGATAAAACTATTCACTGACTTCTGCACAAATCCTTTCAACTAGTCTGAAAACACACATATTTTAAAAACTAAAAGGCTATTTGATCGAAATCTTCACCAAACTCCATACAGGCACACGCAGTGCTAATACACCAATACCACAGCCCTTGCCACCCCTTTGCAAGCACATCTTGCACCCATGGCAACCTCATGACTAAGTGATTAAATGTAGTAATACAATATTACAGTCACTATTTTAGGGAAAAAGATTTTTTTTAGATCAAAGTGTGGCAGGCAGCTTCAGAGTCACATCAAAATTAAGTCAGTAATGAAAGAAATCATCACCATCACAATTTTGAGCTCATTAATTTCCATGGCCAACCTGATCTTTGTAACAATTTCTGTTATTGTTCAACTGCATATTGATGTTTTTCTCAGTTTGGGATTTCAGTACTTTCTTTTTCAGTATCCTCTTCTTCCAAAAGAATTAGGATCAAATCAAAGCACACATTTCTTCTGTAGGTTCATGCTTTAATATTCTATCAGCACAGTTTGTTTTTAACCACCTTTCCTCCCCACCTCCATCACTGCTTTTCATTTATCATTCAAAAAAACCCATGCTTTTTAGAAGCCATAGCATTTAATGGCATCATTATCAGCACAACTTTCTTCTAGCATTAAAATTCATATTTACACTGGTAAATATGCAAGGGGGTGTGCAGGGGTGAAGAAAGGATGGGTGCATATCTCTCTGTGTGTGTGAGTATAAAATGAACCATGGAGATGGGTGAGCACAGGCCAACTTCTCACAGTCCCTGCTTGTGAGGACATCCAGACCTTCCTGGCCTCTTTGGCTGATGATGTGCCTGTTTCACTGACTATTTTTGCCACATGAAAGTGACTCTTTGCAAGTAGCTTCATGCACCAGGAGATCTCAAAACAGCTCCCAAGGGAGGTGATGTTGGACCAGCTAAGAATATCTGTGATCAGGCAGAGCCCTGGTTCCCCTGGGGCCAAGCCTATGCCCCATGTGCTGCTCCATGTTACCTTCAGGCCACTGAAAGGAGATTCTTCCAACCTGAGATCCACTTCTCCTCAGACAGCAGCACAAAAGTAGCGCCACAAAGGTACCGTGGCTCCCTGGAGCATCCACAGAACAAACTCTCATGTGTCATGAGACACATGCCCCTTTCTCCTCCCCCACATTTTGCAGTTGCATGGCTTCAGGCCATAACTGTTTATTCTTCTGAGGAGCTAGAAAACACTATCATTTTCCAGTTTGGCTACTTAGCATTGGATGCCATCAGCCCATCAAAAAGTTAAAGGTATCAGTACAGTCTGCAGATTGTTTTAATGGCAAATCAGTCTTGTAATGCTTAAATAATGAAGTCTCATTTTCAATAGTGACATTGTAGCAGATTTGTAAAGGCCCTCCAGTGCTTTAGCCCTCACACATGTTCCTATCAGACACCTTTGAAATGAGGAGGCACAATAGCCTCATTAAAAATAATTGGAGCTGAGCATATAGCTACTTTGGAAAATTCTTCCAAGTACCTACCTGTATCTTTAAGCATCTAAATACTTTTAAAATCTGGGCTGAAGGGAATACGAGTCATTAGCATTTCCTGCCAAGCACCAGTTTTATTTTTTAATTAAAGTGATGCTATTTCTGTTGATCCCGTTGGTCCTTTCAGTGACCAAATGCCAGAAACAGCAAATTCTAAATTAGTGCTGTGAAGGTGCAATGGAGCAGCATCAAAACTTGTTTAATGAAACCTTGCCCCTTCCCAATGCCCTTGGGGCATGCAGCAATCAGCAAAGAAGGCAGAGAGGTCACACTTTTCCTCCTATCTAATTACCCTGCCTGCCACAGCCCTGCAGTATTCAGGGGTGCCATTTAAACCCTAAGACATGGTTCAGAGCTTTATAATCTGTTGGTGGTCTACTTGGGATGTCTGTAGTGGGACAGATTGCCTGGACTCCACTGCTGTATGATACCCCTGTATCTAATCATCAGCAGTGAAATGTGCCTTCAGGTTTTTGGATCAAATCACAAATGACTTGAGAAAGGTGGTTTACTTCTAATTCACCTAAGTTCAATTACACCAACATACACAGCCTTGACAAAGGAAAAAGAAAGTATTTGTCAGTGGGCATAATGGCATTTATTTCTGATGAACAACGAACACCATGCTGCCAGAAGGTTTCAGTGGGGTTGCTTGTTACACCTCAGCGTTGGTAACACATCTTGTCCCCAGGACTGTACCAATTTCTAGAGACCCATTTTCCCAGGCTGACCCAGAAGGAGGCAAATAGAGCACAATGCTTGTAGTGCCTTATTTTAAAAGACCCTGAGTACAAATTCATCAAGAGAAAGAAATGCTAATAGGCTGTTTGATGCTAATAGGTGACTTGCATTGCTTAGAAAGGGAAGTTTTAATCTTTGTTGAAGAAGGAGCCAAGAACTCAGTTGGTAGTGCTGCTGCTCATGGTAGCTGCTGTCCTGGGAGTTCAGTGTACAGCCTCTCACAGTACTTCCAGCTATGCCAGAATGACCTATAGGCACTGTAAATTTTTAGCGAACTGGTCTTGGAAGAACATCAACTTAGCTTCTCTCACTATTGCCAAAGAGACATCCTTTTCCTCCCTGCCCTTGACATCAAAGAGCACTACCACTTTTCATAACCAAAGAGCTCAGCACCAAACACTTCCCTGTGGTTCAAAAACTCAGCAAATGAAAGTACAGATGACATAAATGGCCACACTATTTTTTCTTCAGAACAGTAACCAGCAACTACCTGCTGTGATGGTTTGGTGCATATATCCAGATTAAAGCTTTGTCCCTGCAGAACTGCTGATCATCTAGTTGGCAAGGAATCAGTCCACTGAGTTCTGCCTACAAGCATTAAGTGCCTCCAATATTTGCACAGCTCTACAACCTCAAACAAAAAGCTTTAAGACTGAACTCTTAAAATTCACCTGAGCCTTTTGAAATGGATTTGCTAATAAGTAGGCACAGATATGTTCTCTGAACTTTCCAATCAACTTAATCTTGCAGTGAGATATATTTAAAAATAACCTGGATATCTGTCCTTTCATTCCAGTTTTCTTACCTTTGCTGTAAATATCCTTCCTCTGTTAGGTAATGAATTTTGCAGGCTCAGCTTGCTGTAATCAGTAAAGCATATGCCACAGTGTAAGCTGCAATACAAAACAAAGCACAAATTCAATATATTCAGGGAAAAAAAGAAATACATAAAATGAACATATGTTTCCTTTCAAAGACTTAGCAGCTTACTTGACTACTTCTGCATTTACTTTGGCTTTTAAAAACAATCCACCCAAGACATTCCAGAGCACAGAGCTCACGGCCTTCAGAGAGTCCAAATTCACACCTTGGGGAGGGATGTATAAACTAAACTGTCTCCCATTAACAAGCAGGAGACACCAACATACAGACAGATTAATTATTCTTGTGCCGCACACTTGGGAACTGAGAGCATTATGCAACTACTCCTTACTCACCTGCACT
>NW_005054361.1:131070-145195 GCF_000277835.1 Geospiza fortis
TTATCCCACTGCTCTCCTGACTTGACCCCTTCTATGTCTAACACTCCTGCTTTATCAGTGCCAGGCATGTCCGCAGTGTTCCTGTCACAAGGAAATTATTCCAAAAGTAACTTTTTCTCCAATAGTTTAGATTGAAATTTGTGGCCTCATTGAGTGGAGATCTGCTGATTTGACTCCACTACTTCTTGTGTCTTCACAGTCAAGGCATTTGTGCATTGAGATGAAATTACCTCAAGAGATCTGTAAAACAGCCTATCAGATTTACTATTTCTATCTTTTATGCTTCGTTGTTTAGTATTTTCCCAGCCTCAAACAATCGATCCCCTTTCTTGCAGGCATCCCAGTAAGGAAATCCAATCCTTACCCTGTATTAAAGTAGCACTTTAATATATCAGTATTGCCTGGAATTGCTTTTATTGCACAATAACAAATCTTCTGGAAAAACTAAAATCTTGCCCCGCAGATTTACCATCTCTAATGTCTGTATTTGAAACTTCAAGCAGTGTTGAAGCGTACCAATGTAAAAATACGGTGATAAAAATTAAATGCTATTATCTCCACTGAGATAAGAAGAGGGCAAGGCTAAAGAGTTCTGACATGCAAGGATTTTTGTGATGCTGTTGCTGATGCGTTCATACAAACTGTTCTATTGATTGCACTGATGAATGTAGTGGTGCAAGTTCAGGGGAAACCTGAACTGAAAATCTTAAACATCCTTTTGTTCTATCACTCTGTTGTAGAGTTTATATTTCCACTAATGCGGTAAACAAAATAGCTTCCCTTGCTCCTCTTTTGCTTTCAGGTCTGACAGATCTATCCTAACAAGGTTTTTCTTAGGGACTGAAGGAACTGAACATCTCCATTTCCAGGAGATGTTGGCTACAGAGCAGAACAAACATCCATCCTGCTAATGTTACCCTCATAGGAAATGCAACCTCCAGACTAAAAAAAAACCCCATGTTTTCAGGAAAGAGAAAGTTTTATAGAAAATTTTTCCTCCTCTTTTTGAATGTGTTGGATCACCTTGGAAATTGCCTTTCTCTGCCTATCCAAGGGACAGAGTCTAGATGAAAGCTCAATCTGGATACCCAGCTTTCAAATGCTAAACTGAAGAATATTAGTCTGTTCCTTGGACTCATAGCAACTTGTTCCTGCCAGGAGGCTAAAGAAAGGAATAGCCACTGGGCTACTCTCAGCTGCAGTGCTGGAAAAACACATGGAACTATGTACTAGAAGGAAGGCTACTTGACAGCTTGGTTGTTCCCTGTTTATTCTGTGGAAATACAGAGAGGGGAAGAGAAAACAAAAATATGGTGATCTTCTAAGCTGGAGAAGGAGCAGGTATTTTACTGTTGTCAAAAGGAGAACATGAAGTAAAGAGCCTGCTGAAATGCCAGGAACATCATGGCAACATGCAAGCAAGGTTCATAAAAATACCCATTTGAAACCTTAAAAAATAAATTTAAATATTAAATATGTGCACTTTTCTGTTAATCTTTTCTTTTGCCTGAAATAAGGCAGCTGTTTCACTGAAGCAAATCATCTGCCAAAGGAAACACTGTGGAAACCCTCTCCCAAACGGCAGGTTTAAAAAGAAAAGAAAAAAGGAGCTGATGTGTAGCTGAAGTCTCTGATTACAGGTATGCTTCCTAATTTGAAGCAGCCATGGAAATCCAAGTGCTAAGCCCAGACACAAAGGCTGTCAGGATCCCTGAACTGCTCTGACAGCACAACCCCTATTCCCCCATGCACACAGCAAGAACAACTGCCACCAAAGAAGAGCTCTGCTGAAAAAAGTACTGAATTGACTGCCTCACTCACCTCCTCCTGTGATTTTAATCTTACATTTTCACAAATTAAGAAGAATCCTCTTGATTTCAGCAGGGACCAGATGAAGCCCATCCACGAGAGCAGTATCTTAGTGTTAAACATCTGCCTTTCCCAAGTCGGCCTGATAAAATATCAAAGAGCATACGGACCATTTATTCAAGTAAAGAGTGTTTCTCTGGTTATAGATGTTGCAGCTGCCACGAGACTACCTAGAAATTAAGTGTTCAGAATTTGGATGATTTTAATTAGTCCTCCAGAAAGGAAATGTGTAATCTACCACCATGACCATGAATGGGAGAATTCAAGAAATAGCAATTTACACAGGGCTGCAGCTGCAGACATAAAAGAATGAGTGTATGTACAACACATGCGTATTCCTACAACAAACAAACACTTGGGCTTCACATTTTAAGCCTTTAAACTTTGTGAAGACACAGAAGAAGCTGAAAGTGATGCCAAAACACCTTAGCTCAAATTGCTGTAGCTACCTAAATTGATTTCAAGTGTCTGTTAAGCTTGTTCTGAAATTACCTAATAATATATTGCATACATAAAAATCACAGCTGAAAATGGGACGTCTCTTTCTCCTGATGAACATGGAACCACTCCAGGGCACTGAGCTATGCTTAAAAGCTCCTGTGAACTTTCAGAAGAGCCTTGAAGCAGAAACAGACAGGGAAAAGCAGGACAAGAGCTCCCAGGGACCATGGAACAGAGGGGCCATGGACAAATTTGCTCCACGGTTTTGTTTCCTTTTGGAGGTTCAGTGTTTCTGAGCTTTTTGACAGGTGGACATTTTAGTGAAATTATCTTTGTGCCACAACAAAAAAAGGCAGGGGTGGGTTAACATAACCCTACATATGTTCAGGAGCAAGAACTCTGCCAACTGTGATTTGGATGAGATAAAATTGGTAGTACTGCTAAACTCTCATTTTTTAAATTCTCTTGATTTTTTTCTCCCATAAAATTTGACAGAGCTCTGGAAAGTGTGAACATTAAAAAATGGGTAAAATCTTGGAAAGGAGTGCAGTTGTAGTCTCTGGTTCAGGTAAAGATTTTAGGTCTCATTTTCAGACTTCAAGTTTTTTCATAATAGGCATTTTTTAAAATAGGCATTTTGCTTCTTCTGTGACTGAGAATTTCACATAATAAGATGAATTAAGCTGCTAGAAATTTAAAAATAGCACCATGAAATATTATACCAAATACCACAGGAATAAAGATTTTTATAAAGAGACCACTACAGATTTCACTGCTTGGATTCCTGACACAGCACTGCAACAGGAGACCCCTCTGCCCTTCAATCCCCAGTCCCAGGTGAGTGGAGAATCTTCTTGGTAAGAATGCACCAGATGAAATTTCCTCATCAAAAGAAATGTTTCTGCTGGATATTAGCAACCTTTTCATCACTGATCCACTGGGGAAAACTGTTTAATTAAGTTACTCTGCCTGCCTCTGAATAGTTATCTAGTCCTAGAAGGATACCAAGATTGCATTATAATTAGATGCCACAAAATTCTTTTTCCTGAAACCAAAACCTTCTGGCAGTTCTAGATCTTAAAATTAGTTTTACAAAAGAGTTTTAGAACATCCATATTTGAGTTAGACTGTTCAACACACAAAACTGACTCGTCAAATAAATTTAAAGTAAAAACTAATGAAATGTGGCACCTTTATCTTGTTTACATAGAAGCCAATCCAAGGAAGTTATTTAAAACCAACCTGAATATAAGGCAGCTTAGGACTGATCTTTCCAGCAATAATAATTATGTTATTATTGCACCTATGCAAACTGTTGGACTTCAGCAGAGGTAAATTATTCTATGATTTGACAATGTAAATTTCTTTCCAGAAATACAAAATTCTGCCTTCATATTGCCTACAGGTCTTGGTCATTCCTAATCAGGGATTGCTACCTGAATTTCTTTCTTGCTAGGATTCAAGGTCCCGAGCAATAACACTGAGTACAGGCAGGCATGCGAAACACGTAAAATCCACCTGGGAGCTGAGCATTTGACTCCTGTTAGTTCTTGTGCTTCCTCAGAATTCAGGGCTGCATTTCCTTCTTTTCAGAGTTCAAGGCAAAAGTTAATTTAGTAAGAAATCATGGCATTACATTGCCTACCTACTACAGGCTGGGGTAGTCCCAGGCTGCTCTGCCTTGCTCTGGGGTGAGTGCCAGTGGCCACCCTGAGCAGCAGGGAGATGGCTGAAGGTGTAAAGAGACACTTCTGCATTGCTGCTCATCACAGGCAACTTGTGCATGCTGCTGTGTCTCCATCACACTCCCTGGGTGATCCTACAGTGATTATTGCTCATCCAGGTGCCAAAGTTTCTCATATAATGTTTTCAGTTAAAGGTGATCCAAGAGGAGGGAGTCTTGTTCCTGCCATGTATTGCTCTGTGAGGTAGCAAAGGCTGTTTTCACTTTCATGTCATCTGGAAAAGGATTCTGGAGGCAGAGCACAACCTTGCACATTAACGATCGTTTGTAGGAATCCTGAATTGTGAAGTGTAAAAATCAAATACACATGCACCCAAAACCATGCCTGCACTTCAGGCTTCAAAAGGATGGACAGCACTTAGCCATTAATACAGGAAGCTTCTCAGATTAAACTGCATTTTTTAAGAATTACCAAAAGAAGGAAATGACAGATAATAAACAGTTAAATGTTTCCAACTGTCTGATTGGTCTCCAGCATCCTCTCTTTGCACAACATTGTACAACCCAGTATTTGCAAACACTTCCAAAAACCTGGAGACAGAGTCTTTCCTGCATCAAACCTGGAAACAGTAACCAACTCTGTTGACTTCTCATTTCCCCCCTGGTTCATTCTGCTCATTTTTTCTGATTACCAAAGCCTCATTTGGCGTTGATGCATTTTGCATGCACAGAAAGTCCCGCTGGAGATGGAGGCATGTTCACTTAATTGAATCTGCCTGACAGATGTGATGCAGCAAGATAATGAATATGCAGTTGACAGATGCCTATGCTATGTACATACACATATTAGGAAGCAGGGACACAGATTTCCTGTGATGGAAAACAGAGAAAGCTGCTCATTGGAGTTGAGCTAAGAGTTGTTGCAGATCCATTTCATTTAAGAGAATGACATAGTTGGAGCCTAGGGAGAATTTAGGGTAAGTTCAAGACCACCAACTGAATGAATTGAAACTGTTTGACACTTGCTGCTGCTGGAAAGAGCCTTTCCTTCCCACTTGGGCTACACAGCCCTCCTATCTGTCTTGCAGAGATTCAGGTGCTCACTGCATGCCCCCAGGCCAGGGCTCAGCAGGCAGCAGAGCCAGGACAGGGGCTCCATGCTGCCAAAAGAGAATGATGCTGCATCCACATTTTTGGTACATCATTTCCTGTTCCTGCCCATATGGTCCTGCTTCCTCCCCAGCTTCAGGTCTGGCACTCTTCAGGTCCTTCCAGGGACAAATCTATCTCTTCAAAATGGCATAGCTTTGCAATGCTATGGCACAGGGAACATGCCAGTCTGGCTGCAAGGATGGTGATCATTTTATTGTTTATTTTGTGCCAGTGAGCACTGGTGGTATGTTCTGCAGTTCCCACCACAGACAACAGAACAGCAAGGAGAGGCTGACAGGGAGCACCATTACAGGTGATGGCAGAAACAGAATTTTGACTGGCAAGTGTCAAAACCAGCATTGCAGTCCCATATGTTGTTGTGCAAAATCAAATGCTGCAGAAAACAAGATCAGGCAAGGACTACAGATGAAGGTAGTATTTTAAACATCACCAGCAATCTGGTAGGGTCACCACTAGATTCATACTGATTTAAAAGTTTACATGAAAACTACCAAAGGGAGTGTGATTTATCGCAGTATCTGGTAATGTCTTCCCCACATGATTTTTAACAGTGGTGTTTTGATACTTGCTGTGCAAAAATTAGGTCCACAGACTGGCAGTCCCTACATCCTTTGGCTGTGTGTCAGTCTAGAATTTCCTCTGGGACTCTTCACAGGATTCAGAGCCTATGCCAATTGGCATGAGAAACTTGGAGCTTCTCCTGAAGTGCTGATTTTCAATGAAAATTGGAAAGTAGTATTAAACTCGAAGTGAAAAAAAATCAGATCTGTAGCAATGAAAGCTGGAGGTTATGTGAACAGAGCTGTGATGGGCTCGTCTCTTCCTCATGCACTTCACCAAGATCCAGCAATGTCTCGG
Organism: Geospiza fortis; assembly: GCF_000277835.1. Classification (NCBI taxonomy): domain Eukaryota; kingdom Metazoa; phylum Chordata; class Aves; order Passeriformes; family Thraupidae; genus Geospiza; species Geospiza fortis. Next base: position 137,096 of record NW_005054361.1, read on the forward strand.
GGCTCTCAAGTGCTCAGAGCTTCATGAGGATGAGAAGGTGGTCAGCTCCTGCAGGACTGCACAGCTCCTGCTCGAGAAGATAGGAAGCAAACGGGTAGCAGGTTTTCCTTCATCCCAGATGGGATGCTTGTCACGTGCCTTGCCATGCAGAAAGCCATGCAGAAAGCACACAAAATTCTGGGCCATTTGCCATGTAGCTGGAAGTCCCCCAGCAGTGAAGGCAGTGAGGTGTATGTGGTACAGTCATGGAACAGCAAAACTGGGACTTCAAGGATTTCTCCTGAATCATATAACTAACTCCTGGTCCAAGCCTTTCTTCCAAGTCTTCAAAACTACACTGGGATCTCAGCCTCCTACACAACACAAATCTTCCTCACACCTATCTGCTTTGGAAGCCATGAATCCAAAGAAAAGCAACACTGACCAAAGGAGAGAGCTGTTGGTGGGTGAGCAAGAGGTATAGCAGGAGTGTATGGATATTACTGCCTTCTCCCTCTGGAGTGCAAATGGACATGGCTATTACAGGAGAGGCAGGTGGGAAAAGCAGCCTGTCCCTGATAACCTTCCTTCCACCTGGCATCTATGTCTTTTTGTCCTAGTGGGATAATGACTGTAGAAAATCCCTTTCTGTGAGATATTGTTGTGGGACACCACGTTGTCTGGAAGTACCTGCCACACTAAGCAGGCGTGGAGAAGAATATACTTAGTTCACAGTATCATGGCAGGACACGAGAGTAAGGTCGAGGAAAAGGCACTGGGATACCAGCATCTGTATCCACACTTACACACAGGTTTACACCTTCACAGATAGACATATTTCTGTAACAAATTTATCTAACCCACAATGCTTGGAAGTTTATGAAGTCTCCATCATAATCTCAATCACAGATCATCAATTATTTGGTCATTAACACCCTCAGCTGCCATTTCTTTTTCTATGGTTTTCTAGTGGAAGCTGCTACAAAAAGTTATAAAAAAGATTGATCAAAGTTTGCTCATGTTTGACCAAGAGGGGTTATGTGTCAAGTTCAAGTTTTGTCAAACTTACTGCAAGACACAGATGCAATGCAAGTTTCCACCCAGAATGCTTTCCTGGACCACAAAGCAATTAAAATAGTATAATTACATAGCGTGGGACAGAAGGTCAAGCAAACTGATGCATTCAGTTAGATCAAAGGAAAGAAATGCTGATTTACCCAAGCCCAGATTTATCTATCAATGTCTGCATAGCATCACTTTGTGTTGTTTAATGACAGTATCACAGAGCAGTTTAATGAAGATCAAGGAGTTTCCTCATCTATCCCCAAAACCTCAGTTTAGCTTTTTGGGCACTTTAACATTTTAGATGTGAGTAAGACAATAACAACAGTAAAATGCACAGTAAACTGTGGCAGTTCATCAACATTTGCATACATAACTGTCATCTAAAATGCTTTTGGATGTGTTCTCTGATCAGTACAATGGAAAGATATAAACTTGTACTTTGTGTAATTGTTTTCAAAGCTTGGTAGCATCAGAAATCAACATTCTGCAAAACTGCTTGTTACGAAAAGCTTCTCAAATCAAAATTTCATGGGAAAACAATATTATACGTTAAAATATAGATACCATAATAAACACACAGGGGCTTTCCCTGTTGCATTTCCAGGAGGGACTTCAATCATGTTGTCATATTTGCACAGGGTAACAGCTTTTCCTTTAATTTGACAAGGATCATTAGAATTCTTTCTGTGGCCAAGGGATTTGCACTAAAACACTTCTAATTAAACGTTTGGTGAATGTGTGCACTGTTAGAGTAGTTACTGAGAATCAAAAGCCTTATAATTAGTATTTTGCAGGTGTTAAGCAGACATGCCTTAGGGCTTTCTGGGAAAGTCAAATGATAGCAAAGCATAGACAGATGACATTTTCTCTCTCTCAGAACAGTCCCATTCTGACAAGAACTTGAGTCTTAAAAAGGCTTAGCTTAACTCAACTCCCATTTGACAGGAAATAGGCAATCAAGACACCACCAAAGAGTAGAAATGAAGTTGGCAGTAGTCAGACTTACAAACAGCAAGATGCCACCCAGAAGTTGGCTCCACTGGCTAGCAGAAAATAATGAGTGGGTTTAAAGACACACATTTCCAAAAGCACATGTCCCCATCTGGTTTTGCACATGCAGCACAGTAACAGCAGGTATCTTCCAGCTGCATTTCTTGGCAACCATTCAACTTGTCAACTGGAGGCTGTGCACCTGGTGCTAGAAGACCAATTTAAAATGCCAGCATACTGTCAACTGCCAAATTTCTGTTGTCAATTTTGGGGGGAAAATCCACCCAGTATAATTGGTTTTCTTCCATTTTAAATTACATTAAACAAACCCAAAGACTACAGTAGCAGTGAATGGAAGTGAAGGAAATGTAGTTCAACAGTTACAGCATCTTTCCTCCTCTCTCAGTGCCTATGTCTCCAATAGACACGGACTCTCTGCAGTTTGGTGTTTCTTATATTTCAGATTAAATATCCACTTACAGAAATTACAGATCTATGAAAGCAATAATTATAGTTACAGTTTTTCTCTTCAGACTATATGTTTATGTGTGCTGATCACCCACTTCATAGATAATAATATAAAACACTCAAGTAGATGATTGAAGGATACTACTTCTGTGTAAAGCCAGATGGTGCTGGGCCTGCTGCTCCCACAGCCCAGGAGATTCTCCAAGGCACCTGCTCATTTCATCTGCTCTGAATGGCCTCATCTATTTGTGGACACACAGGAAAATGACCCTGCCCATCACCTTTGGCATGGAACCCTTCCAGTACCATGAGTTACACCCACGGCATGTTGCGCTAAAGGTATGACAGGGATCCCATTTCTAACCAACAGAGGAAGGAATATATGCACTTTTTTGGGATGGCAAAAGAGTTTACCTGAGGTTATGGATGTGAGGAAAAGTCAGGCATAGGAAATTCATAAGAAGCTCTCACAATAAGGAGAACTGTAGGTAAAAATGCTCTTGCTGTTAAAGTTTGATATGCAGTATTTTCCCACCTAAAAAGATGCATTCAGCACATATATTCTTTTTGCCTGGATATTGTAATGATTTCTTTCTGTCTCTGACATAACCTTCAGGTTGTACAAAAGTGAAAAGACATGGAAACTAGGTAAAAATACTACATCATACATTGTTCCAAGGTTCATCAATCAGGCATACGGGTCTAGACAGATGGATTAGAATTCATAACCTCCTTAACTGCCAAGTAATAATAATCTGCAGGATTTCTTCATCATTAAGGGATTCTACAATCCATTTAATGTTCACAAATACCAGAAAAATATGAAACAAGCAAACAAAAAATTGCTTCAAGAGTAAAGAAATGGCTGAAAGAATGAACAATTCACTGAGAAGTCAAAAGGAAATCCAATCAGAATTTCCTATTTGTGACTTCTATTAAATTGATTTCTGGATATGAAAAGCTGGTACAGTACAGAGAGTTTGGCTAGTGAAAGTTTAGCAAAACACACAATCATTCAACATCTACAGAACCAAGAGATTCTTAGCTGATCAGAGTTTCAGAACATTTAGATTTCCTCTTTCAATCAATCTTTTACCTGCTGAATAAAAAAGCAGGAAAAAAAAGAGAGAAGTATATACCAATATACCACAATTATTCAGAAGTAAAAAGAACGGAAGAAAGGACACATTATTGACATCATTTGTCTGTAGAAGCACTGAATGCAGCCTTGACACCAAAATCATGAAAAAAAAACACTGAGAAAGATTAAGGGAAAAACTAGTCAAAGTTTGTACTTCATGATCTTTATGTTTCAACTCACATTCACAATCTCTGTTAACAAATAAAAATTCAACACTGGTTCCTGCAGAGAAATTGCTTAACGCTGTGAAACCAGATGTCAGAGAATGGGACAACAAACAACTCACCAATAGCAAAATTATTTCCTGATAAGATATATATTTTTTTTTACACAAATACCGCAATATTTTGTGCCACAAGGCAGAATTTCAATAAGCTGATTGAGGGGAGGAAGTAATTCCCTCAAGAGTGCATTGCAGGTGTAATGTCAGAACAAAGATATGAGCAAATGAATATACTCTGATTTGTGTTTACAAATGGCATTTCTTAAGGCATTTCTTACATGTAAGAGGAAAAATTGATGAATTATAATGTAATGGAAATCTACATTATGGTTTATTCTTATTGTTTTATAATAATTATAATGATATCAAAAATAATAGTAGGAGCAGCAGCAGCAGCAGTAGCAGTAGTAGGTATTTAGTGTTATTATTGGTACTAGTATAATCCAAGATAAAAGTGAACATGCATTTGGCAGAAAGCTTAAAAAAACTATTTGGTCTAACAGTATTTTAAAACCAGCATGTCTAATGTGCAAAGGAGCACCTGCATTTATACTCTGGATTGCTCCCACCCTCCAAAGCGAGGCAGTCCCATCTAAACTGCTTACTGAGAGTGGCCCCTGGCCCAAGCTGGCCTCTGGCCCCTGCTCAGGAATTGTTTGGGAGAGCTCTATCTGCCACTTACAGCTGTCAAAGGCCTTCTTACGAATTTAACAGTACCACAGTCCATCTACAGTGCCCAGGACTAATGCCTGCACTATGCACTGGCAACCATCCTCCTTCCTGTGTAATTAGTGTCTGATTATGAAATAAGTCTACAGCTTTCAGGTTATAAGAGATGACCAGCAGTTCTAGAAGTATTAGCATAGAGTCCGACACAGCTTACACTACAGGTGTCTATCAATTAATTTATGCATCCAAAATTATCATTCATTATGCCTTTGAATAGAGGATAAAAGGTCTTCTGTGGAAATTTAGTCAATATTTTATAAAATGGACTTTACCTTGTTTTATTTTTTCCAGTAAGATTTGATAACAGAGATCAAGCTTCAGCCCCTCCTTAGAGCAGGTTTCCAAATTTGTTTTGTTAATAAGGAATCAACTAAACTGACAGGAAATTGACACTCTGCTCTGGAGAGAGGCTCTCCTATGGTTTGACGGCTACACTGAGCAAACTATTCAAGTGGTGAAGGGGGCCATCCAACCTGTAAACGCTTTTAGAAGTCCCATCACAATATTATAATTGTTCCTAATAGAAATCTCAGGAGCTATAAAGACCTCGAATAGTATGTGGCCCTCACACTGAAAAATTTCCTTCCATATCCAGCAGATCCCTGTGATTCTCATCTAGTTTTCTACAGCTGTGTTCCCATACAGCAGAACACGTCTGTGATTCTCATCCAGTTTTCTACATAGGGAGCAAACAGCTGTGTTCCCATACAGCAGAACACAGCAGCTCTTCCACATGATATTTAACAGACATCTTATGGAAACCCCAATTTCACAAGGGAGAGGGGATTCAGTATGGAGCATGTCTTCACCTTCTATGAAAGGAGGTATGTCGCTCCTTTAATTGCCAAAGGTCCATATTAAAATAAATCACCTCCTGATCTACCTAACTGTTAACATCTTTCCCACCTCAAAGGTGTCTAACAAAATCCAGATCATGTAGTACTGTAATCTTTTTTTCCCTTACTTTAATAGTGATTTCATTTATTCAAGACCCTATTATGGGAAGATGACAATAATGGATGACTTTAGTGAACACAGACAAGATTTTTATGTTTCCAATCAGTACATGGCAATAGCCCAGTTTAACTGTAGGTAGGCTATTAAGTACCTGGAAAGACACTTAGTCTTCTGGACAGACTCCACAATTCCTCTGCACCTAACACTCAAAACTACACAAATCAAAAGTCTTTATTTTCCATCCCCTCTTAGTCTGAGCTCATTAACAACCTTGTAGGATTCATCTCTCCCTACTCCTGTGACAAGCAATCTTCAAAGGAAGCTCTAAGAATGATAAAATACACACCTTCCGCATCCAGCATAAACTAACATAGCCCTGTGTACCATCAGCAAACTCCTCCTAGGCACCTGAATTTGGTGTTGCAGCCAAGTTATCCACCATTAACTAAATGTTTGAATGAGCTGGGAGCAGTGTGGTGCTGCACAATCCAACTGTGCTTCCAATGCCATCAAGGTATTTGTACCTTAAGTCCTCATAAGAGGTGATTGTGAATCACACATCCTGGTGCCTTAGACAAACCTGTTTCCAAGGGCAGTGCAGAAAGCCAGACAATTTGCTTCCACTTCTGTTTGCACACAAGTTTGTATCACTAGATCATAGAAAACCTTGAGCAAGAACTCTAGTATAAAGTATCCTCTAATTAGCACTCACACCTATCAAGGGTAACTACCAAAACCCCTTAAGTCGAACATGACAAACTCTGCATCCAGTAAAAGGTAAGTATCCTTGTTTTGAGGGTGTACAGAGACATCAACTTTGTGAATAACATGACCTGCAACATCCTGCATTAAGATTCTATTGTACACTTTAAAAAGTCAGGGACATTTTCCTTTCAGTATGGTTGTTTATACTGCCTTTCAGGGGCCTTGCCAACCTATTACTCTCACCAAAAGAAATAAAAAATCAACAAACATCTAGACCTGACCAGACATAAGTCCTGTTTATAAGGCCTTTATTCTGGTTAGTGTTCTATGAAGAAGGACTGAGCACAGGGACTATAAGTACAGAGAAAAACTGTCTGTCTGCCTTGTGTTATGTATTATTACTTGCTGCAAGGGGATCAGGCAGAAAAGAAAGACTGTAGGATACCTCATTCTCATCTCTTTGATAGTACATATACATAAGTAAAGAAAATTTCACAATTGCGAACAGCATCCCAATTACTTAACCTTTTGAGACTGGGAGTTTGAGAATATAGTTTTGTGACCATTAAAGCCTTTCTGATAGAAAAGCCATTCTTCTGCATAAACATTTTCCTCATACTAGGGCTGAGAGATGAGGTAATACTTTTTCTCCCAATACCCTTTGCAATAGCCTTCTCAGTGTTTCTCAGGTCATGTCACTCATCTGTGGAAGTTGCAGTACTGTACAAGACTTAAAACCCCAGCAGAGACAACCCTGCCATCACCCCCTTCCTCCACCAGAAACAAGGAAAGCTGCTTGAAAAGTAGCGCTGAGAGATGTACTCTTTCAGCATACCTGTTCATATCCTTCAGAGTTATCTTGTTAGAGATTTCTTCTTTCAGTATGAAAGGCAATGGCAATTTGACAGATCTGTAGATATTTTTAGTACTTCTCTGGGAAAAATCTTTTTTTGACACCTTGTTACAATTATTTAAAGTTCTGTTGAAGACAGAAATAGAGAAAAAGATCCAGCATGTAGATAAGATACATTTACCATCCATCTCGTCAACATACTCATCAGAGTTTATGCCCACGGGGTATTTTATTAAGCCCAAAGCTAGGAATAGGCCTTGAAAATGGCCTATTCTTCAATTAAAATAGCTGATACATGTCATCTAGTATTAGAAGAATTTTACTGTTGTGTTCTATAAAATCAAAACTCCAGTTTCATCACATAACAGATGAGTGCCCTTAAAGGTATATTTTAAACCTGTTAGCTCATATGAGGTGAGAAGCAGGCCCATGATGTTTCTCGAAAAACAAAATGCAGTGTAGTGGAGAACACATTTCTGTGAAAAAGACAAACATGTTAACACATTTCCAGGCAGAGATGCCACAGTGCGTCTGTGCCACACAAGTCCTCCGGCTGGGCAGAAGGCTGCTCTGGCAGGAACACTTTGGGAAGTCTTGACAATCATCCAGCCAATGGAGAAAAGAATTCTGAAGAGCTGCAGAGAAATCTGGGGCAGAAAAAAAAAGCAGAAACTTGTGTGTCTATGAGGGTGAATGGAAAAAATATTACAAGCTGCTGGATTGTTTGAGCAATCAGTAATAACAGTCAATAATTCAGACTGCATATTTTTCTTTATCTAAATTATTACTTTTAGCAAGAGTTTTTAATCTCATACCAGCTTCAAATTTACTTTTATCCAAAGGCATTCAAAACTTCAAGGAGACTATGACTAACAAATTATTGTTAGAACAGCAAATCTCTCAAAGCAACCAAAAACCTTTATAACATTTGTCCATAAGGAGAAGTAGAAAACAGCAATGAAATCTGCTGGGGAAGAAGAAAGCAACAAC
>NW_005054361.1:145222-152723 GCF_000277835.1 Geospiza fortis
TTGATAAGTCTCATGGTTTTGTTCTGAAAATAGATGAGAGGGAGTGTTTTCGTGCATGACTAGTCACAGAGCAAATAAATTCATGCTTAAAAAATATAGCTTATGCACAGATGGCTGCAGAACAATTACTATGTATTAGTGTTTCTCATTCCATATTAAACTTGTGATGTACTAGAAACTCCCTCTTCTCCCACTCTGAAGATTTCTCTGAGAGATTTTAATGCATCATTACTTCAATAATTATGACATGGCCATATTGCATTTAACCTTGTTTTATTCCTCCAAATGCATAATAATTCTCTTTCTTCTTATCCAGTTCCTTTCATTTAACAAAGTTACAGTCTTCTTGTAGTGATGAGGAAGTAGGCAGTCAGATGCCATCTGGCAATACAACAGCCTGCTTGCTGTCCACACACATCATCCAGAGTTAAAAAGAAAAAAAAAATGAAAGAGAATAGCCAGGCTATCTATCTGCAATTTAAACAGTAAATATCTGAAGGTGCCATGCACTCACTGGAGCCTGTGGTTTTGGTACATGTGCCATTCATTCATCTGGACACTCAGCCTGTAATGAGGACAACATCAGACACACTACAAGGATTCCAAAAACAGATACAGCAATTCTGATAAAATGCAGACCTGACACTCAGATTACAGCTCTTCAGATCAGATTGAATTTACAATAAGGAAACAATTAGCGACAGAAGCAGACTTGAATATATAGACTCATTTTTTCTTGTTCTATTCTGGAAGAATGTGAAAAGTAACACCCCTAATGATATTATTCCTATTATGCTATTTACTCTAGAATGCTTCACTTTTGTGCAAAGATTTAAATTGAGTTGCAAAAATATATACTTGGTTATGGGCCCCTTTTTTTTTGAAATTCAGTTTTCATTTATTCGGTCTATTCTGGGCACACAATCTATTCATACTGGTGCCTTTTTTTGTCTTCAAAATATAACTTGCCCAAGTGCTGTTTTGCCCATCTATCATGTTCTCTCTTTTTATGATTAGAAGACTTTGACAGCAGATTGATGTTATGTACATTTACAAAGGCAGCTGAAAAATTGCATACTTTTTAGTTTTTTTGAAAGCTACACTAATATAGTTTATTCTCCTAGACAGCACTATCAAACAGTACTTTGGTTTTGCAAAATTGAGACACTTTATGTCAGATTTGAAAATAAAAACCTATTTGGCTATTTATGCTTTTATCAAAATGCTCTCTTCTTTCTCCCAGTTCTAAGGGAAGTTGAGCATCAAGCTTGCACTTGAGTACCACATGATACAGTTCTGACCCAACTGGGTATTACCTGTCCACTCAGACAACTGAGCCTTTACCTGTGAGCATCCCAGACCCCTCCTGCCGGGGGCACACCTTCATTTATCAGATTTAGATGCACAAAGTGCACAAATGACATCAAATTGGAAGAGGAGGCAGATCTGCTGGAGGAAAAAGCCTCCTCATAGACACATCTTGGCAGTGTGAAAGGCAAACAAGCCAACAAGGCCTGCACGAAGTTTAATGAAGATAAATGCTAAATGTTGCACCTGGGATGCAGCAGTCCCAGCCAGCACTTGAAGGCACAGCTTGGGTGGTCCTGATGGGTGGCAACCTGGATGTGTTTCAGCAGGGTGCCCTAGCAGCAGGGAAGGCAAACCTTGTCACAGGTTGCATTTACAAGAGGACAATCAGCTAATGGAAAGCTGTGATTACTCCAGTCCATTTGGCACTTGTTAGGGCACACCTGTAACACTAGGTCAAGGTTTGGACTCCTCACTTCAAGAAAGACACTAAAAACTTGGAGAGGGAAGGGCCACCAACATGATGAGAGGGTAGTAGGTCTTGACAGATGAAACAAAATGGAAGGAACAGGGTATGTTCAACCTAGAGAAGTCTTGAGAGAATCTAATCACATTTTTCCAATACCTGAAATGTAATTTACAGAGGAAAGACAGAAATTACTTCCACAAGGATGCATAGGGACAAATACAAGTAATGGATGCAAATAATTTTGGAAGAAAAGCCATATGATAAGGAAAAATTGTGCAACATGAGAAAAAATAAACATTAGAATAGGTTGTCCCATTTCCCTTGCTGGAAATGACAAGGTTTGACAGGAGCGTGCATAACACAATTAAAGGCCCAGCTTTCAGCAAAAGGTTGGACTGTGCAATCTCCAGAGATCCTTGCCAGCCTCAGCTTCTATTTGGCTCTGCTGTGCTATGCAGGTCTGGTGACTGGTCCATGTTCAAAGGTGACAGACAGAAACTTGAGAGAGTAAATATCTGCAAAGAAACAAGAGTCAAAACCAAGAAGATGCTGCTCCCATCTCTAACCAGGAAGGTGAAGCTCCTTGGCATGAAGAAATACTTATTGCTGTTATCTACGGAATTACATACCAGTAACTTTTGATAGGGGGTCAAAAACAGACCAGTAACTATGTAAAAGTTGTTCCATATATCAGAATAAAATATTTTATTGATTTAAATATAAAATCATTCAGGACCAGCACTTTATTATTTTCCATCTTGCACTGCCTGTGAAAATCAGGGTCATGTTTACTTCTACTTTCCTGACTCCTCTCTTCAAATTTCAGGGGGTTGGGATTGTTCTGAACCCAGTGTATGGTGAGGTGCTTTGGGCTCCCTCTCCAACAGAATGCCCACCTTGTCTGCCAGGCTGAGCATGGCTCAAGAAACAGCACATCCCCTTCTCCCTGCCTGCACACTGCCAGAGACAGAAATCCTAAGAGAGAAAGAGAGCCTGGGAAGGGAGAAAGGGAAACCAAACAGGTTAAAGAGCTAGTTCCATGACAGTAAATCACTGATTACACTGTTCCCCCTGTCTGCTAGCTGTAGAAAAGTGTCCCAAAAATGCAGAATTCTGTCGGTTGAAATCTATTGCTATCACACTAATTGCTCAGCATTACACTAATAAAATTGTATTTCATAGGGTTGTGATTAGAAAAGAAGAGAAAGAGAAAGAACAGAAGATACTCAAATGGGCATTATAGCTGTGGGTACATAAGTCACATTTTACACAACTACCAAAGAATAGAGGGATGGGAAAGTGAGGGAGTGAAATAAAAATTGATTCACATTAAGTAACTCTTCCCAAAGATGTAAAAGGTTTTCAACCAAGTGAAAAAAGGAATTATTGTGACAGCTACTCCTGTGCATTCCCACCGGCACTGCACAGGTGACAACCTGCGCTAACTGGTTCTTACTCACTGCCCAAATTTTTGCAGCTCCTGTTTGAGTGCATCATTTCTTCCCCTGTCTGTATGCAGAGTGTAGCTATCCCATGTTGGATTCTCAGCTTTCCCACTGGGGGCTGGATGCACACATAACAAGCATAAATACTCAGGCTCTGCAGTCCCCAAGTCCCCTCAGTGTCTAGGCAATCTTCAGAAGCTGCCTTGCTTTTTCACTCACAGCATATTAATATTAAGCTATTTGCTTAAAAAAAATCAATTTAAAAGAAAATAAAGATTTAATTTATTTTCTCTCCTCCAACTAGAAATTATTTCAACCCCAGAGAGAAAAAAACCCCAAACATCTAACTACCAACATCATTTTAAATTCTAAATTTAGCTTTAAAAACTGCTTCTGGAGATCAGAAGGGCTAAACTCTGACATACAAATATTACCCATGAAGAAAAAAGCCTCTACATTCCACCCCTAAGTCATTCCTGATGGCAAATAAAGCTCATTTTATCATTGAAAATGCTCTTCAGTGCAGTCTTTCAACAATGCAGTTATGTGAGTTAGAAAGGAAACATCAACCTTGCTTCAAAACCATTTTATCCAGAGTGTTTCCAGAGCACTGAGAAACCCTCTAATTCTTGATTTAGTATGTAACAGGGCTTTCAAGAGAGGCAGGAATCCAAATCTTTGCTTAGTGCCCCAGATTTACACAAATGCTACTAATGCAATTTAAATGTCTCCAACGTTAAAACATTATCAGTACTCCCTCTAGTGGGTGTCCTAAACAAAGCAAACATTCCCTGCTGACTTCCGCGGAAAATATTTTATTGTCTATAAAGTTTCTCAGAAATTGAACATCAGACTTGCAGCTCCCAGAAAACAGGGTTGTTACTGAGTATCCCAGGAGTTCTACTTTCCTTAGGAGGTGCAGGGGGCGAGCAGCAACCAGCACTACACTTTTCATGGAACTGGTAGGAGCAAGCCAGATAGAGAAAAAACCTGGTTCTAAAGAAACAGAACTTGAAAACACCAGTTTCCTTTGTATGTGCATCCTGCATCCCTGCACAGCTCATCACAAATCCATCAGTACCCCACATCCTCTCTCTCACACACACACACATAAACTGTTGTTCCCGCCTTGGTCCCCCCCACACAGCGGCACCTGGGCCAGAGGGAGCACACGTTTTCCTTTGCCTTTGTGTTCATTTTCTATTCCATAGGCTGAACAGAGAAAACAGAGAGAAGGATGGAAAATATTAGAAGATCTCCACTGCCAAATTTCAGGGGGAAGATTTTAGGGGAAAAAAAGGTCCCCATCTCCCAGCCCCCCCCAGAGGAATAGCAGGCACTACCATTTCACCAGATTTACTGTCCCAGCATGAAATTCTGACTGGTTTGAATGAACAAAGAAAATAACAAAACTCTTGTTGAAATCCTTTCTTTTTCATTAAGAGAAAATGATGAGAAAAGTGATGCAAAATTAGAAACACTAATTGGAAGCATTGCATTGATCTGTGTGATCATTTTATATACTTTCTGAGTCAAAATTTAGCTTCTTTTTCCTCCTCTAATAGAAAAAGAATTGGAAATGCACACCATGAACAGAGAGGAACCTTCTGCATGTAAATCACTACCAGATTAAGCAATGGCAGCAAGTTATTTATGAATACATTGCATTGTTCCTGTGTTTTAAACCACAAGTTCTGTTGAAAACAACTTTCCAGCTGATTGAATAATTTAAAATGTCATCTTAAAAGATGTTCAGTTTTGAAGGGTTTAATACATGCTTTCAGAATAGGAAAAAATTATGTGCTACATTATAAAAATAGCTGTATCAACAGCATATTCATGTTCTACATTTCAGAGCTAGCACACTATTATCTCATCATAGAGAAGCTACTTAAGACTAAAGCAGCTTGTTTAAGAGGCTCAGATGTTTGTGTGATCTCCTTCAAAATTTTTTGGAAAAAAATCTCTAGATATACTGATCAGGAAACAATCTTGTTTTTTCTGGGCTGCTGCTAGTCCCTTTTTTTGTGCCTTGCACCCATCTCCTCACTTTCAAGGATTCTGTATTCTATATTATTATTTGCACAGCCATAGACCCACCATAGATCAGCTGCTACAAAGGCCCTGGTGCTGGAACCTCCCTCACACTCCCTTTTTCTGAATATGAGATGTCAATAATACTTCAGTTATTGCTATTATCCTTATTCCAGGTGAGTTGCTAATGTAGCTGTCTCAGCCACAATTCCAAACGCAAATGCAATCTTTCTCTTCCAGTTATCTGTAAGGGAAGAAACAGTACAGTTTACCCAATCATGTAAAATAAGAGGACACCAAAATTAAAATGTGAAACCAAAGACTTTTGCTTTAGAAATCAAATAGCCATACAAGAGGAAGGGAAGATCAACCCAGATCAACCCTTAGCTATTGCAGAAAACTACTACATTTCTTTAATATCTTATATAGTCTGTGGGCAAAGTGGCACAACAGGAGTTTAAAACCTTTACAAGAGAAACAAAATAAACAGAAGGGGAAAATCACAGTAATGAGTGATTTTAAGTGAGAATGATTTCTAAAATCCAACCCAGATTGGATCTTCAATTATCCTAATTAAGCATTTTTCCTTCATTAATCATCAGACATCAGAACATGACAATAATACCTAGATCTTCCTTTTTTCAAGAATAACAATTTCATGCCGAAAGACACATAAACTGTTACATTTCTTTACTTGCACTTCTCAAATTCTGTTATGAAAGCATCTGCACAAAAAACCCAAAGGTTTTGAAAACTGGCTTTTTAATTTCTGCTATGGTCCTCTGCATCCAGAGGCTGCTGGGCTTTAGGCACCCCTCAGGTGCGAGAGGAAGGCACTGCTCTGCCCATGTCCAAAACTGGGGAGAATTGGTCTAATTTCTGTCACAGATTTCCAGAGACTGCAACACCAGAAGAGGAATGCACTTAAACTTACAGTCAATGTGACTAAAAAAGTCCCAGTAATCTGATAAAAACAAAAATGTGATTGACCACAGAGATTATTCTAAATTGCATTTGTCCAATCTATGAAAATGTATTTGCCATTTATCCTGCACAGTTGAGATGCTGTGTAAAAGAAGAAATGTTGTAAAACACAAGTCAGCACGCTAACAAATCTGAATGTCAAGAATCAAGTAAAAATAGAACTGTTTCATGAGCAAAGTGGTGACATTTATAGCATTTCTCATTAATTACAGGCCGTGGGGCTCTTTCAGCTAAGTCTGGGAATTGTTAACATGACTATGAATTCTTCAGTCACAGAAACCAAACTTAACAATCAAAAAGATGTAAAGAAAATGGATATAGCCTTAAATAGAGCATTTCACCTTTCCAAATGGCCATTCTTCTGACCTTTTGATGACATCTATGCAGTTAAGACAGATTCAAATCTGAAGAAAATACTCAAATAGACAAAAGAAAAGTAGGGCGCAGTCTCCACAAGGTATTTGAAATTTTTTTTTAATTCTTCTTCATGATCCAGAAACCTACAGCAGGGTACAAGCTGACCATATACTGGAATCTGAAAAAATATAAACTGGGAGTGTTTCCATACTAACAGGAAAAAAGATTTCTGGATATCAGGAAATATGAAATAATTATGGAATCACAGAACTGTTAAGTTTGGAAAAGACCTCCAAGATCGAGTCCAACTGTTAATGTAAAACTGCCACGTTACCATCAAACCATGTCCCCAGGTGCCACATTCACTCGTGAGTTTTTGAACTATTTCAGGGATGGTTATTCCACCACTTCCCTGTGCAGCTTGTTTCAATGCCTGAACACCCTTTGAGTGAAGAAATGTTTCCTGTTATCCAATCTAGACCTCCTCTGGTGCAACTTGAGGCCGCTTCCTCTTGTCCTATTGATTGTTACTTGGGAGAAGAGACCAACTCCCACCTGGCTACAGCCTCCTTTCAGGGAATTGTAGAGAGCAATGAGGCATCTCCTGAGCCTCCATTTCTCCAGGTTAAACACCCCCAGCTCCATCAGTCACTCTTCATCCAAACTGTGCCCAGACCTTTCAGCAGTTCCCTTCCCTGAACACACTCCAGCACCTCAATGTCCTTCTTGTAGTGAGGGAACCAAAACTGGACACAGGATCTGAGGTGCAGCCTCACCAGTGCTGAGTACAGGAGGATATCTGGTCTCTGAAGCCCACAAGAAAAAAGTCACAGTCACTCAGAATTTGAAGGCACCATTAATTTCCTATTCAGATGTAACTGAGAAAAATTTTCAGTGAAATCAG
>NW_005054361.1:152757-159652 GCF_000277835.1 Geospiza fortis
AAAAATCAGATTTACTAAAGGAAAGAATAGCATGATGTGCCATTTGCACAGAATAAGTAGAAAATAGTTATATATACATATATATACACACACAGATACTCTCAGTAACCCTCCAGTGTAACAAGCATATATGCATACATTGTGAAGGGATTAAAAACAGGCAAAAAGAAAACTTCTAAAATTGGTATTTCTAGATGTTTTGTGAATTTTGCTATAAAATCTAGATTACTGTGGGTTAGAAAATAAGTTTAGGGATTTTTATTAAAACAAAAGATAATTCCCTTTCTCAAAATGGAGCATTGAGTTTTGAAGAGAACTGCTTTTTAGTAGAATACGCTGTTACAGTGCTTTGCATAAATTAATGCAAACCACAGATGTTAGAGAGAATTAAAAAACTATTCCTAGAGAGATTAATCCAAAATTAAAATGTATTCTGCACCAAGTTAAATAGGCCATACTGTGTCCTTCTTTGCCTTTTGTAAATTAAGTGTTATTTCAGACTCTGAATTTCTTGTATTCTTGTAACCATGATGAGTTAATATATGGTTTAATATATAGGTGCTGAAATATTTTTATAGAATTCTTGTTTTATGCTATGTGCTACATATGTACACACCAACTGCACATATTCCAACAACTTTATATCAAATGCGGACAGTGTATAAGAAATGTTTTGTTTTCATCCTGGAAACCATTTTTTCCCTTTACTTCAGACATTTTGCTATTCCTAGCAGCTCATCCTGTTGGAGGCTTTTGACTAATAAAATGAGTCACATTGAAATGCTGTAATACCCCTTCACCTCCACAGAAGCACTTACGCAAAACTTGCCCTTCTGTATCCCAAAATCCTTTCTTTTCCCCCTTAAGGAGGAGAACATCATCATACATATTCCCAGTGACCCTGAGCTGAAAGAAAATCAACATGTGCTGTAGCTGGCAGTTTTACAACTGTTGGTCAAAACACTCCAAACTAAAACTGCAATAATATTCTCTAGAAAGAGGCTCATTCTTCCCTCTGAGGCATCCACTCAAGCTCCAAATTTCAACCATTACCAGCAGCAGAAACACACAAAGGCAGATGGAAAAGTTGACCAAGAGGCCTCTAAATACACAGGGAAATGGAAGAGAAAAAACCTTCAGAGGAAAGACTGAGTTTTATTCAGCATGATCAGAATTTTAAAAATATTCACTCCAGCTGAAAACTTGAGTAAAGGAGGCTTCATTAATTTCTTGCCAGGGCCTTCAAATAGAAGCAGTTTAACTCCACAGGACAGAGGAATCCTCAGCATGCTGGGAGAAACCACTTGTATTATCAGACCAGCAGAAAATGAGCCTGGTAATTATTTTGCACACCCTGATGGAGATCACAACAAAACAGATGGCAATAATCAAGAGAGAAGATGAATTTTAACTCTGAGGGCAGGTGGGGAGAAAAAAGGCAAGTCTTGGCTGAGCAGGGAGAAGCAGTTCTGTGTGAAGAGACAGTAGAAACACAAGCTGCCTTGTATGAAGCCACCAGGAATAGGTGCCCCTGTTGTTGCTTTGGGTGGATGTTTTTGGACACACGGCCAGGCATCGCCGCTGGTTACATCTGACAGAGGGAGATGTGCACACCTCATCTGACCCACACAGCCACCAGACAGCTCTGCTGACAGATCCTACCTTCAGAGCCCTCCTGATTTGCTGTGCTGCCTGTAGCATCTCTTCATCTGCTGAAAGAGTCCCTGAAGTGAAATGTTTCCCAAGCTGGGAGCTGCTGCTCCTGGAGACACTGCCATCCAGGCCCTACAGTCCACAAAGAAAAACACACACTTGATGTACAGCTGAAGATAGAGACCTCAAAATAGATTGCCTCAGCTTATTGTCTTCAAAGCAAAATCTCTTTATCTATTCATCTTTTGTGAATTAAGACATTTCTCAAAAAACCCTGCAAGGGTTAAACTTTAATCTGTTAGGAGTTATTACGATTTTTCCCCCTTGACAATTACCACTTGTTAAGAACTAATTGGTTTATGAACAACTTAAATGGCCTTTTATTATTCAGAAGAAACTTTTTGATACTTCACATCTAATAAAGGCAGTTTGTATTGATAAAATCTTCAGTTATCTAAAATTTCATTTCTGTTGTTCATTCTATGCAGTGAGTAAAGGAAACCTTAAAATCAAATTTATGAAGGAACTGTGTTTTAGAAATTTATTTTAACCTCATTTGAATCAATTACTTGTATAATCAAACACATGGCTATGAAATTCTCGTTTACAGCCAATGAAAGCAATTTCCAATGAGTAATTTACAAAGCTACTTTAAAAAAAAAACTTGAATTTTTTGCTTTAAATGCTATAAACAATGATATAGCTTTTTAGTAACCCACTATCAGTGGCTTATGGTTCAACTGAAAATTATTCTGGTTTATTTCCTCTTGCTATAGGTAATTTATCAATAGAGCATTGTTACAAATTCCTGCCCAAAAAACGTAACTGCTGTGTAGAGCTCTAGTTAAGCTTGCCCATACAATTACAGGAGGAAATGTATTTACAAGGTGTTTGTAGTCAATATTTCATATCGCTCTAATAATTTTTTTCATTCCTTTCTGGAGATGAACACTTGGCATTGTCCTAGGTTTTAGACATTGCTCGTAATAAATTTTCAAGAATCTCTTCTCATGGAATTTTCCTCAATTGTGAAAATCTTTTGTCCCCTTTTTCTCTAAACTGTCTAGAATTAGACTTTCTGGACTGTCTAGAAGAGCCTCAGGAGTTAAAGTAGATGAGTGTGGGAAGCACCACAATACAAGAATGAATTAATTTGACGTAGAATAGTGTATATAGGTTAATGTTTTTAGTCAAGAGCTCAGGTTTGAGAATAACCCGAGGTTTGCACTTTGCATGTGTGTGGTATAGCAGCAGGGACATGTAAAGAGAGCAGCTTTGGAGCAGGACCTAAACTTCCTGATTCTGATTCAGAGCTGCCTATAGAGCCTCTGTGGAGTCAGTCCCACAGCAGTATAAGATGGATTTTTCATTAAGTTCTCATCAGACCAGTGTCCAGATCCAGCTTTGTTGTTTGGGGTGCTTTAAAGATGGATTTGTACCTGTTTTCCTTCCAAATGGAATCCAGTTCCTTAAGTCAGGAAATATCAGGAGGAGTCAATATTACTGATTTATGCAAATAGATTATTTGACAAGTAACTCTGACTTTTCTCAAAACTGTATGCCTTTTTTTTTTGGAAAGTTATCTTAAAGACATCTGTTTCTATCCTGTTCATTGTCTTGCTTATAGATAACCACAAATGAAGGGTCCAGACAAGTTTTTTCAGGGTCTTTCCAGAGAGCACCAGCACAAAGCAGTCATGTCTAGCTCACAGTGGACACTTCATAGCATTCATCTGAACAAGCTGCTCTTCCATGTTACTCCCGTGAAACTGAATCACAGCCAGCAAACCCCAAACACAGCCAGAGCAATCAATGAGCGATGGGAGCTGATGAGAGACCACTCCAAAAAATAAAGGACAAATTTTCCTTTCCTTGTGAAAGGAAGCCCTGTGCTTGGAGAGTTGTAGGAGACATGTGAAACATCAGATCCCCAGATCTATTATTCTTCTGATGATTCCTGATCATAACGTACACCTTCCAGGAAGAAGATCATTGTTTTGACAGGGCAGGTGCATCTATGAGATGTAGACAGGGCCCTAGATGGTTTGCTGGTTACCAATGAGAGGAGCCAAAGGAATGTGTCAGCTGATACAGGCTGGTAGAGTATCTCATATGTCATTGGAGCTGTGCAAGAAACATATTATGTGAATTTATGCTGCTAAACATCTAATCTAAACACCTGCTTTTGTAAGCACTCATCCATAAGCAGTTAGCCACAACAGGAATCTTCTTGGAAATTGCTTGTGTAGGACATGTTTTTCTGACTGGAGTAAGGAGTTGTTGTTTTCAATTCTGTAGTCTTGTTTACAAACACAGACAGCAGAAAGCAGTTATTTTAAACACAATTCACTCAAGATTTCTCTTCAGTCTTGCTCCCACATTGCCTCTGGTTGCTGTTCACTCACTTTCAGATTCCAGTCACACACAACCACAATGAAGCCAGTGCCCCAATGCCTTTCCTTGCTGCCAGTTTGAAAGGACCTACCACAGAGTTTCTGCTCAGACCTTAATCATTCCACTCTGTGCCTTGGGAAGGGATTTCTGTTGATCAAAGAGAAATTAAACAAAGATGTGTAATTGACTTTCTCTTTTCTCTGTATAAAAAGTATGTGGCATTAACTAAATGTCCCTTTTACTTTTTGCTCTGTATAAAAAGTACATGGCATTAACTAAACGTCCCAATTAACTAAAAGTCCCTTTTAGTGCCACTGAGAGCTGAACTTGGATGTAGATTGAATTGCAGCTACCTACAGCCTTACAGGATACCCCAAGAGCCAGTTCTGTGTTAAAAGTAGATGTAAGAATTTATTTCTATTATACATCTCCAAGTCTTCTGGAGTTTTCACTTCCTTACCTTCCCTGATGTAAGTCGCTTTCTTTGTGTTTGCTTGGTGCAGTTCACAGTGATAGAGTGAAACCCAAGGACAAGAAACAGCAGCTCTTAAAACTTTAAATTATATGGCACAATACCTTCTGCTCTTGAGAACACCCTTATTACACTCAACTCCACATTACCATTTCCACTTTTGAGAAAATAGGGTAAACTTGTGAACTCTAGCTACATTTAGGCAAGCTTTATAGAGACCAATCTTGTAAATAACAGGACACCTTTTATACTTTCTAAATTGCACCTGCAGCCAAGCTCTTCCCCTCTCACTGTGTCTGGGCATACTCTTCCCTGGCTAAGGGGACAAGTTTTAGACTAAAAGTGATGCTGCAAACTACCTTGGTTCCACTTTTAATTTTTTTCCCCCCACTGGAAACTGTGGTGCTGAATACACCTCCCTTTAGATGAATGGTAGCTTTGAAATTTCCTAAATATGAAATATTAGAATACAATTTCTGAACAGGTACTAGTAGATTCAGCAGTAAAATTTGTTCCTTTTAGCTCCTTCAGGGATTTTCTTAGTGGCTTTTCTAATGTTATTTTAGTATTAACCATCCCTTGAAGGAGGTTTGTGGAGAGCCAAATCTACATTTCTGTTCAGCTCTCAGGAAGACATTACTGGCTGTGGTAGGGACAGAAGTAGCCAGGAGGATTTTGGCTCAAGTACTCATGGTAGGGAAACATTGCAATCCTCCATACCAAAAAAGAATATTCTTATTTGAGGAAGAAAGATAAACAGCCTTCCCCATGAAAATGGACAATGAATCCTACATCATATGATACAGCCACAGCAACATCTGTGCCTGCTTCTGTGCCTTCCCCCATCCCAACTGAAGGTACACATGCAACACACGTGCACACACACTTGGGCTGACCTGACTCCATGCCTGAGAGCGCACCCTTTTCAGGACTGGGTAAATCACAGTTCCCTTCTGAAGGCTATAAAATATTTCTTTTACAGTCTGCTTTGGCATTTACCCAGTACTTGACAAAATGGGACTGATGAAAGGGGAGTAGATGCTGTAAATTTGTGACAGACTAATATATCAATTAATCTTTTTCCTACAGCCTTGTAATTACAATGAAGTAGCAACTTAAACAATGGAGTCTGTTGCCCAAGTTTGTTTTTAGAAACTTCAATATTAGACTTGGCTTTCTCAGTGGCAAGAGAGTTAAAATGAGAGCAGTATTGATTATTGCCTCAGCAGCACTGTGATCTGCTCACAGCAGCCTGTGGAGAATAGAAACCTAAACAAAAGGGGAAGGTGGGCCAACAGCTGCAGATGGTGCTTAAACAGACACTCAGCTGCACACAGGCTCCCAGCAATCTTGGCTGCAATCGCTTACTCCTCTAAGAAATGTTCTTAGGATCAGGAAACAGAGGCTCCTTTAATTGTCTGGTATTATAAGGGTTTCAGAGAGAATTTGGCCATTTCTGTTTGGCAACATCTCAGATAAATCCACATCATTTCCCATTGCCCATAAACAATCATGCCGTCATATGCCAGAGAGATGAATTCTCATTCCCTCCTCTGCCCCGGAGCAAGGAACAAGGGCCCCTTCACAGGCCTTGCACATGTAAGGTCCCGGTAGATCTTCAGCCTCTTTGCTGAATTGATGGCAGCTTTTCCATCAGGTCTCAGGAGACCTGAGTCATTAATGGACCACTCACCTTTGTGCTAAAACCTGGATTCTGGCTTGTTTTAAACAGCAAAGCTGATGCTTTTTCTTCCCCATATGGACTAGTAGGTATGATTTATAACGTCTCATGGCACCATGTATTTTTCAAAGTTAATCTGATCAGGTCTGTATTTGAAATCACTGTGGGTTTGAATCCTAGTAAATCTACTGCAGATGTGGGACTTCTACATTCAAGTCCAACTGGCAGGTCATCATGTGCATCCCTATGCAGATGTGTTGGAAAAGCACCCAACTCATGTGCTTAAGCTCTTAAAGGAGTCTTAACACCGGCACTTGGCCTGCAGCTGCATTAACTTGACTTGAAGGCTGGCTTGCCTTTAAAACTTCTGTAGGCAAGGATATGGACTGCATCCCCCACAGCTGCACATAAGATCTATTGTTTTCCTATGGACAGCCTCAGTTCTAGTAGGGAATCAAGCTTTGACTCTACAAAGAAATTGGGGCAGCACTGCGGCACTTGCCTATTTAGCAGGCAAGCAGGGCATCTGAAAATCAGAGTAACTCCAGAGATTTTAGGTTGATTATGTGAGCATGAAATGTCTTCCCAATGGGTTTTGTATGGCTGGCTGGCTGTCACTACAGCCCAGAGTCTGCAGCCAAGTACGCTTCAGGCTTCAGAAGACACCCAACAAGGTTGGGGTTCATACACCACTG
>NW_005054361.1:159678-190361 GCF_000277835.1 Geospiza fortis
TCTGAGACAATAATTGTGAGCCCTTTAATCGGTAATTTAAAAAACACACATTTAAAAATAAATTATTATTCTTTTGGAAGATAAAAACAGGCCTAAAAATAATAACGATTAGTTAAAACTTTACTAAGTATGTTATTAAATTCTCTTTAGCTTTCTGACTCATTTCCCCCCTTCATATTATTCCCTTGGCTCATGATAGCTTGTGCTTCTTTATAATGACAGCTGCCTTATTAGAGATAAATCCTGAGGTTTCGACATTGCAGAATGTAAACAGCACCTCAGAGATGCAGCAACTTCGTTATCTTGCTAATAAAACACCAAGAGTGGAAACAGTGATGCAAGTTCTTGCTTAGTCCTGAGACAGTCCCACTCATGCTAGGAAAGGCTTACCCAGAACCTCAGCAAAAGCTCATCTGTTGGTGCCAGAAGAAAAAGTAACTTCTCTCATTGACAGGTGTGTGAATGAGAGTTTGGGGACATCAGACTAGGTCTCATCACACCATTTTCTTCACCTCTTTTTGTCCATGTGGAAAGCAGTACTTGGGGGCTTGGATCCTTCCCATTAGTTAAGTGAACTACAATGAGGCTGGAGGAAAAGGGCAATGATCAAGAGTGAAATAATCCTGCTAATGCCTAATTCCTTTCCAAATATCTAGTTGCTTATAGCACACAAGAGACGTTTTTTGAAGAGCTGTTGTTACATCCCCTTCATTCCTTCATTCAAACATTGTGTAGATTGTGTACATTGATGTAAGTCAAGCCTGTTGGGGCCTTCCATTCAAACTCCATTCTTTGAAAAGACTGGGAAGTGTCATTAAAATTCAAGTTGCTAGGCTTAGCTGTTTTCAGACATTGGTTGTAAAGCACATTTGTTAAGCACCATCTGCTGTACATTCAGAAAATAGCAACCAAAATTGCTACTCTCCAGCTTTAAAAAAAAAACACAACAATTATTTAAATTTTGTCAACTGTCTAATAAATTATTTCACCTCTGGAATGTTAAAACAGTATTTATCTAGTCCTAGAAATGCATTATCTATCTCTATAAAGTTATATACAGACCACAGACTGGGATAGACACTTGGGGGAGAAACTGCATTACAAAACACTGTGTCGTATAACCAAACACTGGAAGGAGATGGGAAAATAACAGTGATGTTGAGCCTGATTTCCAGCTGTACTAAATAAAACAGGATGAATACAACTGAAGACAAAGCAACATCTTTCTAGGGCAAATTTAACATGTGCTAACTGCAGGACACAACCATAAAAACAGAAATTATGCAGCAGCTAAAAATCCTAAATGAGGGTTATTAGTGTGTCAGTATGGTTTAATTAGAAAAACAATTATTATCAATACTCTCAAACATTAAAGATTAATTGATGATGAACTGTAAGTGATGAAGAAAAGTACTTCAATTATTAGTCTGAATTAAGCAAATAGCCTGAAATAAATAAATTTAGAGACTGTTTAAATGAAAAACAGCCACACTTTTTTCTCGTTCTCCATGTAAGCTCTTCCATACTTTTCTTAAATAAGATTTTTCTCATTGAGCATTTTTATGAAAAAAAAAAAAAGTGTCACAAGCTGCTCAGCTCAGAAAAGGTCACACAGGAGAAAGGATTACTGCTGTGATGTGCAAGGCGCAGGCTGCCCAAACGAACAAGCCAGCAGAAGTGGAGGAGCCCACCAAGTGCTCTGCTAGAGGTGCCCTTGGCATCCCTACTTTGCCTCCACAAACAGTTAAGTGTTCTGCAAAAGGTCAGTCTGTAAAGCTCTACATTGGGCAGAGACAAAATGTTGATTGTTTATATGCTTGATCTCACCAGGAGCCAAGTGAAGCCTGGAAAGAGAGAAGTGGGGATAAAACCCATAAATGCACATTGTTTTGAATGAGAATTAATACTGCAGCATTTTTGGTGAAGAGGCTGCATCCCAAATGGGTGGGGGAAATAATATGTAATCACTGTGACCACTGAGTGGTTATTCTGGGGTTGAAGTTGTATGTGACCATGCGAGTCAACACCAAGCACAAGGAGCATACAGGGCCTGATCACAGAGCCTTTGAAGTACTGCCCTTGCCATGTCTGCATTGCCCTCACACCTCAGAAATGGAATAGAGTCTGAAGGGACCAGCATGCACAGCCCAAAATGAACAGTGTCTTGTGATATTGAAGCAGCCTGTCACTGGGGGCTTCACATGAATTTAGTTAGTACAGACTGTGCAAGGACTCCCACAGCTACAGAGGATGCAGGACAGTAGTCCTATGAATTTCCAGGAAAGTTCCAAATCTCTTACCTTCTGTGCTCTCCTCATCCTCTCACGTCCTCCTTTCAGGACAAATGAAAACACCAAAGAAAGTCTTCTTACTCAGGTTAGAGGAAGGCTTGCTCTCAGTCCTGGCTGTTTGGGATCATGACCTAGTTACACTTTCATAAGCAGAACAGGCTGCTCTTGGCAAAGAAAAAAGCATAATAATAGTTGACTATTGTAAGGACTGATCTGGAGCCCAATGGGCATTAACAGGAGCCTTGCTCAAACACAAATCAGTGGATTTCTTTCTGAAAGTTCCTGTGATTTTTGTAAAGAATCATCATTTCTGTTTCACCAGTGAGAAAACAAAGACAAATAGCAGTGAAGTAACTTGCCCAAGCAGTACCACATAAATGGCTCACTGGCAGAACGAAGGGTCCCAAAATTCCATCTCCCTAATCACAGGTAAAAGTAAAGAGTTTGCATGACTCCTTCCTCCCATTCCAAGAAATAACAGTATTTAAATTCTTAGGCCAACACAGTATCAACCATTGTGTGGGACATGCTGCATTTCTGACTCAGACCGCCCAAATCATAACAACTTTTGCTGACAGCTATGAAATAACAAGTCATCAATATTTATCTGCATAAAGATAATAAATATTCCATTTATGAGGGAATAAATAATGTCTTTACAAACATACTCATCACAATTCTACTTTTACAAAATTGTATTAGTACAATATTCTTACAAAAACCATATGGATACTCAAAGACAAGCCATGGGAAGGTTACTGCACAGTTTGCAATTTTGTGAGACATTATACTACGTAACAAATTTAAATTCAACAAAGACATAAACTGAGACATACTGATGAAGACAAAAATTTAGTAAAATTTTAAATAGGTATCATTTTACCTTAATGCACCTCAGGTGAAATCTATTAAAAATTTAGCATGAGTAAGCAAAGCAATTCTACACACTAAGATGCAAAACATTCCGCAGTAATGCTCTTGACACTACAGAGCATTCTCCATAAATTGCATATAAAATATGTCATGTAACCCACCCATACATTAATGACTTCTAATAAATGTGATACACTCTGCAATTCTCCCTGCAGCTTCTCTTCCCCTTCATAACTTGCAGGGTACCAGTTAATTGAAATGAACAAATACAAAAGTGCCAAACATGTCATTTGACATAGATACTATCCCATGAATTGCACTAAAGTTATCCCTGATGCATACCAATATGAAGAAAGTCAGGGTGGTATATTCAATGTGGTGGAGTTCAAACACCTGCATATTTACACCCCAAACTAGAAAACAAGCATTTAGATGCCTAAGATGGGATAATATATTTCCTCCAAACTCTACTCATTTATTTCAGTCCCTTCAAGACACAGTGAAATTTGAACTGCAGAACTGCATCAGCACATATCCATATCTGAGTTTGGATTCATATTCTGTAGAGACCAATCAAGTTTTTTCTGTGGGTTTTGAAAGCCATTCAGGGATACTTGTTAAAGTAGCTGAATACTTGCACTAAATATAAAAAAAAAATAAATTCCTAATTATCTTTTCTTCATCACTTGCTATAGTAATAATTTGCTTTCCTTTATTAATACAGCTTATAAAAGCTATTGTGAAAATAAGAAAAGAAATTATTTTTTTCCTTGTCATTTACAAACTCTTGTAGCAAATTATTTATACCGATTTGGGTTACAGGTGTTTTTATTCTAATACAGTGTTATCACATTTTTATAATGAGCTACAGCAATTGGGTGTCTCACAACAGAGCAGCCACACCAGGATTGTGGATTACCTCCACAGCTATAAAGTCAGGACAGCGTAAGAGTGAACTCAACCCAGTTTAAAACTACTATAGCTAGAAACAGTTAATTCACTGAAATTGTTCCCTACTTTTCCCAGTCCAAAAGAAAAAAAAATCAATACCACTTCATCCCTTTGTTTTAACAATAACAGCAAATAAAATAGAGTAGGAAGTTGCAAAGTGATAGAAGAAATTACTACGTTGACATAGGAAATCAATAGAAAGAAATTCCCCAATCTTCTAAAGCCTCAAAACAAAAGCCTTCAAAAGCCTTAACTGGTTTGATTTTCTAGCAGTAGATAGCAGCACGATCATAAAATAGATCTATGTGTAGAAATAATGGAGAAATACAAAATATCACAAGGTTTAATATTTGATCCTGCCAGATGCTGAACTCTTTGGCCGTGGCCCAGGAAACCATTTAAGCATGTGGCTAGAAGCCAGCATGCATGTTGCCCCATTGAAGCAAAGGAGGTTATTCAAAGTTTGAGCACAGATAAGTGCTTTGAACGATTGGGTCATTAAAGTACCAACCACTTACTGCCAGAATATAAAGCTAAATTGCTACTATGAGCAGGTTGTTGCAAAGCTGTCCATTATGAGGCTTACAAACGCTCTTTGAAGTGTGCCTTGAAGCATTTCTTCACCACTGGATAAGGAAAAAAAAAAGGTGGGTCTGTCTGGGCAGGAATTTCCTACATTCCCATCAATTCACTTTCATGTGCAACACCACACTATATTGATGCTCAGGTTTAAGCATCACTGAGGGAAATAGAAAGTGTTATCAGTGATAATGATAATTATATCATGCCATCACTCTCCCACCACACATATGCACCCCATTAGAGCCAACTTCCTCCTGTGTGCAGGGCCGGCATTAACTCACCATGAAAAGGGTAAAGTCATGCAAATAGCAAGTGCTACATGTAATATTTAACATCACTTGAAGTTTCTAAAATGGTCCTTGATGGTGAGTAGTGTTGCTGCAAAAAAAAAAAACAAAAAACTTATGCTCTCTCAGCAGTGAGGAGAACTTGCAATTTTATCTCAAGGCCAGGAACAAGTCTAGTTATAAAAGCGCATTTGTAGCTTTTGTTCTGACAGTTGTGGCAATGTGTGTTCACTAAAATATAAATCCTGGAGGAAATCAAGGCAGGTTTGCTGTGCTAGGAAATATGTGCTAGGAAATTTCCAACCCTGGAAATAAAATCCCCTTCCTTACCTTTGGTGACTTCTTCAAAGGAGATATAACAGTTGTGAGAAAAGTAAAAATAGACTCATAATCTTATTTCAATTATGAATTCTACACCTAACAATGTATCTATTCCAATCAGATCTCAACACATGACTACACTGCCATTGGATTGGGGTTTTGAGCGGTTGGTGGGGTGTTTTTTTTGCCATGGGTATGTGAGGGATTAAGAGTGACCTTATGTTCACAGGAGAACCTTATTTTGTTTTTAGAAATTCTGATGCTGATGTGTCACAGTTATTTTGCATAGAAATATCAATCTGTGCAACAACTTTTTAACACAGAGAAAAGGAATATACTACAATGGCAGCACAGTAAGGCATTTGTCCTGAAACATTTGCAGAGGTGGACTAGAAATTGTTCTGTAAGGGAGCAGAAACATCTCTCTTGCCACAGGGCTTTCTAAAAATGATAAAATCTAGGACAGAAGGACAAGCATTTGATCAGTGTTATGTAACATAAAGTTCCTGTTTGTCAGATACTGAGATCATGGCATAACAATATGCTTTAGCTGGGACTATTCCTGAAACAGTAGAACACCTTACCACTTCAGTGCTAAATGCTGTTGACTGACTCTCTTTCCAGTCTGTCCAGCTGAAAATGTTGTTATTATTATCATATTTGTTAGCTCTGATATCACCTTGTCCACTTTTGATGAAGGCAAAAAAAAGCAAACTGCTGTACCCCTACAGAGTTGTTCAAGATCAGTCCAGCCATTGCAACTGTCAGGTTCTGTCAGTGAGAAGCCAAGCAGTGTCAAACTGTATTTGGATCCTGTGTTCAAAAAAAGCAGAAAATATGAGAACTTACTTCTTTGAGGTTATCTGCTGAAAACTACTTATGTGACACAGGGATGGGTGGATGGGTTTGCATTTGCATCAGACATTAAGGATATTTTCTTTTTTTTTTTTTTTGTTTTGTTTGTTTGTTTGTTTGTGTTTGGTTGCATTTTTGTCTAGAAGAAAAGTGTTTTGGAAGATGCGGGACTCTTGGGCTACAACTCAAATTGTTCTGTTTGGCTATGGCTTGTCTCCATGGTTTATAAAACTCAATCTAGAAAAGTAGACATAACTTAAAGACACAAATACATGAGAAGGAAGTAAATACATTTGACCTCCACATATGCCAACTAAAAGCTGATTTCCAAGTGATGATGATTTGGGAGAGATGGGACAACTTGATGAAAAGCTTGAGTAGATTGGTAAAATATCAGCTGACATTACCCCGGTATGTCATTTTAGAACATTTTCCATCCATAAATTTTAAAAATATGCATAAATCCAGAGCCTTGTTTCCCCAATGAAGTTAGAATATTAAATGACTTGCCAGAGAACACACAGCAGATTAATTGTAAAACTGTTGATCCAGGTCTCTTCTTGACTCTCTCCATTGGACTACTGAAGTGTTTCTTGGACTTCACTTTTGGATCATT
Source organism: Geospiza fortis (assembly GCF_000277835.1). NCBI lineage: Eukaryota > Metazoa > Chordata > Aves > Passeriformes > Thraupidae > Geospiza > Geospiza fortis. Next base: position 166,455 of record NW_005054361.1, read on the forward strand.
CTTTGATTGGAACCTCTGCTCCTTCAAATATATTTCACCTTACAAATTGGCACAAAGTTATATACACAGATTGACATAAGTATTATCAAGATCAAAATTTATACAACCACCAGTTTTGCATAGTGAATACACCATATGCCATATGAATTACCAATGTTATGTTATTATTTTAAAAATTATTCCACATTAAACACATTTAGCATACTAATAGTGGATTCGCAGTTAGTTTCATTACAAATAAATCCCCAGTGATATAAAGGAAACTTCCAGCTCTAGCATGCTAAGGGCAATATTCCATGAAGAAAGACAGAAGGAGGAAGATGGGCTTCAACCCAAACTCTGCGAGGCCAGTGATAATAATGGTATTGATGGTATTGGGCTGGACTTTCAACTTTTGAATGGCCTTGAAAGAGAGAGAAAAAGAGAAGAGTGGAGTGCAGCAGGCCCAACTGGGCCTGATAGGTTCTCAATAGTTCAGTTAGGCACAGGGTAACCAGAGATACAGATGTAAAACTTCTGCCAAGTGGAAATCTGGGGGAAATTTCTGGAAAAGCAGAACAACCTTTTCTTAGATGGTACATGTGAACTGAGCAGATAGATTATAGCACTTATCTTGCCTTGAAAACTCTGGATTTTGGAGGAAAAAGCTCTACAACACTGTAAGGGCAGAACCACTTGGCTTAGAGGTAAAACCATTTTCCTCTCTTCCTCAGTCTACATCACTAAACTGAAAAGCATGGGTCTAGTCTTAATTAGGAAAATGTGAAAAACTCAAACCAAGGAATGAGTCCTCATTTTGAGATGACTCAGGTCAGGTTTCAAACTGAATAATTTTAAGACCTAAAAATAGAGCTCATCCTACAGAAAGATTGAGTCACCTCTTCACCTAGAATCAATTAAGCATTGCTTAAATGTGATCAGTGGACTGAGAGAGCTGGAGGGCTCTTCCTTCACTTTCACTCACATATATAAGTCAGAAGAAGAGAGAAAGAGAGATGTATAGACCATTCATGTATGCAATTCACATTGCATGTATTTTATTTCAGAAACATTGGGCAGTAAGTAATTAAAATATGCCCTAAACTAAAGGTAGGCAAATATTCTTTTAAATAGTTTAGACCCCATATATCAGCACTGAAACCTCACAAGCTGAAAAGCTCCTTGGTCTAACTGACACTTTAAATTATTTTAATGACTTCTATTTTATGTTTTAACTCCTTCAGCCCACAGCAATTGTTCTAAATTTCAACTTTGCCATTCAATTAGCATATGAGCCACATAAAACTCTTCTAGTCTCCTGCTCTGATGGGATCTGCACATTTTCAATTCTGCTCCCCAGTCCGCTTGTGTATGAGTCTTCAAAGCCCTCTCTTGCCAGTAAAACTGAATTATTTGATTGTTCCAAGAAAACGAACACAAAAGGGACAAAAAAAGATCAAGCTGAGTTTATTTAAGATTTGGATGAACATCCATGGAACACTCTTAGCATTATATGCCCAGCTCTTTTTAACACTGTGGTGGTACAGCATTTTGGATAGTGTGGTGCTTAAGTTAACCAGGTTCACTCAGCATCTTCCTCCAGGGTGGGATCACAGAAAGGCTGTATAACCCAAGTGTGTTTATCCACTCCTTTACTGTAAACTCAGGCCCTGCTTAACTTCCTCAAAAGAAAAGAATTAAAGGAGAAAGTTGTTCAAAGCATTACAATGTGCAATTTCAATGCAAGGCATAATGGAAGTAGCTGCGTGGGAAGATATTACTTCATTATAAACCTACATCAGATGCACAAAGATTTCTATCATCTCCAGAGACCATTCCATCAGGCTCTACAAGAGCCTGTTCCAGTGAAGAAAAATAGCCCCCTGTCCCTTCAGGCTTGAGAAAGTTGCATGGCTTTTTTATCCGTTTCTTATGAAATCCCATATTATTGCTTCTCCCCTGGGAGACTTCAAAAGTCATGCAAACTTCACAGAGCCCACATGTTCGTAAACCTCAACCAAAAGACCACTAAGGAAATAAAATGCAGTTCTCCAATTAGCATTTGACATTCTCTACTGGTTTTCAGTAGGGTGAATCAGTCTTTCTTCTAAATCATGCTGATAAATTAAATGAGTTACTAAGCCTGGCATTATTTGATGTTTTAAGGCACACTGAAATAAAACATTTCAGTGTGGGATTTGCTTTTGCATAATATTTGGGGGAGACATGAAACAAACCTAGGCGTTTCAAACATCTTTAAGGGGCTAATATGCACATGAATATTTTCTTCAAGCTCCTCATTGTGTATTCACAGCTACTGCCAAACACAACAGAGATGGGGCATTAGGATATGAAATGGGAAGTGGTCAGATTTTCAAAGTGAGCTGTTGGGTGCCTAACACTTATTAAAATCTGGCCCCGACTCTTTGGTGCCGTTCCAGAAAGAAATATCTCTATCCTGGCCATTGTCCAACCAGCTTTGGAAATCATTTTGCACAGTTATTTCAGTAAAGCATAAAAGCCAATCCCCAGCTTTCTCTGCCTGATTAAGCACTGTCACCAATCACTATGCAGCTCTAAGGTACGCATGAAATATTCCTAGATAAATCCTCCATCTCCAGAGAAATGTGTTTCCTGTACAACTGTAAATCCAGGTTCTGTGTTGAAACTAATCCAGCCTGGCAGTGCTGTGGCCCTAGAAAAGTTTCCTTGGTAACGACAAACTTATGCAACGGCAAAGTCATCCAATCTTTTCATGCCACAATATTATATTAAAAACACCTGGTTTATTTATACAATGACTTACAGATCAGGGTCCTAGAAATAATAATACATAAACTTTATAGCAAAAAATATACATATTATAATTCATCCTTCTATGGTATATAGAAATTATGTATATTTGCATGTGGACATATATATAAATATATGGGCTGTACTTACGTTTAGGGCACTTGTGTATGGACACGTGTGTCCAAATACACACAGTATATATTTATATATCTTTCTAGGTGCCACGTGTGTGTACTTAGAGACACACAAATGCACACAGAGGAGCATATTTACACTCTGTGAGTAGACATGTACTTTGCAGAATCTGCACACAAACAGCTGGAGTCCTTCACTGGCTCTGAGCATCAGGGGGGTCAGTGACCACCCGCACTAGTGTCCACGGAAAAAGAATGAATGTCACCGCTGCGGGCACAGGACTGGCTTGATGCATCTTCCTCTGTGAAGAACTAAATTTGCAGGGCAGTGACACCCTGCAATGCAGGGCTTGTTGCATGGTCCAATTTCATTCCAGTTGTCACATGTTTTGACACATCCTGGACCACAGGTATCATAAACTGCACCATGTTTACACTGGGTTGCTGAAAAGAGTTAAAAGGAACAAATTATGCATATTACACACAGTCCCACAAGGAAATTTACTTATCTGTTTGCTTAGTTTCTACTGCAAATATAAAAAAGCACATTTTAGCATGATGATTACCTAGAGGAAAAAATTACTTGTAAAATGATTCCACTATACTACATAATAAATATAAAAGTAGCAAAATTCCTTATCAAAAGTATCAAATCCACAGCAGTATTGAAGTTTTTTAGAATTTTAACACAACTAATGGTATGTAAGGCTTTGGCAAGGTTTCTATCTATATGCAGATGTACACTTTATATGAAAGGATTAAAACTGTTTATTCATTACAATGCCTTTTATCAAAGATTTCTGAAACATTTACAAGGACAGACAGTTTTATTATCAGTTCCATTCCTACAGAAAGAAGAAGAGAAAGAAGAGTCATTCACCCCATTAGAATTTCTGACTCTAAGATTATATTTTCTATATTTCACATTGCAGCAAACTAAATAAATGTTTTTATCCAGAAGCACCATTTCTAAAACAAACAAATAAACAAACAAACAAAAATTAAAAATCAATTGTATCCACACTGTTTTACCAAGGGATCACTGACAGTGAGGGCTCTTGTACTTAATGATTCCAGTATCTATTCACTAATTTATGGAACTGACAGTTCAATGCATTTTCAACATAAAAGATCACTGAAGGCTCAGCTAAAAGCACTAAAGCCCCTCCAGATCAATATTGAAACTCTCAACATTTTATATCCTGCCTTTTTAGTATGGAGAATAATACACAGTTCAATGGCAAATAAAAGTCTGTTATTCTTTTTAACAGCTGTGCTGATGGCAAAAACGGGGACTGATAAAATAGTTCATAGATGGTAAGGGACTCTCAAGCATCCAGAATCATCTCATGCTATTTTCAGAAAGGTGATTGTATTAGGAAGATTTCTTCAACTTTGAGAGAGACTGAAGGTCAATATTTTTTAAGTGAAAATTTTCTTATGGACAGAAAACACTGTTTTGTTTTGAGAATTGGCCTACAGAGTCATTACAGTACTGCTATTATTCATAAAGAGAAAACAGAAATAAATTGATTAAATATATATAAATGTATCAAAGAGGATGGAAGTCTTATTGCTAAGATATAATAAATTTAAGGCGTTCCTTTTCACCATTAAGGGACCTTCAAAACAGTATCAGCTTCTTTTAAGTTTTACTTGTGCATTTTATGGAATTTATGAATACACAATTCTCAGGACACAGATATTAATAAAAACCCCAAAATTGTAAAAAAAAAATAAATTATAGTACAGAGGCAAATTATCCTGGTGTTACAGAGAATCAAATGCTGAATATTAGATGGATATGAAATATTAGGGGAATAAAAACCCCAATCTTCTATCCTTAAGCATAAGAAATCACCAAGAGCAACCCACCTAGAAACTCTCTGAGACATCTTTAATTGAACATTGTTTCAGAATAGGCTGGAAACAAATATCTGTCTGTCAACTATGTTCAAGATAGGCTTATTCAGTTTTTGAGCATAGATCTTTTGAGAATATTTTTCCAACTTTACATTTCTGTCTTGCTCTGCATGATAACTGCCATGCATACTTAAGAAGGAACAAACAAAAGGAAAAACTAAAAAAAAAATTAAATTAAACATGAAATTTAGAACGCGGGAAAAAACACGCAAGCAATATTAAGCATAGAATAAAATGTTAGATTCTCAGGAAACTCTATGCTTGCATAGTGTGTTAAGAATAGAGTTTGAATCTTTGTAAGAGGGGAAACGAAACTGTGCAGATCTCCCCAGTGCTTTGCAAACAATGTATTAAGAGATTAGAAAAGTAGACCAAGGCATTTAAGGATAGTTAGGGATTGTCCATACACAATGTGAATTATCTTACAGGAGCTGTTTATTAGAAGCTTTTATCCTTCCTCCCTGAAAATGAGCTTCCCTTTGTAGGATCTCTAATTGACCAACCAAAAACAAACATTAGACTTCAGGACATGTAGTTTCCATACAGAAGGCAATACAAGCTTCAGTTTTAAGGCTGCACAGGTTTCATCCCACAAAGCTTTAGTGCAGTAATAGCTGGCCCATCCCTTCCACCTGAGCTGTTTGGTTCCTCAGCTGGTGGGTTTAAGGAAAGTTGGCTAAGGGCTCCTTTCCACTTCCTCATCTCTGCTCCAGAGCAAATGAGAATGTCTTACAGCCTGCCCCCGGCGGCCATGGCATCTGTAAGTACTCCCCCTTCTGCTTCACCACACATGTATGTGGGATGTCAGAACACCTCCTTATCCTTCAGATGATGCCACGTAGAAGATATGATGACTATTTTCTGCTGTAGGCAGCCCATAATGGCATTATTAACATGCTGTCAAGGGAAAAATCAGAAAAGTACAATGGCTGCTGTTTAAGTTCCCTGGATGGCTTTTATTGTTGAGTGATTCAGTTGTTAACATGTGGTGTGATTGATCCAACATTCCACTTCATCAACAGCTTAAAATATAAAAATAAAGACATTCTGCAGAAGGCTTCCCAGGAACTGCTGAAGTGATTCGCTACCATGTAAACATGGAAAACAGAAGTGTTGTCTTTGCACCCTTCTTCTAAGACAAATTCCTCTCTTAAAGAACTGAGCTCTGTTACTAATAACTTGCTAAGTACACCAGCAAAAAAAAAAAAAAAACAAAAAAAAATCCAAAACCCAAGTCCAACGTACAAAAGTTACTAATAATATTGTATTCTGAAACATTACCAGTCCCAACAGGATTTTTCCACTCTTCTTCTAGAACATGTGTTTGGCATGACAGATGTGAGCTTCCTCAGACCACTTTCTGAGCTGGCGGGATAATAGCCAGCTCCAGTCCAGAAGCCATATAGTCACATAAACACAGCACTGTGCCTGAGCTAATAAACCCAGCCTAATAAGGCTACAGCTTGCAGACTAGACCTGGTTTAGTCCAGCCACTTTGGCAGTTTCACAGAGGAGGCTTCTGTGCCTGTCTTTGTAGACATGGGCATAATTATTCAGGGGGAAATCTTATTCCCCAACAAAAGAGCCAAAACATGTAGCATAACTGCTGAAGGATTCCCTTGGCTAATGATATCTGATAAATCTGATTTCACAGAAAATTCTGAACTAATATTTGAGCATCAGTGAATGTTCTGGCTTATTCTGTCAATGTTACACAGTTTGGAAGTCTTCTGTAAGACTTCCAGATGTTATTTGACTAATAGTGCTTGCAATTCACAACACCTCTTTCTAACAGAGCTAAAGGTGATGGATCTGAGCACTGACCTTCCCATGATACACTCCTGTTAATATTTTCAGTTTTCAGTAAGTACCCACTGAAAAGCCAGAATAGCCCTCCTGATACATTTACACAGGCAATAAAGCAGTCAAAGGAAAGCAACATACAGCAGGGGAAAAGAGTGACACATGCCATAAAATTCTCTAACACAAAAGGGACCCAGAGGAGAAGAGCCAAAATCAGATATATGCTCATATTCCTCCACTTCAACTGATCACAGAGGAAAAGAGAAAATTGTTCAGATTTTATGAAACTGTTGTAGCATGTCAGCACATCAGTGCATTTTGCACTATATCATAGCCCTTATCTCATTGTTTTCTTGCATGTGTAGTCATGCCCAGGGCAGGGAGTTATTGCCTTCTACCATCCTTGAGTCTTCTTTCTCTTGGTATCCTGAGAAATGCAGCATTAAATTACTATATCCCAAGGCCTTTTAGCACTTCTGTTTACTTAATTGTACTTTATAAACGTCTTGTCTACCCTTTCTTGGGTAAAAAAAAAAAAAATTTTCTTTCCCCTTTCCTTTTCAAACAACTTCCTTCCACTTCTATCCTTTATTTTTCTTCTTGTATGTATCACTTTTTTTTTATTTCTTCTTTCCCTCATATTGGCTGTCCTGATTTTTTAATTTCTCCTTCAAGAACCATATTTTTTCCTATGCCCATCCTAACAGGTCTAACTCCCCACTACTTTCCATGGCAACCCATATCCTTTTCCTAACCCTCTCAGTTCCCATGTTCACCAACCTTTTCCTACCCTAACCATTTTCCTTACTCATTATCTTCCACTTTTCACTCCTCCAATAAATGACAGCTGACATTCCCTTTAATGAGCCAACCTCATAGGACAGCAAACCTTGAGCAGCAGTGTTCTGCAGAATAATGTAGAGGAGGATAAGCTATTGCACTGGGGGAGAGAGAAGAGCACGCAGGGGACAGGACATGCAATTCCTGAGCCTCCTGAGCATCCTATTTTGCTGGCCCTCCAGAAAACACAAGTTTCCTGAAGATTATAAAGATGAGCTAAGCTTACAGCAGTTAGGGCAGAGCAACTGGCAACCACACAAGATCTAGTTTTAAAACACACAAAAGTATAATTAAAACCTGACTTTCTAATAAGTATACTCTGTTTTCATCAGAACACGACTCTTGCAAGTATCCTGCCAGCTATGAAATGTCAAGCAGGAAATGAAAGCCATAGAATGCTAAAGTTTTATTACAGAAATATTGTTTCCCACCTATGAACTTTTATCTGTAATTGAGACACAATAATTGCAACTACTTGTTTTGGAGAGAAAAAAAGTCTGTTCAAGAATAAAATCTTGATGCTGGCCACTGGTACCATATGGATAACAGTGGATGCACTTTAGTTTAATGGTTACTGTATTATTTACTTAGAAGACGGTGCTACTTATCTAACATTGGATACTTAAATAAGTGTTTTGAGGGTACTCAGCCTTATACAGCTTATTTACATTTTCCGCTTAACAAGATTTCCCCTTTTTCTCTAGAAGAGATTAAAAAATTCATGTTGATTTAAAAATGTCTTTCATTAGCTTTAATGGAGGCTGAGTGTTTAAATTCCTTCATAATGCTCTCTCAAGGACTGGTTTTGCCTCAGAAAACTTTCTTCTCTTTGGTAAGATGCCAGAAAAAAAATGTGAAATGAAGCCTCAATTAGTTAAGTCGTGATATGTCAACACTTGTATAAACTCCTTAAGGCAGGGGCTGCTAGCAAGAAGTTTTTATTCTTCTTACAGCATCTGCCACAGTGAGGTCTCAGTCTGAAGTGCTTTGGAAAAAAAATCACGATGCTTGCTTCAGGTTCTGAATGGATCAGCTACCAGATAGATAGATTAAAATTATATATATTACTACTGTTGTCCAAAACCACATCCTTGAATAGGGTTTTCACTTAGTGACACCCTGTTTGGATTGTCCTGTTGCTTTGTAAGGAAAAAAATGAACCTTTTGGGAACAGTCAATCAAACATAATTTGCTCTGTCACTCACCCATCCCTGCTAAAATGCCTTCAACAGAAAAGGAAATTGAAGTTCAGAGAGTAGACCCTGAACCACACACAATCACCAAAATGAACCACAGAGTAATAGCTCTTAGAACAGCACTGAGTATCCTCCTCTCATTTTTTGTTGGTTTTTTTCAACTACTGTTAATTGCTTTACATAAATCTGAATATGTTTCCAGGCAAACCAATACCATTACAGAATGTCCTAAATTAATGAGACCATCATCAGGGGAAATACTCATCTACAATATTGCATTTTCGTTCAAGTGCCCATAGCCACAGGCCACTGCTGCTCATGGAGGCAATTACTCACAGTTACTTGCAATTAATGCAGTCCAAATCACACAGTGAGTATGGACCAAATGCAATTATTAATGCAGGTTACATTTTAATATTTGCACTAAATAGATTTGCTCCTCTTTCCTTGTTGAACCTACTGCAATTATATGTGCATGTTGTCCCCAGAAATATAACTATGTTTTGACAGGAGGTCAAAGGAATTTAAACTTTTTCTGTAATCAACAGTTCACATATCCTGAAAGAAAAACTTGGAAGAACTTCCAAGCTGATACAATTCCTGTATAATTTTTCATCCTGCTCCACCAGTAAAAGGATAGTGTGACCATGGCCTATTAGCCTATGCAACAGCTTACAAAGAAGCAGTCCCAAAATGCTTACCTGCACAGTTCTGCTCCGGCACCCACTGGACTTTCAGCCCTTCCCTCTGGCAGGCTCGGGCGTACGCCAGGAATGACTCACAGTAGCAGTTTTTATGGATCGGACACTCACACATGTCTGTCACACAGGACCTGCAGAACAAAACCACAAAACAAATAAGAAAGGAATGCTTTGGCAGATATCTGCCCAAGGGCTGGAGTTGTTTACTTTCCAGTCACATGGCATTCAATGCCACAGCAACTTGTGCTAAATGGCAAGAAGGTTAAAGGCATCCCTAGATTCCATCCCAAGGGCTCATCTCTTTCTTGCTGTGCTACTTTAATGCAGAGAAGCCTCCAGAGCACCAGGGAGCCACACAGAAACAGGGAGTTGAGAAGACCCAAGAAATGTCAGGTAGAGAGGATTGAGACCACAATGGAGGAAGGCAAACTCCATTTTTGCAATGATTTTGTGTCAACATAAGACAAAAACGTTTTATTCCTAGAAAGTAATATTTAATAATTTTACCAACAATCATCACAGTAGTGTTAAGTGTATGAATTCTGTAGGCAATGAGCACATGCCCCTCCATGGAAGCGATGATGCCTTCTCTTCAGGTTACCTCCAGACTCTTCCTCCTTTGAAGGCGTCAAAATAGCTATATGCCTGTTTTCTCAGCAGCATCACTACTAAGTGCCAGACTTTAAGACACTCCAAAGAAACACGGTTGATGCAGCATAACTGAGCAGTTTCATGCTAGGAAATCCCTCAAGCACAGTTCATACCACCCAGGCTCTTCTTATGTGGAAGTACCACAATGACAAGGAGCAAAGCTGCTAACATGACCCTATGTGAAACTGTTACTGTGGATGTCACCACTATATTTCAAGTTAGCTCGTTCAGAACATGTGCCTATTTGGCACAGACCTAAAATATAACTGGCAAGAGCCAAGAGATTTGCAGTTGGTGGTTTCTCCATATACAAAATGTTTAGATGGTTCTGCATGTGTAGCAATGTGAATTCAGAAATGCTGAGTATCTACTGCTCTCAGCAGAATCATTAAAAGGCAGGGACAAGGTATAGGGAAGGCATACTCTGAAAATCACACCCTCAGTTCATCTGCTTTCCACTGAAGGTGCTCTGTGCATGATCCTTGGGTGTCCATGGTCAAGGCCCCCCTGTTCCATGCATGTTCGGGGGCTTTCCTTTCTAGAGGACAAAGGCACAAATCCTCTTGTAAAGATGAAGAGCTGAAATGAAAAATGTGCTCTTCATGTTAGTTGCTCTTTCTGTGGACCATAATATGAACTGTCCTTAGGAAAAGGATAGATATAGACTTAGCTTCCCAGAAACTTTTCCACAGCAGAAGAGGTAATAGCTTGGAAATGGTGCAAAAACCTCAGACAAAGTAATCAGGAGCCCTAATGCCCATACTCTAGAGTAATTGAGAACCCTTTATTCAAAACTAGGAGAAAGGATTAGTGATCCCTTGAACACAGACAAGCCTGTTTCTGTAAGTCCAACAGTGCCCCTGGAAGAGGAATACTTCCCCATGCCAAAGTCACCAGCTGCTTCAGTGACCAGACAGTTCTGTTTGGCATTTTCATGAGTTTTAATAAATTTACTCTCAGTGGACCCTCAATATGAAATTACCTAAAAAATCACTGTGATAAATAAGTAACACAAGTGCTAATGTCTAAAGGTTACCTGTCCTTGATTTACTGAGATACATATGCGCTGTGAATAAACAGAATTGCTTTGGATCAAATATATAACATGCTCGTACTTACAGACCAGTTGTTTTCACTGGCAATAACTTTACTTTCTAAGGACAATGTCATTTTATTTCACTTTAGTCCTGTGGTAGGTCCCTTTACATCTTTTCCAGTAACAGATGTTGCTGTATGCATATCACAGCTGAATGGCAAGGAATAGATTAGCACAACATCCTTGGGGTGGTTTGATGTTGTCAGCTGATAAAAGACCTTGTATAAGCACAAAGGGTCACCTTTTTACGTGGCACACTAAATAACTTCACACTGTTTTCCTTTGGCCACAACATCTCTTTGTGATCTCTTCCTGCTATCTCAGCAGCAGGCACTGCTCCATACACCCCATGCAATTTAAGAGGTGCCTGTCTCATTTTTACAGTGAAGTAGATGCTTGCTTGCTACTGAAACAAATCATTATCACAAAGAAAGTCTGTATATAATCTCTATAAATAGTTGATTGTCAAGGTACCATTTTATCATGTTTTTGTTTCTGTGCCAGCCCCCTTTATGAAACACATTTCACCGCTCTCCACTCAGATTTAGTTGTTATTGATGTCCATGGTGTTTAGGGATGCTTGCCAGTATCAGCTTGGCTATATGTTCAGCACCTTCTTTGACTAAAAACTTATAAAACGCTAAATCTGAGGTACTTCCTCTGCTTTTTAGAGCATACCTTTGGTTTTGCTTTTTTTTTTTTTTTTTACCATTACCTGGAGAGAGATGTCACATCTTGCACTGAGTCAATGAACCTACAGCTACCTCAGATGCTTGCATCAGAAAAAGATGCAAGAACAGGAATCTCCAGGCTCGCCATCAACCACCCAAGCTTTTTACTAGCTAACATGTTCATGGTAAGGCTAGCACAGACCCTGGCAAAGCCTAGGCATAATCTGAGGGGTTAGGGAAGGGAGGTCAGCATTCCCAGTCTGCAAGAGGGCAGCCATGCTCTTTGGGAGCACAGAGCTTAGCTCCTATATTCACATGAGCAACACCAACCATTATCCCTTGGCATTGAAATGGCCATGAACATCCAGGCATGCTCCAGAGTGAAAGATCTGTGCTTTGGCTGGGATCAGCACTATTTGCTGCAGTGTTCAGCATGGGTGTCCACCGAGGAAGTAGCATGCCATGTGCAACACAAAGAATCTGTTGATTAATTACATACCAAATTGCTGGTGTAATTTTTATTTTCATTGAGTGTTTAACCCTGGTGACAGCTGCTCGGGTCAAGCCCTAGCTTGGCTGAGGAGCCATTGTCAGATTGCAGCAGTTTTATAAATTAATTACAATTTCAAATTATTTGTACAGTTCATTAAATAAATTAATTAATTAATGTTAAATCAAAAAGGAGTGTAAAGAAAACTATATCCACAGCTGCCAAGTCTAGTGAATAAAAATAAAAACCTCCTTTTATTTCCTAATGAAAGGGCAGTTCTGAGGAAGGACACAGAAGTAAAAGATGTCCATTCTCCAGGGCCTGGTTCTGAGGGTGACCTGCTGATGGCCCATGGCCAAGCTTCAACTTTGGGTCTGTTTTTTAGCAAAACTTGTTTACTTCTTGCACTTAATTACATTTCTCACATTCATTATTGCTACAGTTGTGTTAAAGGGCTATTATGGGATGATTTACCAAGTAAATTGAAAAACGGATGATTGTGTGCTATCCTAATCCTTTCCCCTTGCAAAAAAAATTTGGCATGCCCATAGCTTTTATTTTTTTATCTTCTCCAGTGATACATTTCAAAAAATATTCTCTGCTTCCCTAGATTCTGCCTTCTTATCATTCTTCCCTTGAATTGGAAAAAGAGATTTGGTGACACTAACTGCATGTACTCACATCTTATCTGTACTCTAATCTGACTGGACTGTACAAACAACAAAAAATACATTTAAATAAAACTTTGGAATTATGCCAGTAATGAAGCTCTATTGACAATTTACTGTACTGCACAGTAATGAAGACTTTAGGTCTTGTGGGGTATTGTGACTCTTTACCAACAACAAAGCATTTGTGTAAATGCAGTAAAAACATATTATAAACTTAATCATCAAAATATTACAGTCAGACAGAAATAATTTCACAAGAAGGCTGCAGCACAAGTTACCTATAAAATGAAGCTATTTCACTAGCCATGGAAATACAAACAAGATACTTCAGGCAACCTTAGTTCTGCCCTAAGTGAAATCATAGAGAAATGCAATGATGTTGTGGTCCAAAAGAATATTACATTTATTTTAAGGACATATTTACATTTAGAAAAAGAAAAACACTTGGATGTGACTGTACACTTTATCTGGCCTCCCTGCTCCAAATAAGCACCAGAGAACAGCCAGCCTCTGAGTCCTGGTACCAAGTGCCTCACTGTGATCCCTTTTGATGCTGTCTGCGCTGCCTGCAGGGTATGTGTCAGAGATGGTGTTAATTGGGTGTGTATAATCACAAACTGTTGCAAGGGGAAATCCATGAAAGTGAAGGCATCCGGCAGCTGTGGGACACACCCTCGAAGGAGACAAACACACACTCTGCTGTCACATCTTCAAAGCAAACTGGATGACTACACTCCTTCAGCAACAGCCCTTTTTCATATTAAACTATGGAAAGTCTCCAAGTCCCACAAAGGGCAAAGAACAGACTCCTGTGCTACATGCAGTATTTAAAAAAAGAAAAAGATCACAGCAATGAAGCCTACAGCCTTAGTCAGTGCCACACGGGATTGAAATTGCAGATGTTCACTTGCGGGACATCAGCAGTTCATTTTCCTCTGTGATACACATGAATCCAAACCCAGAATCAACCATTTTAAGAGGGGCTTAATTTTTCCCCTATATATCACAACAGGAGTATGATGCAGTGCATTTCTCAAATATTCTGGTACCTTTGAGTTGTTCTACACAGATAGAAAACAATAACATCTTCTTCTTTCCATCAGTAGATCTCAAGAGGTTTTACAAAAGCAGTGAGAGATAGTGTATCTCTGCATACATTTTCTGTATATGAAGAAGCATCAGAGGGTGACGGGATTTGTCATCTCTACACTTGGAATAAGCTGTACACGTGCAAATTTCAAATCCTGAAGAGTAATCTGCCTATAGACGAATATTAATTCCCAGCCCCATCATCCTGTGAGACACGACTTCTTGGGATAAATTTTTATTGGGTAAGCCAAATCAGAGTTTTAGCACAAGCTTGGCCAAATTTTTTAGGAAAAATTAAAGCCTCTTTAAAGTTAGTAAATTAAAGTCAGTAGTTAAGTTGAGAGAAAGTTTCTTTGGGCTGTTTTTTCAACAAAATTCAATGAGTTGCTATTATTTATGGCCCCAGATAGAAAAGACATTTCACAAAGTAAGAAGATGAGAAGATGAACCATTTTCCAATGTATAATGGAAAGTCTCATGCTGTTGCTATCTCAAACTCTCTCTTGTCTGCATGTGCATGTTTAACCTTACTGAAGTATTGAAATATAGTACGTAGAGCCGGAGACATATTATGACTTTGAAGCTTGAGATCAAAGGCTTGAGATCATTCTTTCTCCAGAGTTTACTAATATTAATACACAACCAGCAAGTAGCTCAAAGAAAGTAATTTTGGAGGCTGCTGAAAACACAGAAATTCTTAGGTTTATTGAGTATTCACTCAAAGCACTTGCCTGGGGAACTGACTGTTTCATGCAGCAAAGTCAGTCATTTTCAAGGACCATTTCTTCCAAGACCAGGTAACCATGTCTGTACTCCCTCTGTGCTTTTCCTTAGCGTTGGTAACATTGCCTTAAATTGGGGATCAGATAAAGGCGTCCATAACAAAGTTAAATCATCACTGCCCCGACCCTTTTTTTCTGGTAAGTGTGAAAATAAGGGCCTACAAAAACTGGCAAGCAGCTTATGAGTACTTTGTACTGGAGAATGT
This sequence comes from Geospiza fortis, assembly GCF_000277835.1. Classification (NCBI taxonomy): domain Eukaryota; kingdom Metazoa; phylum Chordata; class Aves; order Passeriformes; family Thraupidae; genus Geospiza; species Geospiza fortis. Next base: position 181,480 of record NW_005054361.1, read on the forward strand.
GCACTTTGTACTGGAGAATGCCCCATGCTGAAGAACTCTCTGCTCAACAGGCTCCAAAACATTGTTACGAGTGTGGGAGCAGAAAGGGAACTCACAGCTCATCTTCAGTGGGCTGTACATAGCAAATGTACTGCAGGCACATCCTCTCCATGGGGAAATCTCATTCCTATAAAGAAAGCATTGGCTATAATGCTTGAGAATATGACTGTTGTTTTTTGGCAGAATGCAGAGAAGTTTGCAGCAGCAGGCATTTGAATCAGGCATTCAAAGTTCCTTCTGATTCCTGATTTTTGTGCAACTTGGATTCAAACATGGACTGTATTTCCACACTAAGCTAACCAGAGAGAATTATAAAATACATAATTTCATAAAAGGGAAAGAGCTGCATGCGATCTAAGATTTTTGGGGCATAGCAGTCTTGTTATACACACACTGAAGAGTCCTAATTTAATTCTGGGTATCATCATTCCTGGTCCAGATATAGATGTGGCACTCAGATAATGAAACAGAATCACACAAGATACCCATATCCATCTCTGCCTTGCCAAGGAACACTCCCAAAGCAGTTATTTAGAGTCAACATAGGAAAAGGATGCTTTCAATGCAAGTGGTAATTACTGCTGGTAATTTCCAACATAGCAAAGACAGACAGCGATTCAATTCTGATTTCTTTGCATATACATCTTTTTAAAAAACATCAGAACCCATATTTCCCTCACAAAGGATAAGCAAAAATGGTATTTTCCCAATGCTGAATAAATGAATGTCCATGTGGACCTCTGAAAGAAACCATATTGTGCTGCACAATATCACCACAAGCCTACACTATGTGCTGCTAAAAATATTATCCAAAAGCCTTTGGATAAAGCCAAAAAGAGTGTTCTGCATGTATTTTTAACCTTTATATAAAGAGTATTCTGTGCCAGAATTGTGTTTCATTGCTTTAACCAACATTACCCACCAGAATATGGCAAAATTAACAATGAAACATTGTGGAAAATTTTCTAAAACCTCATGAAATAGAAATAGTCAAGACAGCATTACTCTGACACCTATTTATAATCCCTCTCAATATGTAGTACCAGTGGTACATGCACTTAAAAGGGAGGAAGAAGAACCAAATAAAGGATGAAATGGCACAGTAGTCTTACCTACTTCCTTCTTCATAATAATTGTGTCATGATAATGTGTCAGGTAGGCTTTTTACATCTCGTGCTTGGATCCTTATAGGCATCTGTGACTTTAATTGTACTTTCTGGTCCTGAGAATGGAAAGGTTGGCTAAAATCCCTCCACAGGGAAATAGCTGAACAATGACTAAGAAGGACAATGTAGTCCCATGCTGGACTCCAAGAAGCATCTGGTATGACTCAGAATATTTCCTAGAGCTGAAGATTACAGTACAGCTGAGCAGCTGACTTGCCACCTTTAGAAAGAGTGGATTTTTGCTCAAAAAATTCTCAACAGAATATTGAAATGCCACCCACAGCTGTGGAAGAGCTGACCCCTTGCACTCCCACACATTTTTCAGAAAGTGGAAAAGAGTTTTCACATTCTCTTCTTCTGTTTCTGTTTCTCTGCACCATGCAGAGTTTCACCTTCATTGTGCAGCCATGGCATTTGAAATAAATAGTCCTGGCATTTGAAAAAAAGATCTGTATGCAGGAGAAGTCAAGTAGTTTGAGTTCATATGTAGCATATATCTTGAAGTGAAGCAATTAAAAAATACTCCTCTGTGTTTACATGCGACTCCGTAACTGGAATTATTGGAATAAAGAGGAAATGCAGTGTAAGATTCTTAACCCATTTCAAACAACTGCCCAAGATAACACTGAAAATAGCCATCTAAAATATTCTCATTTTACTTGCATACTGGAGTGGTATAAATAAAGTTTTTTCCACCCTCTTTAAAGAGATTACTGCAAAAAGGATTTGGCTGCCTGTACGTTGTATGATCTGTGGATTGTATATCTAACTGGAAAATGCCAGTACCATAATAACACTGCACTAGAGCAGAGTATCCAAACCCCCTATAAAGAAGTCATTTGCAATAAAGTATTTGGATCAACAGTAATATGAGAGAACCAAATTTAGGAATATGACCTGGAATCTGACACTGACGGTTCAAAAGCTAGAACCTGCTTTCTGAAGATATGTTATCTTCAGTTAAACTAATATCCATAGTCATCCACTTGCAAACATTCATCACATAACTGGCAAAGGCAACAGTATCTGTATATGTAAAGCTATATGATAAGGCTTATCATGCATTTAAGCAAAGGTTTAATGTTCAGGAAGAAAGTTAACTCCTAAAGCATTTTCTACCAAAAATCCCATCTTTCATTAGGCCCAGGGGCCTTAGGTGTGCAGCATATATGCTCATCACTGATGTCCTATGGCCAAATTGACCTTCTTCATGTTTCTGGTACCTCATCATTTATCATAGAATGTCTTGGGTTGGAAGGGACTTTAAAGACTATCTAGTTCCACCTGCCATGGGTAGGAATGTCTTTCACTAGACCACACTGGTCAAAACCACATACAACCTGGCCTTGAACACTGCCAGGGATGGGGCACCCACAGCTTCTCTGGGCAATATGTTCCAGTGCCTTATCACCCTCACAGTACAGATTTTTGTCCTACTACCTAAGCTAAACCTACTTTCTTTTAGTTTGAATCCATTCCCCCTTGTCCTATCATGCCAAGTCCTTGTAAAACGTCCCTCTCCATCCTTCTTATAGGTTCCCTGTAGGTACTGGAAGGCCACAACTAGGTCACCCTGAAGCCTTCTTTTTTCCAGACTTGAACAATCCAAATTCTGTCAGCCTTTCCTTGTACAAGAGGTGCTCCATTCCTCTAATCATCTTGCTGACTCTACTCTGAAACTGCTCCAAAAAGTTGATGCTCTTCATATACTGGGCACCCAAAACTGGATGCACTCCATCTCACAAGAGTGGAGGGGCAGAATCACCTCCCTCCCAAGCCACAGCCTAGAAAAATTTCTAAATTTCATAATGTTTAGGATTTTTTAAACCAGTAAGACTCCTTATTACAGATTCAGTTCTGACATAATACAGCAGTATTCAAGTTATTTGACTGACCACATCATATGCATGTATCAAGTCTTTCTTAAGACAGGAAAAGAAACAGAAAATGTTTTAGTGGACTTTTTCAATATCCATATTAGTATTCTACATTTCCATTCACTGCGTGCAATACTTAGCTTAGCACTTACACTGCTAAAGTGAATTTGCCTTATGACAGAGACACTCCATCATAATGGAATTTTTAGTGTCCTCTGGCACAGCTACCAAGGAAAATCCATCATCATTTTGAACTTTTACATTATGTAACTGACATAAAATTTTATCTTTTTTTCCATGTCTAGACTTGATTTTTAAAGAATACTTCCCCCAGCTCTCTGTCAAGTGGAGACTAAACTGCCATATCTTATCTAGAAAAGGAAAAAACTTAGTAATTTTAATTCAATTTCAAAAAGACAGACACATTTTAATATCTAACTTTATACATTAAAGTACTTTCAATCAACAGTTAAACTTTGTTATTCTGTTTCATACAGTGTAAATGAACATTGCATGGACTAAATGGCTCTAATATGACTGCATCAACTTTCACTCTGGTAGACAGAGAGCCCATTAGTGTATTCTGTGTGACAGCTCTCATCTGAGAAAAGCCAGAGGTTTTGCATGGGCTTATAAACATCCTAGATAGAACCTCAAAAATTATTGGGAGGTTTTGAAGTTATGGCCCTACAGAAATATAAACCATGTAGATATACCAAAAGCATATTGTCACAGCCATTAGATAAACATATTAAATGATACAGGTTTCAAATCTTCAAAATAAAAATTCAAACCAGATCATCTCCTCCTGTCTGCTGACAAAATGTACTGTGGCCCTGCTATACTATCTGTCATAAAAATATGTCATATCCAATAACAAGCACAATGAGAACACGAAGCAGGAAATATTTCTGAACTATAAACATAAACTAAAGTTATCTTCAGCTTTTGATGATGATTCACTGTATATATTTCCAAGGAGGTCTTGTGATATAATAATAAACAGGCTGGCTAGTTTAGAAACTCACATTCTTAAACTGTGCAGAGCCCACTCTTTGGCTTAATCCATATGAAATTAACTTCAATCAAGCAGTATTTTTCCTCTAGGTGGCTGCAGAGCATTTAAAAAGTTGCTGGCTACAGATGGAATAAGAAAGAAAGACAGCAATGGAAAGACCTTATAGGACTGCTATTTAGAAAACAGCTTTCTCCCTCATCTTGCTCTCTTTAGACAACAAGAACCAAACTCTCATCTCAGCAAAGACAGACTCATTGAGAATGCCACCTTCCAGCCAGTCACATCCTCACAGTGCATTTCACCTCGGAGGTCTCCCTCTTTGCTCTTCATCATAGTTCCTAAAAATAGGACTTGGATGAAGTGGCAAAACAGCCAGCCTACCTGAATTTAAATATATAGAAAAACACTCTGTTTCTGGGTTTTATGGCTTCCTGTGTGGTCCTGGCCCAGACCCATACAAAGGCATAGGCTCATAAAGCATGATTGAGACAGGATTCAAAGACATGAATGCAAAACTGCAGTCCTGGAGGGGTTACCCTGACTCCAGCAAGGCTGACCTTTTTCATGATGGATATTTAGCTCCTGCCTTACATTTCCTTAGGCACCTTTGCTTTTGTTCTGCATGTTCTTATAACCATGCGGGCATTGGCAGGCATAAATCCTGACTGACACCCCAACAGTGAGGCCCATCAAGGATGGCTGTCTTAAAACAGCAGCAGTGCTGCCATGTCCCATTCAGGATTTGATACCAGAGGCAGAGGGTGAGCAGAGCGATATGGATTCAGCCAGGAGGCAGACACCTAGCTTGTGCTCCCTAGTCAGTTTGATGAAGCCTGCTACTTCACAGAGAGCTTTGGATAAGGTGTGCTTTGCATAGTGCCACAGTTCTTTAGCCTTCCTGACTGCAAGGTTTCAAGTGCAAAACACCATACAGAGCATGAAAACACAGCAGATGAAATGCTGGCTTCAGTGAAATGGATGGGGATTTTCTTGCTGACAACACAGGAGCCAAGACTCAGAACTGCCATCAGCCTTTTGTTTTTTTTCAGTTCTGTACTTCAAGCTTTGAAGGATCCAGACTCATTCAGGACATCAATGAACATTAAATTCAAGCATTCTGAATTTAAATGCTATGAATTAAAATTTCCTGTACTAGACATAGTGACTCCAAGACATATCAGCCTGGCCCAGGAACCACAGAAACCCACATAGATGTTATAAAGCCAGAATGACCTAATTCTGGGTGAAGTGGGATGAGACGATATGAGCAGACAGAGCCAAGGTTTGTTCTTGAAACTTACCTTCCAGTGAGCTGGTTTGGGCATGGTCATTTACTTGGCTAGATACAAAGGCAGTTGTAATGTAAATCAGCAGACTTTAATGAGAAATTGCAGCCACATGAGCAAACTCTCCCTATCACAAAATAATCACAGTTTTTTTTCCTGTTCATCTGTGGGTCATGTCCAATGGCAAAGATGTTAAGATAAATTCTGGGCTTATTCTTGTATACAAAGTACTAAACACAGTTTTGCCTCTTTTGTTGGCTGGGCAGCAACTATGGAACAGATCAGTGCTCCATGCTGGCCACCTTGAACAAGTTGCCTGGTGAGCCACAAAGCAATTAATTCTCTCTCCATCACTTCTCACCCCATAAAATCTTCCCTGGCCTCCCTACAGAAGCAGCGGAAAGATCTCGGAGCTGTACCAGTTTGTTAGGAAGCTTGCTGTCAAACTTGGCAGAGGCTGAAAGCTACTATATCCCTTCTCACCAGCAAAGTTTGTGGGTGGAAATTGTCAGCCCCAAGTGTGCCTTACAGCCTTTGGGAAAAGGGAGGCAGCACAACTGCAGCAAAGCAGCCCATACAGCACATCTCCTGAAGAAGCCCATCTGATAGATGGAGAGAGAAATCACAGAAGGCAATAAAGAAGGAAAAGCTATTGCAGGAATTGGGCAGATTGTGCAGGAGATTGTGTTCATGTTCTCCAAGGGTCCTTGGGAATCACAATGTTTACAGTCCATACCTCTGTGAGGCCACTGATTGCTTCCCTTTGAGGTGAGCATGTGGAACGAACTCAGTAGTTTTTCTGCTCCCATGGATCTTTCCACAGGTGGGGAGCCTGAGGGCCCATATGAAAGCATGAGCAGATTAGCTCTGTCAAAACAAAGATCCTGTTTTTGTGCCAGTAAGGAAAAAAAGGAGGGAGTGGGGAAAGCATAAAATAGAGTTTATGATATATAGGAGGAAAATTGTTTTTTAATAGAATCTTTTCAACATTTTCCATTAAACTTTGGTTGCTTGCAGTGCAAGTTTTGGAATGCAACTCCTTCATCCCCTTAGGATGGTCTGCATTTTATTACGTTAGTAAGGAAGCCCAGCTTACTCCTAGCAGAGCTACTGTGTGAAACGTTTCAAACTCAAGCCAAAGTGGCAGGAGTAAAAAGCCCCTCCTCATTGATTTTCAGCCTCCATTCTGAGGCCAGCGATTTAATGTAATTTTTATAATGTGTAAAAGAATCTTTTGTTATCAAGCAATAGTAAATCACAAATGATCACATCATAATGAACAAAACTACGTGAATCCAAATGTTACCCATATGATGACTCGATTTCAGCTGGAATTCCTAACCAGAATGAGCAAAGGAATATATCAGAAGAGAGGAGGAGGTATTGGTCATGAAACAGGGGAGATGAACTGAGTAATGAGAGAACATTAGAACTACTTCCTTCCTTCCCTTCCTCTTTTCCCCATCCCTCTCTGCTCCCTCTACCCTACCAGTGATACTGGGCACACCAGTATTAGAAATAGGTGTACCAAAAGAAGAGGTACAACTGCAGTACTAGCAGTCAAGGATGAAAATATATGGGAGTCAGGACAAGTAGAAATATTAGAAGTCTATCATCTTGGAGCAGCAATAGTGGGGAAGTTAGGTGGAATAAATCCTCTTACACGTTTGTGTAGCAATTTTTATAGTTCAGAGACACTAGGGAGGCAGAATGAAAGTTATGCCTAGCAAGATGAACCCAGAGAACAGATGAGACACTTCAGTAGGGTCAGAGGGTATATATCTGCATAAACCCTCTCAGTTCTGTGTATTAAAGGTACCCACAGTCTCCATGGATATAATTTAGAAGATTCCATGAGCACTGACAAATTATTACACATTTAAAGATCAGGGGAAAGGAGAAAGTCTTTAAGGTGCAATTTACTTCACAATGTAGCCAAGGTCTAGCCTTCTCAAGCTACCTTTCTTTCAGATCCAATTTTTACAGGTAAAGACTGAGCCTTTTGCTATGATTTATGCTGAGTTCTGCATAAAATGCTACAGAAAGTAGTAGGATTTCTCTTTCCAAAGTTATTTGTCTAGATGTAGTCAGCTTTAAGCATCCGCCTTCTCACAAAGGCCAAGATTCATTCCTCTAAGCTGCAAGATTGTGGCTCTTTAATACACTGCCCAGAAAGCTTGGATTTTTAATACCTATCACAACAAATGCTCCAGTATATTGTACCAAATTCTCTCTGTCTCCCATGTGAATCTTGTGAATAAAGTCTATGTTAACCAGAATCAGTACAATTCTGCTGTACTTTCCTCTTTCTCTCTGTGTGCAATGGGTGTGTGTATAGGTTTGGTTCTTTTCTACTCTTAGGTCAGTAATATACTGCACTTCAGGTTAGACAAAAATCTTGTTAACTAGTTGCCCTTGTATTGGACTGGATATCTTGCCATTTGCTGGAAATAAAGAAAAGCAAGGGGAAGGCAAATTTTAGCATTAGTTCTCTCACCAAATAGGTTAATGAAATCATACAGCCTTAGAGATCTGCACATGTTCAGCACATTCCATGTGGATGTCAGCTGAAGTGATACCTTAACTCTCTCCACTTCTAAGAAAGAGAAACACAGAACATGAAGAAATCAGAAGTTCATCTTATCTTCCAATCTTTTCAGAGAGAATGTGAATGGCAAGCCCAGAAATTCTTAGAGATCCATTTATGTAACAGTGGCAGCAACCAAGGAAAGAAAAAATCAAGATGCAATGAAGTTCTTGATCCCATCTGGGCGAATAGTACAAAGGGAATCATCACGTCTGCATGAAGAGAGTGATGGTGATAGAGTATTAACAGAAGAGTCAGAATCTCCAGAGTCAAACACTGTGGGAACAAGTAAAAGCCACAGAAGGAAATGGAGGCTAAAGAGAAAGGCCCACAGTAAATATCTGCAGATGCTGTTGTTTGCAGTGGGGGCTGAACCAACAGGGATGTAGTCATACACACACGTAGCACCTCACCAGTAGAAGAATATTATTTTCAAGATCAAAAGTCAAGCAGCAATAAAATCCGTGTCAAAAAACATCAGCAGAGGAGGTTGTGCATGCTCACTCATGAACATCTGCACTAAGAAGCCACTTAAGTAACCATGCAACAGCATGGAAGAAACATCTGCAGCATGTAGACCACCAGCTGTGCAGTAATAATACTTTGAATATCCAGAGTGCCTTTTATCTGAATGCTGCAAAGCATTTTCCAAACAAATTAAGCTTCACAACACCACTGTGAGCTTCTTATTTAATGGTAGGATTATTTCATCCTGCACTAAATGCCATTGCTGCCAGAATGAAAAGTAACACCTGCTTATCATCTCACAGAAATGTACAGTTTTCACAAAGGTAAGTGACAAAATGGGTGGGGTTAAGCTAAAGTGCAGGAAGACTTGAGGTGGTCAGAATCAAATGCTTAGAAAAGAAACTCAGACAAACATAGTATTAACACTCCCTCCCTTCCCCC
>NW_005054361.1:192528-241155 GCF_000277835.1 Geospiza fortis
TTCTGCGCTTGCACCCTATCTTCTGCTTTCTTCTCGTGGTCTTGGGCAGGGGTTGCTGGATGAAGTAAGTAGTCATCCTGACAATGCCCTCTGGATGAAACTAGTCCTTGTGCAGGCTCTCTTGGTGTCTGTTCATCATTCAAGGCTTCTGGCCACAGTCCAAACTGAAGATCCAGCTTTTACTGGTTTTTCAAGGACTAGTTCCTACTTTATCAGTTTTAAACTACAGGGGAAATCCTGTTGTTGCTTGGCAAATGATTATCTGTTCTTAACACACTTGATTACATAGCAAATTTTAGTTGCATAAGTTCAGTTATAGGTTCCCTATATCAAATGACATAAGAAAATGAACAGTAACAACAATATCAATAATAAAAGAGTATGAAAGAGAAAGTGATTCACATGCAAAAATGCTCACCATGGATCTTGTGACCTGACCACAGCCACACCACATCACCCTGACCACTCCCTTCAGCTCAGGATTGGTACCATCCAAACTAGTCCCTCCAGCTAACAACCACTGTTATCCCACTGCTCCAGCTGCTACACTTGCTCCATTAGAAAGAACTCCCTTCTCCCCAGAAGAAAGTGCCTTCCCCCAGCCCTGGCAATAATGTGAGGTGGTATAGAATAACCTTCATGTCCTAACCATGCCCCCCACAATGACTGCAAAAAGTACAAGTCTAGAAAATCAGCCCAGACACTTCAAGGTTAAAAAATAGAAAAAAAGGAAGTCATATTCCAGAAGCCAAAAGAACTTTTCTACTTCTCTTGCTGTGAAGAATGTCTATATATTTATATAGTTATTCTTCTGTCATCTTCTGATTCGCAACTTTTCTGCTGGCCATTCTCAGGATTTTAGCAAGCAATTACAGATCAATCACATGCTGCTCACAACTGGGAATTCCAAGAGGTTTATGTGTGTGTGTGTCTGTATGTCCAGAGAAGCAAAGAGGTTATCCTGTTCACACTCTAAAGACTACCACGGCAGAAGTTGGAAATGAGAGCTGCCTAAAATTGTGTGACCAGAGACATTTGTTCTGTGAACTTGGAGAGCCGGGGCATATGGAATTTATAGAGTGAAACATCAGGTAGATAAGGACTTTATATGTGAGAGTCCTTTATATATAAGGGATGTGTCACAGCCATCCACTAATATGTGACCAGGCAAGAAGAGGCTACGTTGCATGTTTGCATATGGTATCTGTGAAAAAATAAATTAATACTGAAGAGGTTCAATAAGGATGGAAAGAGGATATAAAGATAGCTATTCTCTGAGGCAAGACTGAATGGTCATGGTGAGCTCAGTCCACAAAAAGATGGCAGAAGGAGAAAATTCAGTCTTTCCATGACCAAATCAGAGGAGGATTAATCAACAGAAAAAAAGCTTCCAAAAACCTTCTGTTTAAAGAGATGGCTTGTGAAAGAACAAATTTATAAAAAGTGAAACCAATTAAATGATAGGCCATAACTGACACCGCAGTCAGGTTTTGGCAAGATCTCATAATGTAAGATGGGTAAGCAAGATCTCATAATGTAAGATGAAAAGAAATCTACTTTTATGATTGTGTTTGGGAAGTTTATAAAACATCTAATATCATAGTCTTAGAGAAAAAGCTGCTGGAGTTTTCAGAAATGATGTTACTGAAGAGTTTATCCAGATTGTGTATCCAGTGTAAATTCATCTATGTATCTGTGTTCTTGCCTTATCTAATGTATTTTTCCTCTTCCTAACACTGACCATCTTATTAAAAGTGTGAAATTTATAGTTAAGTTTGTCTGCCCTTTGACAGATTAAAAAAAGTAGTCTCCTTGAAAGAATATCTTTACTGGTGTGTGAAAAACACCTGACATTCTTGTTACAGACTCTTAACTGCTTAATGGCAAAATATAGATGATTTGTTATCGTCTGTCAGTGTTGATGAATCAATGCTATTAAGTGGTATGGTTTTTTTGCATTGTACTAGGAGTTAGGCAAAGGACATTGGAAAGCTAAATTGACTGAGGTGGCATACCTTCTGGTGAAATGGATACCTTCTGTAGAAAATAGTGGCAAACTGTAGGAAATATTTTAATGAGGCAATCACTAAAAAAAGGAACCTGCCAATAAGGTGGGCATATAGTGAACTTGAATATGAGTGATCTATGTTAATCAAAGAACTCATGAAGATATTTTAATAATTGCAGTTTGAAGCTTTTGAACTTTCCAGGCAGTTACAATACCAAATAAAACTTTTGAAATTGAAGAAATTTGTCTAGGCCTAGTATTTTGTTGTCTACTTGGACAAGAAAGTACAGAGAGCATGTGAATATTTTCCCATAGTGGATTGATTATAGGATGATGTCTCCTGCCTGTAAAGGCTGTCTTTCTGAAAGAACAGCTGTTACTTACAAACTACTTGCACTTTGCTATACCATTTACTGAGATTTATTTGCTTCCAGGTTGGAATGGAAAATGTGCATGGTATTAAAAAAATTAGGAAATGTTGCAATGTAAGTCAAAAGGTGTCACCCATTTAGGAGAATAAAGTAAATATCTGTAGTTTTCATGCTGACAGTCTCATCTAATCAGATGAAAATCAGCCTAGACTTCATTCAAGAGTCGAGTGTTGTTGCAGCTGGAATAGCTGCTAATAAGGTCTGGGGTAAGGAAGCAAAAAGGGCCTTTGCATAATATCCACAGATGTTTAATTCAGCCATACAGTAAGATGTTCAGGGTCCAAGTGCACACTCATGGGGAGAGTCCAGGTTCCTGTCTCTCGAGAGGTAGGGGCTGAACTGTGGTATTGGGGCAATACAAAGATGAGGGCCAATGGGGGAATAGGGAGGGAGTAGCTGAGGGACATAGATTCAAAGAAAGGAGCCAATGGGGTTGGGAGAGCTTTTGAGGGAAGCTTCTTGTGTTTCTCTAACCCAGGGAATGCCTCTCAGGATCTCCACAGAGTGTGGCTGGACAATAAGCATATCTAAAGGAATGGTGGTATGGGAAATCTATGAAAATACTAGAAATCATCTTTGGTATTGGTTGTGACTTTTTTGTCAGAAATTAATCTTTTTTCCTGTCCCAGATTGCAAGGCAAGATGTATTCTATTTGCCATCTGTATGGCAATTGTCTTCTGTTACGTGGGCAGTTTTCCTTATCTCTTCCAGAACCACTCCTCCCTCCGGGGAGACATCTGCTGATAACAGGCTACTGAATGTCACTGCATGACTGATAAGAACTATAGCATTCCATTGTGAGATGCTCTGCCCAGAGGGAGGAGACAAGCCTTCCTACCTGGATATAATCTTGAGCTTCTGGAACACCATCACGGCTTCTCTACTGGATTTCCCAGAGGAACAGCTGCCTCTACTGGATCTTCAGAGGAAAACTACACCCTTTCTACAGGATCCCTGCTCCAACAGAACCACACCTGACACTCCAGGAGGACTGCAGCCACAATTCCAATTGGACTGCTACCAGCACCCTGACCAACAGGGTGCCAGGTTGTATTCTGACTCTGTCAGTGCTGTTTTGGTTTACCGCATTGTTTATTTTATCTTTTTATTTTCTTCCCTAATAAAGAACTGTTATTCCTGCTCTCATATTTTTGCCTGAGAGCCCCTTATTTTAAAATTTATAGCAATTTGGAGGGAGGGGGTTTACATTTTCTATTTCAGGGGAGGCTCCTGCCTTCCTTAGCAGACACCTGTCTTTTGAAAATAAGGCACATACTCAGATATTGAGACTTTGAGTGATGTATTCCTGGTTGGTTCAGATGTGACACAGGACAAAGCTGGGGCCAAGCCTCATGCCTCCCATTCACTCACCTCCAAAAGACCAGCCACCTCTTGAAGGTTTTAAAAAAATTATGCTTACTAAAAAGCTTTGGAGATTCAAAATGAAAGACCAAGACCACCTGAAGAAAAGGGATCACTTCCTTACAATGGGACTCTGGTATTTTCCTGTGTCTAACTAGGCTACAGCTGAGAGTACCACTGCACCACTTACAGGTTTTTTACTTAATAGCATAATAACATAGAGAAATATTTCATTACAGTGACCGCTCTCTACTAGGATTGAATCACCTTTGTATTAAACAAGTGCAAAAAAACCCTCAAACAACAAAAAGCTCTGGGTTTGCTGTCAAAAGCTGAGTGCTTTGCTTTGATTAAGATCCTCTAGGAGCTCTGCTCAAGCTAAGACAACTAATTTAAGGTATTTTATCTTGTGCAATTGGAATATAATCTTAGGTTTTTCAGAAGTAAAACAGAAACATCACATCAGTTCAGCCCCAGGTGTTTTTCTCTTTTCTCATGTTGTGTTTCATGGCAACTTTCCATATTTAAAAGCTATCATACATGGAAACCCACCTCTTATAACAATCCACAATCATTTATGTGACTCCCTAGATAAAGCCAACATAAGAACCATGTGGAGTCAGAGTCAGAAAGCAGGTTCAGAGATGATCCAAACAACCAGCATGGCCACACTGCTGGGAGAGCTGTCAGTCAAGGTCACTTTGAATCCCACTTGTAAATACAAAACCTGCTAAATAGCTGCTAAAGAGTTCTTGCTGGGCTGTTGAAATATTTGCCTATAACCTGCTGTGCAGTCCTTAGTAGGGTCCACTTCTCATGAGGTGATCACTTGAAGCTTCTATGAAATACAAGTTTAAAAAATGCCACTTAAGTGCTTTCAGAAAAATCAAATCACAATGGAAACCCAGGAGGAGAGACCAGCAGATCAGATCTTCTCTCCTTCATGTTCACCACATGTGCACTTCCAATGCCGAGTCCTCTGATGAAAAAATTAAATTACTTGTGGGTAGGAAATTACAAAGCACTATTAAAATTATATAAAACTTTCTCATGGTTTTCCTCTAGTGTTTTCTGCAACATGTCAGAAGATTAATTTGTTTACTGTCCACAGATGCAACAATAACCACAATTACTTGGAACAAGGAACATTCAGTACAGCAACACTTCATATCCCTCTGTGCCACAATTGTTTTTCCACAGCATCTACTGGGGACTGCCACTGCTGAGAATGACTCTAAAAGCTCAAGGTGTCCTGCCTGAGCTCAGAAAGCCAGGCTCACTGTTGGCAGTGGAGGAGAAAACCGACATAATCTCCTAAGAATAGACCAAAGAGAGACTTCATGCAACAGTCAGCTACAGTGCACCCTATGCCACTACAGGCAAAACTCTTGCTTCTAAATCAGTATTAAACTCATGACACCACTCCTGACTTTAAAATGTTATCAATGAAAGAAGAAGCAGATTAACAAGATTAACCATAGAAGTGTTGCCACATACTAAACTACATGACTGCGTCCTTCCACTCATGCATAAAAATTCACACAAGGGTTTACACTGAAGCCCACCAGTGATGAGACACCCAAGCAGCTGCCTGTTGCTGCAGATAAAGTGCTTATCACATCACAGCCTGGCCCACCAGCATATTCAAGTAAGAAGGTGAGTGATTCATTTGGACTACTTCAATTTCTGCGACATATCTTAGTCCTCCGTTATTTGTCCGAGTTGCTCCCACTACACTTCCCCTTTCTGAGTGACTATTAAAGTAGTCGGAATACCAGGATAAAGCTCTCCTCCTGGGCATCACAAGAGTTTAGGATGTGTCAGATAAATGTATCAAAGAGGAGATTATTCCTGAACACTAAAAACCCATTGGAAATATATATGACAGCCCCTAGGCAGTCTGACACTAGAATCTCTCATCTGGGGCTGTTAGACAAACAGCTCATATTTTACTCAGAGTGAAAAAATCACACACATTATGGTTCTCTGACACTCTTTAATCTTAACACAGCTGCAAGCTTCTTTCAGCAGAGAAACCTTCTGGGTGAATGTGACCTCTGGATAAATCCTTCCATGTTCTCTGTCATGGTATTTATTGTTACAGTCAGGCTAATGATTCACTCTGTGAACAGCCCTGGGAGGCACCTTTTTTCCAGCAGCCCACAGACCTGTAACCATGTTCCTCCATCACTGTCACACCTGTACTACAACAGGGGAAAACAAAGGGTCAACCAAAAAAAAAAGGAATATATATTCTTTCACACTTTCATTTGGATTACTGCACAGAAAGACAGCATACATATTTACAAGATATATAAAAGAGCACTAAAAATTTTTAACATTGAGGCAACTGGCTTCAGGTAAACTCTGTAAGAAGTTAAAACTGTTTGCCAGAAACACTAGCTACCTGAACATAATGCATTTTCCTAGGATAAGTAAGGCGTCACTTTTCCATTCAAAGCAGACAGTGGACACTACGGGAGAATAAGACAATGCCAATACAAGCCTTGAAAACCAATCCCTTTGTCTGCCAGTTTTCAGATATATAACTAACCTTAAGATAAAACTGGTTTTCTTGCAGCTGACACTCAATATTAAAAATTTGTTTATGTTCCTACTGCACATAAGCACAGTAATCCTCTCTTTGATCATTTCACACTCAGCTCATAACAAATCCTTTTGCTGAGCCACCAAGAAGCCTGAATTCAGTCTGAACATGTAATTTGATGGGCTCCAAACTGCCCAGGAAGGGAGGTGACAAAAGCTGCTGGATAAATTACTTTGCTGGATCTAACTGTTGAGTAGGTTATTGGGCTACTTCATGAAATACCATCCTGTCTAGAACCCTGAGACATGAGCTAGGTCCACTCTCGTCACCAACAAAAATGAATCAAAGACTTGGTTCATGTCAATCTGGATGACTTTCTCACATCTGAATGGAAAGCAGACTTAAGCATTTTATTAGTACCTTAAGCCTGAAAATGAAGGAGGCTGCCAGCCACAAGTCAGCATCTGCAAGAGATTAATTTCTGTGTTCAGATCTTTAGCAATGCATAAAATTCAGGCAACAGTTAGGAGCAGGCAAAAATACATATGTTGTGTATGTAGGAGTGATAGTCACGTAATAAGTTAGTTTATGAGATCAGTCTCTGATCTCTGACTTTCCTGGCTCAAATTCTCAGGCATCTGATGTTTTCCAGTTCTAAAACTTTTAACACAAAAGCATAAGTAGTGGTGACCTGGAATGAGTCCAGGTGCATTTTCATGCTTCTCAGGAAGGAGCAGTTCGTGTCACAAAAGTCATCATTTGTTTGCAGTAATTCAGAGACAGTCAAGGACTGGATAGACACAGGGATGATTCTGTGGACTTCATCAAGCTGTGCTGTCACACTCTGAGCTGGAAACATAACAGTAAGAGACCACAAGAAACTTCTGTTGCTCTTGTTCATACTTGTTGCACCCACACAACACTCTACCAACCCAACACACAAAACTCTCTCCCTCAGGCCACCATCCAGCATTCTCATGCATTCCACATAACTCCAACAACTGTATGTCAAGGGGGCATTTCCACAAATAAAAGGCTCCCAAAAGCATTACTACAATACCAGTTTTCCTAAAGCATTGTAATAAACATTAGAAAAACTTTGGAATCTGTCAGAAAGGCAAAGTCTACCAACCCAACACACAAAACTCATTGGATGTCTAAACCATGCAACCTTCTGCTTTCAGTCACCATCCAGATTTAGTAGGTCTTAAGAGAAAAATCAGGCCTAGTTTCCCCCCCAGTCAATATTGGTCCTCAAGTCAATAAATCTTTAATATTGACCACAACATAGAAACCAGTAAATGTTTAATATCTTCTTCTGGGTTTTAATTATAAACAAATTTATCAACTCTTTACTTCCTAGTCATATGGGAAAGTTTTTAAACATTCTGCACAGACCACTGTCGATCATTCCCATCACAGTTATGGAACTAAAACATATTTCACCAACAATTCTCTGAGCATTTACATTTTAAACCCTGGCATGGCTTTGAATGTAGCCCCCATCTGTTGCAAGGACAGTGAAGGAAATAAGTAGCATCTTTTTATGTTATTACTTCCAGTGCCACAGTTAAATATCCTCTGCCCATATAAAATTATATTTTCTATAGATGGAGAAAGTTGACAAAAATCCCTGTGGTATTCCATAACTAAAAAGTGTTCCTTTATAATTTGTAAAGAAATATGAACAGCACTGAGAGACAAAGAGAAATAAAGGATGCAGGTAAAGAAAATTCTTGGAGCTACAGTGCACAGTTTGCATGCAGCTGATAAAAAGAACCATGCAGTGTGAATTCCTTGCCTCAAAAGCCAGATGGGAATCCTGGCCAGGGATATCACTGGCTACCACGTAATACAGACTATGGCTATGGAATAGATTATGTCAATCAGGCAGCAGTCTAGACATCTTGGGAGAAAGCACAGGCTCATGAGAGTACACCCTGCCAGAGAAATTTGTTCCTTTGGTGTCTCTCTGCCACTATGTTTGGTGTGATCTCACCCAGCTACGCAGAGTACACAGCCCACAGATGCCTGTTAATGGCATTCTGCATCTGCAGGGTATTGGCGGATACCAGTTTGAAATGACTGTAGAGATCAAACTAACCAAAGAGACAAATGATCTGGAAATCAGAGCAGGTGAGTTAAAAGAGAGATGGAATATGAACCAAACATCCCTTACAAATGGGCTGAAATGCCTGTGTAGTGTATTTTGATTTTGGGCTAGTGGATATTTTGAAGTCAGATCTTTACTGCTAAACGTTACAGTGATGATTTGGGCCTTCTGTAAAGTGAGGAACTGTGATGCAAATAGTGGGAACTACATTTTTCAGATGTTGACAAAACACGGTCTAATTAACATACAGAACTTGAGATCATATTAACAAGCTCAATGGCAGATAAAATAGGCACTTTTTTGTGGGATCTGTTTAAGTTCTTCTCTGATTACCAAACAACATTCAACCCTTTCTAGTGATATATTGGTGATCTTTATACTGTCAGCAAATAGTCTTTGCCTTCAGACACAAGGCCAGGAAGGGTATTCCTTCATACCAACCAGTCCATAAGATGGTTTTGACAATGTTTTCTATAACCACAGCAAATCCTAAAATTACTGAAAGTTTACATCATCCTTTGCGGACAACAAGGATATCTATAATCTATGTCATCACCTTGCCATACTCCAAGGAGTATGGAAATTCTTTTTCATGAACAATGGGATGAAAAATTAACACAACAGAGAAAAACCATGTAGACAGACTGATGAGCAGAACAACAAAAATGGGTTTTCAAACCTCAGCCAAATCTTTGATATCTGAACACAAAGTTCAGTGGGGGTTTTCTTGCATATTGTCTCCTCCTGCTTCAACTGCAAGTGTTTTATAGCCCAAGCCTCAATTCATTACTAGATTTTGACTTATTTTAAGGTTCTTACTTGCCAAAGACACATTGCTAAATGGAATATTAATGAGGTTGTCATCTCTACTCGGCCTTAAAGGAGCAGAGAAGATTTAGTGTATTAAAAAAACTAGCAAAGCTTTTTTCTGAAAGTTTGAGAATTTTTGCTTTGACAGGAATAAGACAATGCAATTTTTGTGCATGTGAAACATCTTAAATCCCATCAGAAGGACTTGAGCTTGAGGCCAGGAACCAGGCATATTCACATTTTAATCTCAACTCTTCTCTTGGCTTCCTGTACAGCAAAGAAGTCTTTCCTCATTTCAACAACTTCAAACCAGGGTACAGTGAGAATTAAATGTTTACACAGTGATTTGAAAATGTAAAGTGCTAAGAAGGAGCACTTAGGAAATGAACTTTGTAATCTTTTTCTTTGCTGCCATGGTATCCACCATTCTCAACAAGCTCTTCATGTACTCATAGACTACATAACCTTAAGCACTTACTCTCTGTAAACTACATACCTCATTTGAGAGCTGATGTACAAAAATCAGCTGTCTGAATACCTTAACACTTACAACAGCTTCCTATCGTAAGAGAAATTACTTGTTATTAATTTTCACATGCTAGATTTATTTTAGCTTTTATGTTTCAGGAATATTATGTAAACAGAATGTTAGTTGTAGGAATACCCTGGAACGCAAGAAAACATATGGCTTCAACTCCCTTCAGTATTCCCAGCACATTCACCAACAATTTTAATTTCAACTGGCTTAAGTGGAGGAATCAGAGAGAGACTTTAACACTCTCATCCTCTGCCTATCATGATGAATACCTGCTCTCATATATGCACATCCCTCTATTTCAGGTTAAAATATAACCCTACTGCTCCCTTTGGGTGAGGAAGGTACTTGTCATAGTGTATTTTGGATGCAGTGGCATTTTAGTTTCACCCCTGCTCCAGGATGACACTGGCTAACTCTGTAAGTCTGTGTCTGCTTGATGAATCCACCAGAGAGAGTTAATTATGGGAGCACAGCACACCCACACATTACCCAAGATTAGGGATTGTAGTGGCAAACTTTTAAGATGGATAAATACACAGAAGTACCTGTGACACCATTCTTGCCTGCTCCCATTGAGCGTTCTCTTTGCTTTGGTGCTGCAATGCCTGAGGGTACAATAATCCTTAGGTGCTAAAACTTGCATTGGGGGGTCAGGACCTTTCGTGGTCATGTCCTAAGTCCTCACCAGAACTTGCCCTGCCACATATGTAGGACCTGTGTGCTCACAGTTAATCAAGGGCTGCATCTGTCTCTTATCTCACTGCTGGTGCCTGGTGCTCAATCTGCTCTTGCTCTCAGAGTTTCACTGCCAGGGTGCAAACATTCTGCAGGTTGAATAGCAAAGGGAGAGGACCCCAAAATGGATTGTGCTGTGTTCGTTTGAGGCACTGTGTAAATCACAAGTCCTGCAAAGTACTGATTCCTTCATGTGCTGTGAAGAACGATAGAAAAATGAGACTTGAATAATTAGAAGATAATTGCTTTACACACTAGTAGTTTGTACACTTGAGATAGCAAATGTGGAGTATGGGATCTTCACACACCTCTCAGTACAGCAAGCCCTTATGGAGTCAGACAGGAAAGAAGGAGATTTGCCTATACCCTGGATTGTTGCTTTATACCACAGACAGCTACTTAAAAGCTGACATAATGCAGAGGTCCACAGAGATCTCAAAGCCTGGGAACGTCCCAGATTTTTTGGATGCCCTGTGAGATTGAGAAAACAAGACAGCAAAACTGAAAGAAAAATCTGCAACTATTAAAAACACCCACAAGAAAGCTTTTAGTTAAATCTAACCCATAAAATATCTCTAGAATGGACCCCTCATGTGCAGCAAGTCAGCTCTCCAAAATACAGGGAGAGCAAGCTTGATAAGCTCCTTGGAGCTGTCTAAACCTTCCTAAGGCAAGCTTTGTACAGAATTTTTTTTTGTAGTGGTCACAGCTCACGTCCTGCTTTGTCTGGTTATCCTGCCAGAAACATAAATGAACTCATAAGAATAACAGGAGGATTAGGTTAAGCTTATTTTTAAAATATTTCCCACAAATTCATCTCATTTGCCTGCTTACAAACACCCTTGCTCATCTTTGCTGTGTGTCTAATTAGGTAGGATATACTGCAGGTAGCTTAAAATAGGAACTGAAATATAGTAGCTTTGCAGTTATGCATGCTAAAGGAAAGGTAATTAAAATGTCATGTTATGGAGATGTAAACTGATCATCTCAGGGGCCTGAAAGGATTTCTCCTCCATTTATGACATGGTACAGTTGGCCAGCTACCATATGGGTGGGTTTCTTCTTCCTTGCAACACTCTACTGACCTCTCCTTAAGGCAGAATATGAGATCTGATGGGTTGGTTTCTTGAATTATTTATGTACAGAAATAGACATATTGCCATCAGCTAAGCATGTCTGCATTTTATTTAAAGTCAATACTGCAATAAAGCTTAAAACATAAAAAGCTAAAATTAAATTAAAACAAATTTGCAAAGAAAGCCCTGCTGAGAACTTGTCGCAGAGGTTAATTAAAATGAGATCAAACAGAGATCTTGGATTTTCTAGTAGCTGTAGTTAAAAATCTGTGGTACCTGACAGACACATGGTGGTTTCCCCTGACAATGCTTAAAACTTTTCCAAATAGCATCTCTCCAAAAATAGGATTTCTTTTTGCAGCTAAAAAGAAATATTGCAGAGTAGCAGGTATTTTTTCTTTGGCAATGGATTAAGTTGTAGCAACTGGCAGGTGGTATCTTTTAAAAATATTTCTACAAGGGAGGCTATCCCTCTGTTTTTCTACTAGTTCCTCTCCACACCTTCTCTCCTCTTTTTAAACATCATGCATTTTATTATAGTACTGAAAGATCAGCGCTGCTTCCAGAATAGGAGAGGGTTCTTTCAAAACCTGTTTATTAGTACCTGCAACAAGGATGGGCTTGTAACTCACCATGGCAGTCCTACAGCATGTTCATGCTCACTGTGAAATAGTGGCATTTGAACACTGTAGCTGTAATATTTATGATGGTGAACTCTAGATTAAAGAAATTATTCCTAGAGCATGTTTTAAAGCCTATCCAACAAGCTTTGAAAAATGTGAGAGACAGCAGACCTATCATTGCAGGTTTTTTCTACAAGTTCCTTACAGAAAATAAAAAAGAACCACAAGTGAATTCTAGTCAGCAAAACACAGAACAAACCTCACAGTTGCCTGTGTCCAGAAAATTAGGTTTTTTGCCTTGGAAAGTCACCATTTAGTTTTCCCCTAGGAAAAAAAGAGACCAGCAAACAGGATATGGGTGTCCAGATTTGAATGTGTTTTGTTTACGCCAGTAAAGAATGCTAATGAAACAACTAGCTGAAGCTTTCTGAAATCATCTATGGTACAGCAAATGGTGGGAAGACAAAACAAGGATGACTAACTGTTGCAAAGATTACTGTAGTACAGCTTCCTGGGACAGGAAAATTCATTATGATGAAAACCTGTCACCCAAATACAGCAAAATTCCCATTGACTTCAATGAATCAGAATTGTATCTCATGACATCAAGGCACTGTAGAAAAAAAAAACCACAACACCAAACTACCAAACCTCTACTAAAAGTAATCCAGGAATAACAAGCTCTAAGAATGCAGTCCATATTGACACATTATAAGGGTATTGGGCATATCCTGCTTTTCTGTTAGATGTCTCCCCACCTCCTCCCTACTCCATAGTGCCTACCATCCTTCAGGATCATTTCTGTCTCAGTCAAACTGACCTTACAGTTTCACATGCAGAGTCTCACATCTGTCAGACAATGGACAATGAGGAAGACAGCAATCGGTTATGAAACACCTGACTTGAATTTCATTGAGTCTGGTAAGAAACCAGAAAGAAATGAAGTTTTACTAGGCAGAAGCAGGTTTTCATCATAATTCTCTATATACCTCCATTCATGACAATGACAAAGGAAGTTCTTTCCTAGAAAAGTGAGAAATGAAGCCTCATAATGCACTTCCAAGAAGTAGGAAATAACATTTCATTCAGTGTAAAAGGACAGGTAGGGTTGTGATCATGTAATTACGTAAGCAAAACAAATATATTCCAGAAATGCCATCCTTTGAAAGAAAGGAAACTTGTAGGGGTTTAATCACATACTAATATGCTGCTTCATCTGGTTTTCCTATAACAGATCTCCCCTTGTTTAAAAAAAATTAACTTTCCATAGAGGGAAGTACAAGCGGAAGCATGCTCTTCTTGGCTGGAAGCAAGCTATGGACAGTCCCAGGTGAATGGTGTCTATCCAACACCACTGTTTTGTCAGATTTTGGAGCCCTCTCCACCTTAATCCCTTCCCCCTACTGAATCCCAATACCTCAACAGGAAAGGAGACATCTGTGAATCCTCTGGCACTGCTTCGATGTTTTACAGCTGTAATAACCACTGATACAAAGAGAAGAATGTTTTCTAGCCCCAAATTCCTGAGGTTCTTTTCTAAACAGACACAAGTGGATGGGACTTGGTTACATGAAAAATACTCCACCAGGGTCAGGGGTGTGGGGAAAGATGAAGAGGAATCATGATCTGCAGATAATTGAGCTCAGCTTGGCTTAGATTTATCTTTTCTGACCACTCAACCCATTTGTCCAAATCCAAACTTCTAATCTTTACATCTAAACAGTATTTTTCTGGCAGCTTGAACTCACTCACTCTTGGTTATATCAGATGAAAAATACTTCAAGGAAGGGGCTTAAAAGAGTGGTGATTTTACATATATGCAGTAGTTTTGCAGTACTCCTTACCACTAGCATATAGGCAGGACAGTTTGATGCTTGCTCCTAGAAATCCCAAAATGCACTGGACACAACAAAGTCCATTTTCTCTCACTGTTGGCACTGACAGCCACTAAGAGTCTAAGTCACGGTGCCTCTTACCTGTATTTCAAGCAGTTCATCACAGCCTTACACAAAATGCACAAGTTGGCATTGAGCGGTTTGGGGGATAATGTCAATTGATATAGAGGCATAAAGGAAAGGCAGTAGGCAGCCCAGACAGATAGGCGTGGAGAACCGGTTCCCAAGCACTAGAGTTCTTGCAACGGTTGGGGACACACTGCCTCTCCCCGTGCCTATGCATCTACTACCAGATTGCTGTGCAGCCCTTCAAAAAGACCTAAAGAGGCTGGAGAGATGGGCAGAGAGGAGGTGTCTCAAGTTCAACAAAGGCAAATGCAGGGTCCTGCACCTGGAGAGGAATAACCCCATGCACCAGCACAGCCTGGGGGCCAAACTGCTGGGAAGCAGCTCTGCAAAGAAGGACCTGGCAGTGTGCTGCTGTGGCCCAGGAGCGCTGTGGTGTCCTGAGGTGCATCAGGAAGAACATTGCCAGCAGGTTGAGAGAGGTGATCCTGCCTTCTGCTCAGCCCCGGTGAGGCCACATCTGGAGTGCTGTGTCCAGCTCTGGGCTCCTGGTTACAAGGGAGATATGGAGCTCCTGGAGCAGGTCCAGGGAGAGCAACAAGGACTGGGGAACTGGAGTGTCTTTCTTATGAGGGAGTTGGGCCTGTTCAGCCTCAAGACAAGTGAAAGGGACCCTCACTAATGTGTATAAATATCTAAAAGTGGGGTGCCAAGAGGATGTTTCCAGGCTCTTCTTGGTGGTGCAAGTCAATAAGAAAAGAGGCAGTGGGCAGAAACTGATGGACAGGAAGTTCCACCTAAGGAAGAACTTCTTTGCTGTGCAGGTGACTGAGCACTGGAACAGATTGCCCAGAGAGGTTGCAGGGTCTGTTTCACTGGACATATTCAAGAACCTTCTGGACACAATTTTGTGCCATGTACATTAGTATGATCCCTCTTGAACAGGGAGGTTGGACCAGATGACCCCACTCTTGTCCCCTCCAACCTTACTCATTTTTTGATTCTGTGATTCATAGAAAACTCACATCCTCATCCAGATTTGCTTAAAAATAAAAAAAGAAACCATAATTGTTTCAAATATGTTTAAATTCCTTTCTAACCAGAAGTTCCCTGGGCCATGCAGCTGCTCTATGACAATTTGCCCAAGAAGCTGAATAAATTGTTTCATCCTGAGCTGCTCTCTGTTGTGGTTACACTGCTGCTAGTACCCAGACTCAGGGCCAGCTTCGGGCAGATAGTCTGACAGGCACAGAAACATCCATTCCTAAGCAAAAGGGCCAGTGGAAGCAAGAGCCAACCCCTGCTCTGTGCCAGGTCTGTGAGGGGACCAGTCACAGTTTCATGCCATCAGTCCCTTTCTTGAGCCAACACCACTGGCTTTGTCTTGAAGGGGGACACAGGCCAGCTCTGCCCCGGGGTGGGTGGAAAGACACATGTGGAGGCTGGTTTAGGAGCAGGAGCCAGGACAGGAATCACCCTGGTGAGCACTAAGAGCTACAGCTGCCTTGCACTTACACCACAGAGGAGCCCTGGAGCAGCCTGGCCTCAGCCAGAGCAACTGCTGTGCCCTAATCCATAGCCAGAGCCTGAACACCTTGTGGGGAGAATTTTGCAATTTGCACCTTGGCGGTAAACTGAGGGCTCCAGTGATCTCAGTTCCATCCACCCCTTAAACACTTGAAACAGGATTTTCTTAAGTCATTCTTCAGCATACATTCCTTTTGTACCATCCTGCTGAGTGAACATAGGGGCACAACCACATGAATTTTACAGCTGTAGGACATCATTGTTAACAGGGAAAAAGACCTTCAAACCTTTTGCTTCAAAGCCACAAACCTTTGGTCCCCGTCTTTCAAACAGTTTGTAAATATCTTTGCAACGCTCACATGTTCTCTGCAGCCGTTTTATGGCATCGCTGCCAATCTTAATAACAGAGATCTAACAGGCTGCACAATGTTGCAAATTTTGCCTCAACTCCAAGCAGTAATATTTTCTCTAGTTAAGTGGAAATTTTTAGAAAAACTGCAAGACTGCAGCAGTTAACTGCATAAAGTTAATAGGTTAACTGAGACAGAAATTCATAAACTGATTAACCCAGATAGATGAAGTAATATCACCACATCACAAAGAACATTTAAGTAAAGAATTGCAATAAAGTAGATTTGCAATTATTGAATGCATGTGATTCATAGATTCAAACAAATGATGCTATAAGTATGTTAATTATTGCTTGACCTAAAATACTAATGATTAAAGTGTTTAAGAGAAAAACACATCCCAGGACAATTACGAAAGAGAAAAAGAGTAATTAATTATTCAGAGTGCTATTGCCTGCTGAAATATAATAATAACAATAGCAAAAATAGATATTAATAATAGGAAAGGTAATAATCATAAAAAGACTTCTTTTAAGAGTTAGGGATACAAATTTTCCAACGTGAAATAGAGAAATCTACTGCACAGCAAAACCAAGATAACAGATTTTTTCAAAAGTTCTGGCAGTAGTGAGAGACTCAAGCACTGTCTCATTAGTCATTCATGAGCTCAGCTGCTGTGTAGGTGTATTAGAGATGGGTGATATACTGATATCATGTCAATGTCACATTTCAAATCTGTTGATGCAACTGCTTAAAAGAAAAAGACCCCACCAAGCTACTAGAATGCTATGGATGCCAACAAAGGCAGGTGTTTAGGGAGTATGAGTCCTGTGTCTTCCTCTACAGTGTCTCCTGCAGCCACATTTCTCCCTGCATAAAGCAGCATTGCTGTGGCTCCCTCACTGCAGTCCCTAGACCTGTGGTAGGGGCTCCCTGCTCCTCTCAAGGAGGCTCCTGAGAGGTGTCAGTCATGACCAGCACAGCAGGCATGGGGTCACACTGGTGACCTGCCCTGCATGATCACATTGCTCCCTGGCCTCACCTGCTGGGGTCACCTGCAGGCCCCTGCTACAGCACAGCTCAAAGATGCACAATAAGATCAGCCATGAGGTAGGGTTTGGTGAGAACAGAAAGTCCTCTTCTCATTTTTCAAGCTCCCCAAGATCCCCAAATCCTCTTCCATGAGCTTAAATGGTACCATAATATTTCCCAATAATGTGATAGAGCTTTTTCTGTTAACAACAGCACAAGATACTGAGATAGTATCACCTATTTTTAGTTCTGCTTATACTTAAGAGCAGTTTCAGGAGTTTGAGTGACAGCTTTATTGCATACATGGTTTAAATATCTTGCCTACAACTTGATACTGAGTAACCTTGGTAACTTTCTTTTACCTTATTTTTTTTTTTCAAGGACCACTCTAGGAAGGTTAGCCATAATGAAATACCAAAATAGATAAGTGGCAATAGTGATGACACTAACTGCTAATCTCTTCTTCACACAGGATTTACCAAAATCTCCTAGAAATTCAAAATAGTTTCCCTGCTTAATGAACTTACCTCCAAAAAGTTGAACCCAAAGGGTTATTTTTAGAGTATTACACAAGTACAGAACAACTAGAAATGCATTAAAGACAAACAAAAAATACCAGCCCCAAACTAAACAAAGCAAACCACAATTTAAAAAAACATAAAATGTGTTTAGTTACAAAACAAAGAACTTAAAAAGTGGTGTAAAATTTTGTTAGTCTTGAGTCAGAACTATTTAAAAATCCTTTCTCACACACTTACATTGTACTTTCTTCTGCCATATGCTTTACAGGGAAACACAAATCACAACATCATGAAAAAAGGGTTAAGGGCAAAGCGCAAAACCTAAGGTGTCACAGATCTCTCAAGGTCAAGCACAGGAGTCAACATGCAGCTAGATCTCTACTCTCTCAACATGAACTATATCCTTTTCACTTAACGATCATGACAATCACACTGTATGTTTTTTGGATGGCTAACAAAAGGAGAAACTACAGCTGTAAAAAGAATGAGACTTAAGATGAATTTGAGATATCTTCACACAAATCTCCTCAGTAACACAATGTCAAACAAAAGTTTGCAATGCATTGTTCGCTGCCTTTTTTGGTATTTGGAGAAAACACACCCTAATTCCTAATGTTCCTGCTGAGTTTATTTCTATTTCTGAGAATTTTTATTAATAGCAGGTCACTACCCGAGCAGCAAAATGAAAATAAAGCAATGTCAGTAATACAGGCAAAAAGGACAAAGAAAGGTTAACTCTTGAAAATATAGTATTTCAAAAGGAAAAGTTCCATAATTATGTTGGAGGGTAAAAACTGAGAATTCAATGAGGATATTGGAAGAAAAAAAAAAGAATCTAACCCTATCATTCTGCCTCCTCCCTTTTCTTACGGCTAAGAGCCTGCTCAGAGTTAAAAAAGCAGAATTTTAAAAAATTTAGTTGAACTTACCCTGAAATTAGAGAATATTGACTAAATATGCTTCTCCAAAAAAACCTCAGTTAAAAGCTGTGTTAATTTGAATTTCTTTGAATGGAAATCTAAATCTCCTGCAAAAGCACATCACCAGTAATGAGTTATTGGAACAGAATTAATGAAAAATGCAAATCTTTCTTGAATGTGTGTCCCATAATCATTACCTCCTTGCAGACACTTCCTGATACAAAAAATGGCCATGGTCATTGGCAAAATTCCTTGCTACAACTTTATCAGTTTCTAACAAGAAGCAGCATTCTATTATATACCATTATTTAGTATTATAATACTATAATTATAGTATTATAAATACTATAATTTAGATAAATTATAGTTTATCTTCCTTCCTGTGTTGGAAGCTGAGCATTTTAACAGCTAGCAACATCGAAATGGAAACAACAGCTACTTCTGACAAAAGAAGATGGTCATTTCAATGTAACATTTCCTGAGGGAAAAATACACTTTTCTACAAAAGAACACAAATTAAATACTTGCTTGATTTCATTGCCTTTCCAGGACAAACATTAGATATCATTTTAAAGGAACAGAAAAGCTCCATGCTAATTCTTGAGTGCAAGCATGTAGGATTTTTTTGACTGTTGTAGCCAAAATATAAATCACCTTCTGCTCTGGCGTCAGGAAGTGTATTGCACTACATTAATCGTGTGCTACTTTAAAAAAGGAACAAAAAATCCACTGCAAAATTAAACAAATCTCTCTGCACCTGTCTTCCATTTGCATTGTCACCACTTACCTTTAAAAGACGATGGAAGTGAGATGGGAATGTTGCTGAAATGCATTCAGCAGAACCTGTGTGTGTGTTAGCTTCTCTAGTGCTCTCTGTTGTGCCTTCAGCCATTGGAAAAGATAAAGTGTCATAACCTGCACACAATATAACCTTTACTCTTTGCCAGGCTCCTAGCACAGGGATACACCATAGCAAAATAAGTGCAGAGGCACACAGACTACAAGCCAGGCTGTATGTTTCTTCTAGCATTTCCCAATCTCAGATGTATTCTGCTGGATTAGATAAACATCTTTCTGTCTCATTATAAAAAAAGAGGAAAGGCAATTCATAAGGGAAATTGAGTCATTCTAGAAAGCTTTTCCTAGTAAATCAAACAGTGAATGTGACCAAGTGGGGAAAGCTGGGAGCACAGAGATCAGGCAGCTTCATCCACAACCATACAACTGTGACTCAGCTTGCTCTTACCTTTTATGTCAGGCAATCCAAAGACTAGACAATTGTATTTACTGAGTGAGGGGAAAATAAACTCATGCCAATTAAAGAAGAGAAAATATGTCTTTGCGGCTTAGACTTAAACCATTTTAAAGATTAAAAAAAATCTTTACTAATTCTTTCAGACAAGGATTCTAGATCCTCATCTGTCTTTCTTTTCTCCCAGGGCAGGACAGGCCATGCATGGAATTTTTTGTTAACGGTCCCCTTTCAAACTCTCAACCCACAAACCACACCATCCAAGAGGCATTAGACATATTTAATATCCTTGCTTTAATAAAGTAATTTTCAAAATGTTTCTGGGAAGACACACTTCTATGGACCACAAGCAATAGCAATTGAAGTCAGCCGCAACTTTACAACTGAGTTTGAAATCAGAGGGAGTTTACAAAAATGTTTTGAAGTCTCTTCTCCCTCTTTCTTCAGTCTCCAAAAGTACTTTTTCTCTAGCTTATCACAAGCCTGCCTTTCTTTCTCACTGTTGGCTGCTCAGGTCTATTTGCTCAGGACCATCTTCTGGTTCTGGACTCAGAAAACCTCCCATAATATAAACTTGTATATTAATTCTTAACAAACATATCTCAACATGTGTTCAAGTGCTACTGAAACTGGGCCTACTATCTGATTTTTCTCATCACACAGTAACCTAGTACCTCCCTCCACAGCAAGCCACGCTTACCGGTAAAAGGTGGTATAATCCACTGTTGAATGACAGCTCTGGAACTCCCAGGCTTTGAGTTTCTGGCATTCTCGATGAGCTCGGAGTTTCACCCTGACTGTCCCGTGGCAGAGCTCAGGCAGGGGTTTCCTCTGCGGGCGGCTGCAGAACTCGTTGGACTCCACGCGCCAGGATTCAGCGAAGTCATCCACATCAAACTTAAAATTCCCATCCCCTCCAATCAGGTCATCTCGCTTGTGCCCATTGTAATTGCCACACAAACCACAGAGTTTGCCTTTCAGATGAGGTGCAGCCATGACTTCCACAAAACTGTCTCCATCCCACGAGATTTCCAAGCCTAATAAAATAATAAGACCAAAAAAAAAAAAAAAACCAAAAAAAGAGAGAGAGAAGAAGAAATTGAGGATAACAAACTGCACCTTATGTTTGTGAAACAGTGTTAATGGGATCCTGAACAAAGCCATTGGCTTAGTTCTGATAATGCTGTTAGATTTCTATATCCCAGTAAGTGCCTCTGGCAAGTGCAGAGTTTCTTGAATTACAGTCAATTACAATACATGCATGCCTATCTCTTCTTATTTTTGTTCTTTCTTGCTAATGAATGGGGTTATCCTAAAAAATATGAGGCCAAGGCAGGATATCAATATCAAAGGAGGGCTCTTGCAAAATCCTGCAAGTTGAACTTGCTATGGTAAATTTCTAGCTGATTTTGCAGGGGGCCCAGAATTTCAACCATTGTTACCTATTGCACAGGTAGTGTTAATACAAAGATGTCCATGACCCATGAGACTCCAGCTGTAACCTTATGGGAAACATCCTACTCTTGCCTACAAAGCTGACACTGATCGCTCATTGGAGTGAATACAACTGTTCCAATACAAGTTGCCTTATTTTGGGGGAGTAAAAAGAGTTAAAAAGATTACAACAAAGATATATCAGATGGCAAAACTGATGTAAGAAAGCATTCTGGATTGGATTCAAACTGTTCACTCAAAAGGCATTAATTACCAGCTTTTTGTCTGCATAAGTTAGCAAAACAGAAATTATGGTAAACATCAAACCTTCACCTAGTGGCTGGGATGTAAGCCCTCTCCTACAATTTGCTTTATAGGAAGGTTTGGCACTTCTGGAACATCAAAATCAGAGTTACTTTTTGTGACTGACACCCATTTTATCTGTCTGTACCTATCTAAAAGCTAGGTGTCTAGTTTAAGTCAGCTGTTTAGGCCCTTTGATGAAGTAAAATAGGCAGCTCTGGATCACAACAGATTGTCTAATGCAGAGGAAATAAACTACTTTCTGAATGTTTTTCTGTTCCCAGAGATACTCTAGAGGGGCCAGAAATAAGGTGGAGACTAAACTCCTAGTTTTTTCTGGAGCGACTGTAAATTAAACGCATTCCATTCTTTGAGGAGTAAATTGGCAGCTCATAAGGGAAAACCATTTTGATATCATTTGGCATAAAAACAACACCAAGAAACATTGCTGCTCAACTTCTACCCAAAAAATGGCCTTTCTGGTAATTATTTCCACTGTCTCCTGAATCCTTCTATGTCACATCTGCAGGAACCCTGTATCTGAAGATCACAAATCATTTTGCTGATATTAACTTATTCTCATAAAATACCTGTGAGCAGCCATTAGTTAAGGATAAACACAAGATCTTGCTTTTCAACAGGATAATCCAGATTTTACCCCTGTTCCCCCTGCTTAGCCAAGAATACCAAAGAGCATCATTCTGTGGTGCAGGACCAGGGCTTCACTCCAGCTTTCTTCATTTGCTGTGTGGGCTGGCTTAGCACCACCCTTTCCCCTGGTAAATCAGTGCTTGTCACTGTGTGATCCAAATCCTGCCCTATCCTCATGCAAGTAATTAACATACCAGTGACTCAGTCATTCAAAGCTGGAATCCTTCCTTCAGTAACACATCCCATTGTCTCCTATGACAATTCCTACCCGTGCTGCAGAGGAACAGGGTGAGGTTCAAGAGGAAATTATGGCTATAGAAGGGTGCGGTCTTAACATCCTGCCCCAGGGCTTGTATAGGTTACACCACGTCTCCAAGAGCTTTGGGAATGATTTACTAATCAAGGCTGTGAAGGTAATTCTGCATTACCTGTCACTGCAGTCTATTACACTGTTTTCTTACCACCATAGCTTAGCAATGGTAGCACAAATGTATCCTGCGCTAACTATGCCTGAAATCAGTTTCAAATTACCTCATAAACCCAGCATGGATGGGGCCACTGTCTCCTCCTCCAAAGGCACTTTACACCCAGCCAACTCAGAAATTGTGCAAGACTGCAACTGTTAATGAGGCCAACACAGTGGCAAGGGGGAAAGCTGCCTTTTAAACTGCTTCATACATTATCACTGCTGGACAAATTCAAAATCCAGCTGTCTTTGCTTCTGACAACACTGAACAAAACAAAACACAACTTGATTTGCAGACACAAGATTAATACTGCTGTGCTGGTATTTAGAAAATACTTGCCATTAACTTATAAACCAAGATTTCTTCAGACTTGAGAATCACATAAACTTTCTCAAAGTTTAAAGCATCAAGATCCAAATTCTCAGACAGTTCTTTTCAGAAAATAACTAAAGCTTTAAGGCTATGTTCAAGTTTTTTCCCCAGAGAAGCTCCCTCAGAAGCTCCCTACTTTAAACAAAGTCAGAAAAGACTGGGTAAGGATTCTGCCTTAAGTTTGCTTTTAAGACTATTCTTTTTTCTTAAAACAAAACTTACTGACCTTCAGTTAAAATACATTAATTATGAAAGGTTAACTTGAAAAATTTTCTGAGCATTTATTTCCTCTTTCCTGCAAAAGAAACATGAAATTATCGCTTTTCTTCTTAGCATGTAAAAATGCACATTTTTAAATCTAGAGATTCCTGCCTTGATTACTGGATTTCATTCAAAAGACTCACTGTGTAACTGCCACATGGATGTACTTTCCTCTAGCTGGTATGGCTTAATTACACTTTATTCTGCTGTAATTGCTCAGATGGAAGGGTAATTTCTGGCTTTGATGAAGAGCCTAAAGGTTTCTGTCCATAACAGAGCTTATTCCTTCTTGGAGTAACAAGGAAGGGTATTTACCCCTACATGCATGATAATTTTGTTGGAGCCTGATCACACTGTGCAGTGTGTGCCTTTTGTTTGTTCACAAGCAGAAAGTCCAGTTAGTTTCTGTAAACCAGTAAGAGCTGTGACAGATGGGATTATGCTACAGAGCAGTGTTTGAAATGGTCTCGTTGGCAGGCAGAAACTGTTTGGAAGATTTTCTTGGTGCCTATACCCCCCCTTTCTTCCCCCCGCCCAAAATGAATGAGTTTCCCATTCACTTGGACAAGAACCAGAAACCAAGAGATGAGAAGCCAAAGGATGCAACATCTGTCCCATCTGGGGATGTGCAGAAAAGGAATATTCTCTGAGTAACTTTTTCATTTTTTCCAATTACTCCTTCTGTTTGAAGGATGCTCAACCAACTTGTTACTCGATTTTTTAACTTGGCATATTATCTGCTCTACTCCATTAAAAAAAACCCTTCTGGATTTATGCATATCAGCCACTGAGTTGCCCATTATAGGACCTCTTATCAATTGTTCTGCATGATTTTTCATTACATCCTTGAGGTTTAAAGGCATCCTCAAGAACTCGCAAACAACTCTTCCCCAGACATTTAATGTCAAAGTAGTACAGAAAAAATGCAGCAAAATGGCTTTGTGCAAAAGATAGTGCAGAAACAAGAACAACAAAATGCTTGTGCAATAGAGGAATGGGTAAGTAACACCAGCCCCATGTTACCTACCAAAGACACTTTGTCTTTCTAGCACACAAATTTAGATAAGGACTCAACACCCCAAGCACACCCATAGCTGCCAGAGCAGAGTGCAAGGACTGCTGCTGCGTGCCATCCAGGGCTACAGCTGGTGAGGAATTTAGCAACAAAACAGGTTTTCACTGGAAAATGCCAATTCATCAGAACTGAAATGCTTCAGGGAGACATATCATATTCAATGAACTTCCAACACAGCACCGGCAAGGCTCCAAGCTGGTTTCCTGCCAGCTCGCCTGGTGGGCTGCCTGGAAGCCTGAATGATCAGGGTATGAAACTCCAAGACTGCCCTGCCATGCACACTGCCCTGTAGCCAGGGACCACAAGACTTCCTGAATCTTTGGGCTTGTCTGTTTTATCTAAGGCTCAATTCCCAGCTCCGCAAAAGGAAAACCAAAATCCGTGGGAATGCTGGCTGAGCTGTAAGGACTAGACCCTGCATTTCCCAGCCCAATTTTACTTTGAATTTTACTTCTGGTGCAGCAGTTTTGCTTATTTTTCATTGCTTCCTCTCTCTTTTTTTCACCCTACACTGGGAAAGCATATATTTTTAAAAATCCATGTTTCCTTCTGAAACAGAAATTTCTCCAATTTTTTTCCCCAGGTACTCAGAACTTCCTCTGGAATAAAATGTTTGCCTTTAAACCAGTTCTACTCAGCACATTCTTCCTCTCTACAGCCTCTCTGCTGCTTGTCCTCTCCCAGCAAAATGGAGCCAGGTCATTCTGCTGCTTCTCAGGCCTTATGTGCTGAAGAAAGTAGGACTTGGCCCATCACGCTGTATTCAGCAAGAGAAACCTAATCCTGCTCCGTTAAGAGGAGGAATTATTTAGGCTATAATTTGCAGTGATTACACTGTTTGCTATGTTGTCATATGCCATGTTTGCACTTCCTCTGCCAACACATGGACAAAGATGTGTGCAGTCATTTATTAGGCTTGCACCAAAGACAAATGAAATAGCAGCAGGATTAGCTGTCATTCATCTTCAGTTGAAAACCCTTCCTTGGCCTGTGGTTGGCTAATGAAATCCACGTCGCCTGAATTCAGGGTGTTCAGCTGGCTGCAAAGAAAAACCCTCAAGATGCTTCTAATTAGAAGTTGCGAATAATGGTCAACTTGTGTGCATTTTACAGACAGCCACAAAAATCTGCATTGCCACTTTGAGGAATGAGCCCAGAGCTGGAATCCACATTATGCAGACTCACTTTTCCAGAGGCGATATGAACAGGTGTCTAAACTCTCAGCTCACAGTGGGTGCTAGTGTCCCCCCTGAAAAAAAATTATGCTAGATAATGAATATGACTATGCGTCACGCCTGTGACCGTGTCACTCCATAAGAAAGACTGGTTTCACTGCTTTCACATGGCATTTAATTGAATTAACAGTAAACAGTATCCTCACTGAAACAGTACTTCACTGTGTAAGAGAAATCTCTCCTGACTACAGTAGTACCTAACACATGCGAATGAGAAAGTTTTAAACTCCCCCTCAGTATTTATCTACGCAAAGATACTATAGTTTCAGAACAGTTTATCAAAACAAAAGTAAGTCCTCTTACTTTTTATCATTTTGATAATTTAGCATTTTGACAAATAATGTATTTTCTAAGACTCAAAAGACCTGAGAGAATGCTACTTCCCTTCCCTTTTTCTAGAAATAAAGTAGAAATTTTACTTCTAGTGCAGCAGTTTTGCTTATTTTGTATTACTTCCTCCCTCTCTTTTTTCACCCTACACTGGGAAAGCATATATTTTTTTAAATCCTTCTGAAACAGAAATTTCTCCAATTTTTTTTCTTCTGGTGAAAAAATTCTGTAGTTTCTCATTTCCTCTTGCTTGTGGTGTTTGTTCCTTGCAGACGACTTCTTACTTGGGCATAAAGCAAGCCAAATAAGATGGCACTGAACAGTAAATTAGGCCTTTCTTTTGTGCCTCCATTTTGCTGGACAGTGAAATATTTCCATAATTTTACAACTTAAACTCATTCCAGCCATCTATAACTATGAATATATAATTGATCACCTTAACTGCAAGATACATTGCTGCAACTTTGAAAAACATGAATTTTATGTTTAAGAACTGATATTTTCTCTGTTCTTATCTGTAAGTATCAAACGATACCATGTATTGAGTTTTTATGGTAAGATTTTGGAAGGAGAGAGCTACAGGGGTGGCTTCTGTGAGAGGCTGCCAGAAACTTCCCCCATGTCCAACAGAGCCAATTGCAGCTGTCTCCGAGATGGACCAATTCCAGCTGGCTCCAAGATGGGCTCGGCCTTGGCAACAGTGGTAGCACCTCCGGGATAACATATTTAAGAAGGGGGAGAAAAGCCCTGTGCAACTAGAGTCAGAAAGAGGAGAGAGAGTGTAAGATAAACAATTCCGCAGTCAGCAGAGAAGGAGGGTGAAGCAGATATTCCCCTGCAGCCCAGGGTGAGACAAGGCTGCCCTCCTGCAGCCCATGGAGGTCCATGCTGGAGTAGGCATCCAGCTGCAGCCCCTGGGTAACCCCACACTGGAGCAGATGCATGCCAGGAGACTGTGACCCCATGGGAAGCCATGAAGAGAGGGGCCCACCCTAGAGTATATTTTCTAGCAGGACTTGTGACCTCATGGGGAATCCACATTGGAGTCTGTTCCTGGAGGGCTGCACTCTGTGGAAAGGACCTGCATTTTTTAAGTTTATGAAGAAATACAGCCCATGGGAGAGACTCACATTGGAGAACTTTGCAGAGAACTGTCTCCTGTAGAAGGGAGCCCATGCTGGAGCAAAGAATGAGTGTGAGGAGTTCTCCCCCTGAGGAGGAAGAACTGGTAGATACAATATGTGTGATGGACTGGCTGCAAATCCCATTCCCAATCCCCCTACACCACTCAGGGCAGGAGGAGGTAAAGAGAATCAGGAGTAAAGTTAAGTTTGTGAAGAAAGGGATTGGGAGCGTGGAGGCTTTTTGAAGATTTTACTTCATTTCTCATTATCCTACCCTAATATTATTGGCAATAAATTAAACTAATTTCCCCAAATGGAGTCTATTTTTTGTCACAGTGGTAATTGCTGAGTGATATCTACCAGTCCTTATCTTGAACCACGAGTTTTCAACTCTATTTTCTCCTTCCTGTCCAGGTGAGGAGGCAAGTGATACAGTGGCTTTGGTAGGCATGTTTGGTTGATGTCCAGCCAGGGTCAACCCACCATACTC
This sequence comes from Geospiza fortis, assembly GCF_000277835.1. Taxonomy (NCBI): domain Eukaryota; kingdom Metazoa; phylum Chordata; class Aves; order Passeriformes; family Thraupidae; genus Geospiza; species Geospiza fortis. Next base: position 220,079 of record NW_005054361.1, read on the forward strand.
TCCATAAGCCACTTTTAAGTTACTGGAAGTGAAAGTCATGGCACATTTGTCTGTTTGGGCAGCTAATTATCAGCTGCAGAATGAAACACAGCTTAGCAACATCCTCCAGGCTTCAAACTCATAGCTGGGATTTCTGTCTGCTTGTGGGCTGTGGGAATTTTGAAAGCACTGTGGGTTTCTCTGATCTCTAAAGAGTTATAATGCTATTTATTACTGCTATCATGTTTTTTTACTGACTATTGTTCATGCTGAACTTCAGAAGTTCTTCAGAGAGAAAGAAGACACACACACAAACACATACACAGATGCACACATACTTGTCTTACCTGCTTTGGTTGTCACTTTCAGCAAATAACCATCCAAATCGATGTGAAATTGTGGTGTCTCGCAAGGTAGTGAAATTCGGGTCCCATTCCACTTCACTGTGAGGTGCTGCTGGAGGCTGATTGTGCTTCTGCCCAACACAAGGTCCACAGACTTTGTCCAGGAGAAAGAACGGGTCCGACGGGCATCGTTTTTTACCAGCACCTGAAAGGGTGAGGCAGAGGAGGAGCAGTCTTTCGTCAAAACGTACTGACATGTTCCCTGAAAGTTAAATGTCCGTCCATCAAAAGTGTTGTAGTGAGGATCTCCAAATACAGTGCAAACTCCAGGCTCTGCAGGTGAGTGAGAAACAAAAGCGCCATATCAATCAAAGTTGGAAAAAAGCAGTTGATAAGAACTTAGAGATGCTGCTCTCACCTAATCTACCTGCTCTACAGGGTAGATTTTGACTGGTGCCCACAGGGATTAAATATATCTTTGAAAAACAAAAGCTTCATTGCTTTAGAAGTCTTTCTCAAAGTGGCTGCTAACAAAGGCCAGTTCATCCCTGGGGCAGCATAGGAAGGCTAAGCTGTAACTTTGCCCCTTAAATATAATGTACAGTTTAGGTTATTACAATGCCTGTGAACTTTTTCAAATTTCAGTAACTCACTGAAATTAAAAACCATCAGATCACTTTAGCAGGAGCTGGATCAGTTCATATTTTACATATATACATTTATAAATATTGTACATTTATAAATATTGTACATTTGTAAACTAGATGTGTTTACATGTCTTTTCCCCAAAATACCTGTAGAATGAGTATCTTTTTTCAGTGTTACAAGCTATTGTAATGTTGTTTATACACAACTGACTTGTAGTAGTTATTGATATCACACTACCAACTAAAAGTCAGTAGTACATGACTAACATGATGCAATGACTGCCAAAGAGCATGGTGTCTCTACCAATCATTTGCATGATTACAAATGGATGAAGACCTCTTATGGATGTTTGAAGCCATATGCTGGCCAGAGAACTCACAGCCCAAAGACAGAGCATTTCCATATTCACAGCAATGATGCTGAGTTACCCTGCAGCTACCCAGCAACTGATTGAATTGCCTCACAACCAAAGATAGCAGCAAATATATTTGCCTTGCAGTCTTCTGGTATAACAATAGATTCTAACCACATTGCTGGTATTCCTGGAAGAAGGAGTCTCAAGGCAGAGAAATGCACACTGCTACTGCCAGCTGTATACCCACGGGCTAAGGCTGCTTTTGAAAGATGATGTCTGTTTAATTAAAAATGGCTTGCTTGAAAAACCAGCTTAAAAAAAGCCAAATTCAAATCTACAAAAAAGAAGGAGACATGAATGTTATGGAGAAGGGGAATGGAATTCCTCCCATGGAGTGCAATACAGTTCTAACTTCCCAACAGGTGTTCCCAACTACACCTTTCCCAACAGAGTTTTTTCAGCCTTAGCAGAGTGCTATGCTAAAGTAACTAAACTTTCTGGTGTTTTTCTAGCTGTAAAGAGCACCCAAGGAAAGCTACATGGAGACACAGAAAATGGAGCTGAAGGAGGCCCCAGGAAACATTACCTTTTTTTTTCTCCAGCTGCAATGAAGAATCACCTGCACCTATATTACTCCTGACAGATGTTTATCTAACCCGTCCATAAAGAGTAGTAGTAACAGCAGCTCCATTGCCACCTCTGGCAACCTGCTGCAGTTTTGGTCTGTCCCTGCGACACCGAATGTCTTCTAAAGCCTAATCTCACTTTCTCTTCACTGCATGGTGCAGAGCCATCACACCTGTGTACCTGGGTGATTTGTACTCTACCCCTAATTGGCCACATGCATGCTTCTTTAGCTATGCCAGTAACTCATCTTGGCATCATTATTACTCCTCTTTACTGGAGTGTCTGGCAACTAGGGACCAAATCAATTTCTCAAGGACATCATATTGACAACTCCATCAGAAATCAAAATGGTCCATATTTGATCAGCATCTCCAGAAAACAGGCCTGATAGACTTTAGGCAGATCCTGAAAACCAAGACATTTAGGCAAAAGAGTGCTTTTAAAAATGTGCACTTCTGTGAGTTTTCCTCACTGATACCAATGAGAATGTCAATAACTGCTTTCCAAAGATCATTAAAAGATTAATTGATTCTCCATAAATTGGCAGGAACTATATGGATTTTAATTAATAACATCATTTTTACCAATAGGAAAAATAATCTATAGATTTTGTATGGAGACCATCTGACTTTACCCATTACTAAATCATCCTAACATGTTTCTGATTTCCTTATGTATACATCTAAGAATCTGCATGATGAGTATTAAGATACACATTATTACAAGCTCAGACTGTACTTAAACTATTCCAGCTTTAATTTTTTCTTAAATTTAATGACAACTTTTACCAAAACTTTTATGAAAAAAAATCAGCCAAACATCAGTGAAGATTCTAGAGGAAAGACCAGATTTTTCTCTGTGTTTCTAAATCCAAGAATGTGGACATGTTATACATGTTTTTAACCAACCTACTGGGAGGAGGAGGAGGCTGGTCTTCACCTAAGCAAGTGACTAAGAGGCAAGACATGAGAGGAACAAACATAATTTAGAGATGTGCAAGTATAATTGATAGTACCAATGGGATCCAAAGGAAATATTTATTTTTAATTTCTAATGTGCTATGCAGAGTAATGCTGTTTTATGTTATGTTACATCATGTCACGTCATATGTCAATTTGATGCCGTGCAGTTAAAAATGTATTTTGGACTGGATAGCTGAAGGTCTGATCCAAACTTTGCTGTTTTCTTTAATAACCAAGGAAATGGAGGAGGGAAAATCCACCTAAAAACAGTCTGAATAATTGATTCTCTGATATCACTGTGTAAAACATTCTTGAAAGGTTTGCTAAAATTGTGGTGTTTAAAAATAAATCCACACCCTGCAAGAGTGTGTGTGATAACTCAGGCACTGCCAGTAAGAAAAACTGGTTGGCCTAGAAATAAACCTTAAATACCGGATGTAACAAGACTGTCAACGTGAAAAGAATTCCTGCCATTTTTAGCTTTTGAGTTGTTGTTTATTTCATTTTGGGAGAGTTTCAGTCACATCATATTTTATGGTTTGCTTCTTTTTCTTTTCTTTTTCCCTTTTCTTTTTCCCTTTTGAAACAAACCAACCTTTTCACTTGGCAATTTTTGAAATCCATTGGAAGCATTGATCTTCTTCTCTATTGGGGCATAACAGATGAAGAGGTGCTGCTGCATCACCAAAGTTATGTTCCCCAACCCTGGAGTATGAATTTTGCTAGCTTATAATAACAAGGTATAGGGTCACAGGTGTAGATCTTCTCCTTTTTTCCCTAGATTAAATTGTTCCCAGCTTATTGCCAACACTCTGTGTGTCAGCTGTCTAAGGCAGAGCTAGAAAAGGGCTATTCTGTACAATATTTCCCCCTGAGACACCCCCAACCTCCAACTACTTTCAAATTAGGGACTTTCGGATCTAGACATGGTTTCTATTCATTTAGTAACTTTTGATAGAAATATTTTCTGTGATTTTTTCCAGTCCAAAATTGTTTTTAGCATCTACAACATCCTCGGGCAAAGGAAGTGAAGAATCATCGCCTCTTTCTCATTTTGAATGTGGTATTCATGATCTTTGGTGTCTTCTTTTGCTCATCTAGATATGCACATGAATGCAAATTTACCCATTCCCTCTCTATCCTTGAAAAACACAGATTTTTCAAAAGAGGGCCCCAGAGCTATGTTTAGGAGGCTGTGATTTTCAAAACGCCTCAGGCACTCAACTCTGATTAAACATTATTGAGAGCTGGATGCAAACACCACTAAATCTCTTTTGGAAGTCCTGCATGTTACTCCCAAATCAATATTCAGACCTTCATAAAAACTTTTGGGAGCTTGGCAGTTTTCACATTTGTTTTTTAAGCAACTAAATTCGGACTTCACACTTTCACGTTTGACTAAAATATTAAACTATGTGTGTGATTAATGCAGTTTGCTCAGCTCCCACCTAAGGCTCTGCAGCTCACTCGCCAACTAATAATAGTATTTAGGTGCTAAAAGTGAATACTATAGAACTGTTGGCATGTTTTCCTTGAATTTTCAAATCATGCTCCCCATTCAAATGAAATAGTGACTTTCATTAGAAAAGGCAGTGTTTTTGAAAACACATGTAGCTGTACAAAAAAGGAAGCTAAAAAAGCAACAGCATGGAAAAGAACACATTAGCATTTCCTAAGTTTCAACATACTCTCACAAAGAAAAAAAATCACAACCTATTTGGCCAATGTGGAGGGATAAAAGTCTGAAAGACCACTCATTTCTATTAAGCAGTACACTAAGTACAGGTAAGAACCACTTATTAAACTAAGTGGTTGCCAAAAAGAGCCTTTCTGCCTTCCACGCAGTGCCTCCATTCCCCCAGACAGTATTTAGCCTTTTTAGAAAGGCAAAAATATATATACTGCGTGGTGGAGGCCAGACAGACAGTCAGCACACACATCCTGACCAGCCAAGAGCACAAGCATATTGGCTGGGCAATTAGCACACTTGTAGCTCCAGACCAGCCACAGGATATATTGTCTCTAGCTGGGTTTATTATTTGTTGGGATATAAAGGAAATGGGACACAAATCCATAGGAAACCAGGCTCTGTTAGCTCTGGTGCTCATGGAATAGCTTGTTTTGTTTTTTCAGGAGATCAGAGCAGTCAATTGAAGTCCAAGATGTCCAGATGTCTGGTCACACTCTGCTGGGCTTGTAGGTAGTTAAGAGTGGCCAAGAAAAATATACTTTAAATTATAACTAAAATCGGTCTGGACACTTTCTGAGTAAGGAGAGGGAGGAAAAAACACAAGTTTACCAGTGAAGGGTGTTCTGGTTGCAGATCTATAATTCAAAAATATCCCAGCTTTTTAAAAATAAAATGAAACTTTGAATGTAATTAGCTCATATGCTGAATTAAGCCCTAAATCAAACAGAACACATTATTAACCTCTAAAAACTAGCTACAGAACACGCATAATAGAATTTCATTAGGTTTTCTGTAAAAAATGCATAGCCATAGAGGACTTTCCTCATAACTGCTGCATAGTGCAGCTTGATATAATACACATTACAAGGTGTGGTGTCAAAAACTCCACAGGAGTCTTTATGGTCTATTTCATAAATAAAATAGCTATTCCAATTTGTCCAAATACATATTTATACAGTAGGCCATCACAGCCGAAATGGGAGGTAAATCATGAACAGTATTCCAGTATGAATAAATAATTGCAGTCTTTTTGTTGCTGTATTTCTTCATGGAAAGGAAATAACAGAAAAAACAGGGACCTATGCGGTCCTTTAGACCCACTTCCTGCTCTTACAGGTACTCACAATGCATAACCTCACTTTGTTTCTTTTTCTTTTCTGTTCTCTGAAAGTCAGCACTTTTTTCAGTAATTCTATAAAAACATATAAAAAGGATGTTGGACCAAGTGAAAGTACCAACCTCTTACTACTAAGGTGGGTCCAAATGCCATTAAATTTGGTTTAGCTCTGTTGATCATTTTGTCAATTAAACAAGCTGTGGAATGATTTGTGATTAACGAAATTTTCTGTCCCAAAAGCAGCATTTACTGTAAGATTAATCATGTGTACTGCACATGTAAACCTAGATGACTGCAGTCCACTTTGAAAAAACTTCATCCACAAAATCTCACAATGACTGGCGTAAGATTGTGGTAGGACTATTAATAAGGATTAAAGTATATCTACGTGATTTTAGTAATAAGTTTTCATCCTGTGCACAGTAATTTCAGTAAGGCCTCTGAATTCTTCTTTGTCAAGAACAAAGATTTTACTTCCACTGCGAGTTCCTATCTATGCCTGAAGTTGAGAGCAGTCTGTCAATGTTATTTGAACCCAGGTTTAGTTTTCTCTTATTTTCAATATGAAAATGACCTTGGTCTAACATAGGATTACTAATTTATGGAATTGACGTCAGTGGTGATTTTTCTAAATCAAGCCCGAAAGAGTACATTTCATTACATTTTTTACAGCAGCATAAACTAAACTGTTGAATTTTCCACTGGTATGACCACTGTGTTTAATTAGTGATAACTGTACGCCAGCCATGGAGCTTAAAAAGCAACATGCCAAAACTAACTATAGTTAACTGCAGCAACAGTAGACAAAAGAGACTCTCCAGCCCTTCAGGAGACGAGGTACTTTTTCTCTTTGCAACAAACTGCTTTGAAAATAATCCTTTGATTATTTTTTTTTTCCAGTTTAAAGTGTATCCTTTCACAACATGACTAGTTTTGACCCACTTCATAGAAATTGGCTGCATTTAAACTGTACTCAAAGCTCCCCCATGTACAGTACGTTCTTGTACCTCCCTATGTTGTTTTTACGTTGGAAAATTAATATCGGCTGGAGCACCAGAAATGTTTGGTGTGTTAGTATTTGGAGACAGGATCAGGATCAACATGAGCGACTGGGTGAGGGAAGGGGCTGTGTGTACATCTTATCAGAAACTGGCTGAATTAGCAAAGTTTCCAATTACTGTCAGATGACAGTTGTGATGAGATTTACAGCACTTCTGCTGCAAAGGTGGAAATAATTCTTTGCAAATGGTGAAGGTTAAAATACCAATGTTAAAACAGCTAGTGGTAGCCACCACTGCTGTATGACACTGGGTATTTAAACTCCTTGCTCACATTCTCTGTAAAAGCCAAGAATGCCCTGTTAATCATGAAAGTTTGGAAACAGCTCTTCTCCAAGTACTGAATGGGTCCATAGTGAGATAACTGTAAAAAAAAGACCCCTCTGTTTCATGTGCAATGGTGGAGCACGGGACAGTGAGACGGGATGAGCCTCTTAGGCTCAAGCACAGGCAGTGCAATGCAGATAGGACCCTTAACACCCTTGATCCCTTACCATAAGGGAACAAGGTTGTTTATCCCTTGGGGAGACCTAATAGCAGGCTACCAGTACCTAGAAAGAGGTCACTGGGAAGATGGAGCCAGGCTCTTTACAGATCTGCATGGCCTGAGGACAAGCAATAATGATCTGGCCTTAATTTCACATGTTTGTAGTAATGAGAATTCCCTTCTTATATCACCAAGAAGTTTTGAGATTTTAGGTAACCTGGCTCCTAGATAAGTTATTTTAACTTTGAAGAACTGCAACTTTTTGCCTCCTTCCTCCATGAAACAAATATCACAAGTCATCACACTCTGACAGCATTTCTGAAGGAGTCACTGTACTTTCTTTTGAACCTCCTACAGTAGAGGGTCTCCTGTGCTTTGATGGAATGGCTGGCCCCACTCTTTTCCTCCCCTCTCATGTTACAGAAGAACACAGGAAGAACACACAAGAAAGGTTAAATGAGACTGAAACAAAAAAAGAGGCAAGATAGAGATTGATAAACTCATGACACTATGGTATGTCATATGTGAGCAAAGGTCTATGCAAATTTCTTCTGCTGTGCAACTGAGCTAACATGAAATCAACTGCTAGTTAGTTGAATCCTCTTTCACTTCCTCTGCTCAGTATTATTTCAAATGTTTCTGAGCATGTTGTCCCTTGTATTTGCTCTCATTTTGATAGTGAAGACTTGCAAGCTAGATGTATTTTACCCCGAGAAACACATTTCAAAATAATTGAGCCACAGAGTGGAAAAACAGATATTTAGGATGCGGCATTTGTGCAATTCAAGAGAACCCAGAACTGAGTTTAACAGTAAAACTATTTGATTTTAGACAAAAGAAGAGGAACATTTTCTCCTTTCAAAAGCCTTCTCATAGGTCATAAAACCCCATTTTAGCAGTCTGTTACTATTTGGTAAAATACCTAAGTATGTACTGAAGGAAATACATAATGGTATCTTGTTAACTTCAGCCCTCCCTGTTGAGTTAAATAGAACAAACTTAAAGATAAGTATTTGTGTAAGTCCTTTGCTTACTAGGAGGGTGATATTGCAATTTAATGATCATTCCTGAAGAGAGGAGTAAAGGGATAAGAATGTAAGAGTTTAACTAAGCATCATAAACAAAGAAGAATAGTTTTCTATTCTACTTTCCACAGCTGCCCCAGACTGTATCTCAGATTTCTGCACACCTTTTTTTAACTCTCACAAATCATCTGCAAAGGTGTGATTATATATGCACATAGCTGGACTGTTAGTTACAGGTGTAAAATATACTCAAGTCCTAAAAGTTATAACTCTATTCATTTTCTTGTTTTATTGCCTACAAATGTCACAGACCAACTATATCTTTCAAAATGCAGCACCTCAGATTTGAAAAAATAGCATCATTTTGAAACAGAAAATAAAAACAAAATACCCAGACATTTTATTTTAAAATTACAGATTTATAGAAGGCAAAATCCATTGCTAAAAATAATCATTTGCCATTTAGCTACCTCTAATAAGAAGGCAGAAAAGCAAGCATACTTCTATATATTTATTTTCTCAGAAAGAATAAAAAAGAATTTAAAGAATGTGAAGAAAGGACTTACTTTCAGTGCAAATCGGACAGCATCCTTTTCTGTTCAGGATTTTACCCTAATTGGGAGAAAGACAGGCTGTTTTAATGAGAGAGTTCTTGGAGCAATGACTGTATCATGTTGTAAGACTGGATAAGCCTTTGAAAATAATTCAAGTTGTGTTTGAACTCAGTGCCCTGGTTACAACTTCAAATATCAGGTGCTAAAAACAGACAGAACAATTCAACAAGCTTCCCGGCAGTCTTATAAGAAATTAAATACTAAAAGGGTTCTCTGTTACCATTTTTCTCTTTAGAGAGTGTGAGAGAATTTTGGACTTGCACAGATAGCTAAAGCAGTTACTGGGTTAACAAGATCACTACCTTTTCTCCCACCTTCCCAAAATATATATCTTTCCTATGTATTCCCTGCTTTGTGGCAGGCAGGAAGGAAAGAAGGCAGGCAGGCAGGCAGGCAGGCAGGCAGGCAGGCAGGCAGGCAGGCAGGCAGGCAGGCAGGCAGGCAGGCAGGCAGGCAGGCAGGCAGGCAGGCAGGCAGGCAGGCAGGCAGGCAGGCAGGCAGGCAGGCAGGCAGGCAGGCAGGCAGGCAGGCAGGCAGGCAGGCAGGCAGGCAGGCAGGCAGGCAGGCAGGCAGGCAGGCAGGCAGGCAGGCAGGCAGGCAGGCAGGCAGGCAGGCAGGCAGGCAGGCAGGCAGGCAGGCAGGCAGGCAGGCAGGCAGGCAGGCAGGCAGGCAGGCAGGCAGGCAGGCAGGCAGGCAGGCAGGCAGGCAGGCAGGCAGGCAGGCAGGCAGGCAGGCAGGCAGGCAGGCAGGCAGGCAGGCAGGCAGGCAGGCAGGCAGGCAGGCAGGCAGGCAGGCAGGCAGGCAGGCAGGCAGGCAGGCAGGAAGGCAGGAAGGAAGGAAGGAAGGAAGGAACTTGGTCAATTCTATTTCTGGTTGTACCTTATACAAGGCTGACTAGGCAGGAGGCATGCCTCTGTGTATGTACATTCATGTTCCTTTTCAGTCTTCATCAGTTTAAAAGATGTATTATCTGGTTTCACTTAAATTACCTAAAGTCAATCAGCAAGCTATCAGAGAAGCCTGAAAAAATTCAGACTGAACAATGGGTTTTTCCAAGCAAAAACTGCTGTTGGTTATAACAGAATGTGCAGTGATATTGGAGCTCCCACATATTCCCACACAGGGAATGAAGAGGTATATGGAGCTGTGCTGTTCCCCTTTGCCCTGCCCCTAACCCTTTGCCCCAAAGGCAGCTGAACACAGAGGAAGTCCCTTCTGTGTGACCGCTGCTCCTATTCCCACCAAGTAGCTGAGCAAGGTGAGGACAGCAAGAGCAAGCAAATGGAGCTGGGTTGTGCTTCCCACTAAACACTATAGAAAACTTGTGAAAACAGACAAAAAATTGGTGACAGGTCTATGCAAGGAGTGGGGAAGTGGGCACAGGCAGCCCTATTGATGCCTGCCTTGTTTTCTGCCTAGAGTGCTGCCAAGCTTTGATAAAGTGCATGGGAGGCATGAACTCCAAGTATCTTCTAGCAAACTGGAGTGCAGCATGTTCAATCCTGCTCTTGCTTGATGTACACACATGGCATGAATGAATCCTTGGTCATGAATGCACTTAGGCCCATCACCCACAGGACAAGCTTGTCTTTGAATATGCAACTTCATGTGAACAGACTTGAGACACATCTGGACTTCAGCAAAGGGCTGGATCACAGTTGCACTAGCAGAGTGAGCAGCACTTAATGTCTGTGTGACTCCGAGGTCCCTGGGCAAAGAGAATAGCTGAGGACCAGGCTGCAACACGGAGGCCCACCAAGCAGCTGCTAGAACAGAACCCCTTAAAGGTGGAACCCTTAAAACCACAGAGAAAAACCACATAGAAATAGCAACACATATTTGTAGGAATGGAGACATGCAGCTGAATGCCACACACTGCACTACACAGCCTTACCTCTCTGTTTCAATAAAAGAGCTGAAATCATCAGCCGAGCTGGAAGTGGCAAGAATTCAAGTGAAATTGAAATCTCCAAGGCAGCCTGCTGAGGCTGGTTACTTGAGCCACCATGTTGGCCTGAGATCCTGTTTTTGTCTTGTAGAATAAGGAAACCCATTATTGCTAACATGTGCTGCAAGAGTTCGTTAGCATTGAGGGTTCCCTTAGGAGTAGGCTAAGTGATGTGATCCCATTTTTCCCTATGAATATTTATAAGCAGACCACATTTGAGTCTATTTATTTTCAGGGATTTTTCTTCCTTTTTATGGGGTTTTCAATTTTGTGTCTGAGGTTTTCATTTTCTATTTTTTTTAAGGCAAGACTAATTGCTGGGGGAAAGGGGTTGTTTGGTTGTGCAATAGCAACAGCTGTTGTTTTTTTGTGCCTCATTTGGCACTAGAGTAAAAACAGCAGCTTTTTGTTTGCAATAATAACAGATGTGTATAACATTATATGCAGTCTGTTCTAGAGATGGAAGAACATGTTCTGAATAAATTTTTCAGCTCACTTGAAGTTCATGGGTTCAAAATTTACCCACAGACTCAAACCCTGCAAATGTCTTCACCTGCCGTGAATTTAATTCTATTAACTTTTGCACAGGCTTGGAGCTCAGAAAAGGTTATATGCTGTAAAATTCAGCAAGCTCTCCTCTAGCAGTACAAAAAGAGACATGGTCACGACCACTGATCATTACCACAGACTTAAGATGTTAGTGAGGAATGTAAAGGCATAAGGAGAGCGGGCAAGGTGACAAATTATAAGGATGGGTAATAGAAAGGAGATGGCACAAGACAAGGAATAGACTAGAGCAGAGCTAGGGCAAGTAAATAGTGAATTCAGTAAGAAGTCTAAAGGATCTCTGAAACTCAGTCTTGCCAAATGTTGAGATTGTTCCCTTTCTATAAAGTATTTAAGCATGTGTTTAAGTTTCAGCAGACATGGAGGGCCTACTAACTTCAGCAGAAATGGACACATGCTTAATAGCTTTGCTGAATGGGGGCCAGTATGCATCACACCTTGCAGGCTGGCACTCCAGGTAACTTGAGAGAGGAAATATCTGTGTGGAGTCAGTGGTCAGAAAGCAACAAAAAGAAACCACAAGCCACAAGGCTCACTAGAATGCCAAGGAGGACCAATCTTACTATAAATCTGAGAGGAGGCACTAAATTTGAAACATATATTGCCTCCACAGCAGTTGAAAAGAATCTAAGTAAGACATTTCCTGCAATGGCTGATATGGGATTAAATGCTTCAAAAAGAAAATAACAAAAGAATCAGAAATTTTTGTCTAGCGCTATCAAGAAAACTAAAGAAATGGCAGAAACAGTCTCAAAAAATATGTCAGCCTGCAACCAATAGATTGAATAATACAAATGGTTGTGCAGTATCAGAAATTTCTGCAGAATTACCACTTTAAAACCCATACATTCAAGAAATAATTGGTCAAAATTTATTATTATAAATAAAATAAAATTCTACAACCAAAAAAACCCACCCACAATATCATGCAAAGAGTATTAAGACTGTGTGGTAAAGCATTTAAGTCAAGGAATAATATTCTAAATTCTTTTTGAATCTTCAATCCTTTCACACTCAGTTGTCTGTATAATAATACACGTTTAATGAGATAACTTCATGTTGCCTGATACCTAAGGGACACTAAACCAAATTTTATTCCACAGCAGTCTTCAACAGCCAGTAGAGAATGCTTACTGTCAAAAATATTGTGAAGAGAGAAAAGGACTGGACACATCTACAGTTTGCAGAGACAGCAGCACAACTCTATGCATGATATTCAGACTGTCAGTATCAGAACCACAAATATATCTTTATCTTGAAAAATGTGGTGTGTTTAAGTGATATTTATAGATTTATGACAGAAAGTCTCATCAAAGATAGTGGAGCAGAAGTGAAAAGTAAAAGATTTAAACCAATTAGCATACATTATTTGCTTTAAAACTACTTAGTACCCACTTGGAATAGGAAAATAAATCTTACTCTAGAGTTTACATTCTTTCTCCTACTTCTCCTTCCAGTTTAGCTTGGAAGAGCAGAAATGCAATATGTACCTGTGGAGGAGGGTTGGTTTGCTTGCAGCTTGCATTTTAAGGCGGGGACGTGGCTGGCTGGTTATGTACTGGGGGGAATGGTGCTGCAGGGTAACAAAGCTGGTCTTTCCAGCCCTAAGGAACCAGATCTTGTTTGCAGACTCATCTCAGAGGTCAGGGCATTTTAGGACTTCACATTAGCCTTGGAGCAGGTTCTATTGCAGCATTGAATGAGTTTGTCAGTCTCACTTCCATGCTGCAACACTGTCAGTGGTGAATTTTTACCAACCAATATTTTCATTTTAGAAGCCACTTCAACTGATCATCTCAATGCTCAAATTTATATACAGATACAGCTGAAGCAATGCATTTAACTGAAGATCTCTATTAAGTCATATTTGATCACTTGATCTCAGAAGAACCTTAAACATTTAAAATGCATCAGCACAAGGAAAATATAAATGCAATGCAGTGTGTGTGAGACCTGAAGACCCCAAGCTCTCCCTTCCTGCTTACACTGTGAATGGCATGAAGGTAGCAAACTTTACTGCCATGAGCCATATAACACTCCCTGAAGAACAGCTCTATTTGTTCACACTTCCTGATGTGTATGCAGCATCTTGTGTGAGGCCCATTAAGATGAGAACTGCCCTCTGCAGTGAGTGCCAGAGTGACAGGAAAAGGATGTTCAATCTTCTGAGGATCTTGAAGCCCACTGTCACACCAGAATGGGAGGTGCCAAGGCGCAGGGTCTTTATTATACCACCACTTCTGTCAAAGGTTTACATATATAAAATTGTACAAACTAAGAGTTTTTAATTTAAAAATTTTATATTTAGGTGTCTGTGATTCATATTTTCCCCACTGGCTTCCAGGATCGAGAAGGAAACACTGAGAAGGTATAAGGCTAACAATTTTGGTCTCTCTTCTACAGTTTTGCTCAAAGATCTGCCCCTACATAAGGAGCTATTTAAAGCTCCATCTTGTGAAAGCTTGAGCCATAAGACCAAAATAATTTGTTGGTGTCAGAAATCCAAGAAACAAAGGCTGATTTTAGCGCAGGGTTTCAAGTAAAGCTAATTTTTGATGCCATCAAGTTACAATTACAGCATTCTTTGGGTTCACTTCAGACTTTCAAATAAAAAATACCCAGGCCACAACCTTAGTGAAAGCAGCATGGTTTGGTTAAACTAATTTTCTTCAATTTGTCTAATTTACATTTTCAACCAAGTATTAAGCCTCATAATGCAAATACAACAACATCCTGTGGCTTGCCTTAACAATATACACACTACTGAAATATTAACACAGTCACCTCACCGCTCTATAAAATTATTAAATAAAAGTCAAAAATAACAGATACTTGGGACAGAGAAAGTTAAAGGAGAAGAAGAGGAGGAGCACAGAGTCTTCAGAGCAAGGACAGAGGCAGGAAGACCATATTCAGGATAACAGTAGCACATTTGGGGAATGCCAACCTAAATTAACATTCCAGATGATCCCTTCTTTCCAAACAGCACTCCCCACTGTCATGCACACACTTCCAAGAAACACTGGAAAAGATAATGTTGGAGCAGAAAAGACAAGAAAGCACAGTTCTTTTAAAAATCTCACATGAGGACAGCTGCTGACTGGAATGCACTGTTTCTTGCGACACTCTGTCTTGCCTTTCACACAAGCACAGATGGTGCAGTTCACAGAGGACCACATCTCTCCATCCTGCAAGAGGGAACATGATATAGTATCATCTGGGGTGGCAACAAGAAGCTATTTCAGCAATGTATCATTGCACAAGAAAGGATGAATTTCCCTGTTGGCATTGTGTCATTGTTTAGTCTAAATTATTTTGAGGTGTCTGTCCATGGCCAGTTGGATTCAAGACAGAGATCAAATTCAGCCAGGTTTTCTTCCCTTTGGCCTTTTTGGTAAGAAATTCCTTTTTCCAAAGCTAACCAAATCACATTTGCATTTTTCAACAGTGCCCTGATTATTTGCATTGTTTTCTCTCCAATAAGAGTCTGAGTTGTGATCACACCTACCATAAATTTTCAAGTTCACATAATTAGAAAAACCTGATTCACTGGGTTGAGTGACGTCTTTAAGTTGCTGCACATGAAAATATTTGATAAGACGTCAGTAGACAGTGAATTTATTCCCATATGTAGTAGCATCATTTCAACATAGGGCAGGAATGATCAAATAATTCTAATTTAGATTACTTCAGCACTTTCACAGATATTTGATCTGCTAAACATCTGAAAATATTTAGAAAAGATACAGTGCTGAATCTCTCAAAAGCAGAGCAGGTAAGACAGCCTATGTATAGCTCTGAAAAAATGAAGTGCAGAGCATAATATGTCTTGTGGTCTTGTCCCCACTTGGGATGAATTGCTTGTGGAACTGCCCTGGCTCCTTTTTACATGGTGCTGCCTCTGCCAAGTGTGGTTCCTAAAACATTCTGTCTCACCCACTTACAGTCTAATGCTAGTCCACTTAGAGCCAAACTGTGCATGTTTTCTGTTTACAGGGCTGCTGGGAAGGAAGGGTGAGGATAGACCTGACAGGAACAGGCAGTTCAACAAGACAGCTGTGAATAATTATGTGCCCACCTCAACATGATGTTCTGACCAGAAACAGGCTATATCTGAAATGCCAAGGAGGCTAACTTATTCAGCTCAGCTTGCTTCATCAAAGGCTGTCTCTCTCCTATTTTTTGTTTCTAGGGCATGTTTCTACTGCCTGGTGTTTCTGATGTTCTTCAGTCTCTAATGACCACTCACCAGGCATCTGCCAAGGTACCAGAATACATCACAGCTGACTGCATGCAGCTGTCCTGAATTTTTGTCTTACAGCTGGTTTTGCACAGGAGTGCAAAAACACATTTGCTGTACCCATTCTACCTGTGTAAGACCATTGACTTCAACAGAGCAACACTGAATTTTCTTTTTTGCACACAAGACCAGAAATGGATGTACTGTCTCGTTATTTTTTCACACTCCATATAATATTAGTAATATAGTAAAATCTTCACAAGAAGCAGAATATTTTAGTTGGGTGCCTAAGAAGTAGGCATTTGTTCGTGAAGCACAATGGCGCCAGTGTGAAAGTGCCAATCAGATGGAGCATAGTCTCAGAGTACAGTAGGTTCACATGTAATTTCCAGAATAAACATTTCTGCTATGTACACAAAAGATGGAATAAATGGGAAGCAATTCTGGCTGAGCAAACGAAGTATTCACACAGGACTTAACATTTGATCTGATTCAAGGGTCTCTTAATTCACAGATGGCCCATGAGGTGACAGAATCTTTTTCTGACACAGTGTGAAAAAAAGCTGCACCACTTGGAAAAACAAACGGGGTCTCAAGAACAGCAGAAGTGTTCTGCAGGGAATCCCTTGTGATTTGAATACATTGGGTGAGAGTGCAGTAGGTAACAGTTATTACATGGCTACCCCAGTATTAGATGTCAGGGGTGCTGTCCTTAGCAGAGACATGAAATGTAGTAAATCAAGTAACTTTCAGCCAAAATGAACTTCACAAAGCTCCTGTTGGCTCAGTTATGGAAAAGACTCTTTGGCTCAGTCGATAAAGCCTACATACCACTGAGAGTATCTTCTCCATGAGTATCAGTGTTTGTTTGGGAAAGCAGAGCATTAGTATCTCTTACTAAAAATGCATCAATTGTCATGAAATAGCAGCTTGAACATCTACATACAGAGGGGGAGACCACATGTAACATTCAAGGAGGAACTAATTTTTGAATGTTGACTATCAGCAGAATTTACACAAACTCAGAAAAAAATAAACAAATGGCAAATTTTGCAAAGCTTTGCCTCTGAGTTGTTCCATCATCGATGAGAATGGTGAGGTTTCTGCTAAAAACAAACCACAATACTAATTTACAGCAAACTCATGCTATTTTGGCTGTTAAAATGGCACCTACCCTTGAGCCACCCCTGAAACCTTACCTGAAAGATCTTATTGCCAAACTTGCACACTTTCACCTCCTCAGGAGAGATGTATGAGACACACTCCTTGCAGCAGTGGTCTTTGTTTTTACTGCATTCACCAGGAAGCAAGCATCTCTTCTTACATATCACTGTTGAATCCTAGGTACAAGGGTGAAAGGAAATCATAAAATTGTCACCAAGATGTTTGTGCTCATGTGTGTCCTTATATATTTCTGCTTGCTCAGTCATTGCATCCATCCAAGCTACGGGCCAGCTGCTTTGAATAGGCCAGCTCAGAGAAAATAAATATTATTCATAGATATTATTTATATATATTATAGATATTTATTTCTATTATAAATATTCTTTAAAGGGAATCTTTCTTGGTCCGTGAAGCTAAAGCCCAGATCCTAATTCTGTTGGCCTGCAAAATCTCACTGATTTGGTGGCATTTTCAATTTTTTGCCTTGGTAAAAGAGTGTAAGTTGTTGCAGTCATGTTAGGGAACTAAATAAAAAACACTGACCTTCAGCAGAAACATGGTAATTCGTCATTTAGAAACTCCTCTTCTGTTCTAATGCAGTCTTAAAGAGGACCACATAATCTGAGCAACTTTATTTTGCATCATACAGGGTGAGGCATCATGTCCCAGCTCAGGGAGCCAGTAACGTTTTAAACTTTCCTAGCGCAACTGCAAGCGCTCTTCAGATCAGATTCTTTGAGACCACACAAGATGCCAAAGAACAGTATCAGGCTTACAATTCCACAGCCCTACAAATTACTGCTAAACCAGACAACCATCAGCACACAATATCAAAGCACTATGGACTTACCTGGCATGTACACACTGTGCAGTTGTCATACATAAATGAGGAACCATTATCATACACGTTGCTGTGAAAGAGGCAGCTTCCAAATGGGAGGTCAAACACTTTCCTCTGTCCTGAATATAAATAAACAGTAACAAAATGTGGTTGAAAATATGCCACATTGTCAACAAAAATAGTAGGGCTTATTGTCACCAGACCAAATTTATGTGCAGTGTGTCATTTGCTCTGTGTTTCCACTTCAGTGTGAAAAAAATATGTACTTTTAAAGTTCACTATTCTTTTAGTACACATCCATCTCTACAAATTCTTCTGTGGGATGGAATATAAATTATTTATAGCATGTTTATATAGGAAAAAATCTTTCTTCTCCTTATCATAAAGTGCACAGTGCAACTAAAGGAATAAAAAGTAAGCACTGCAAACTCTTAAGGTAGGTACACTTAAACTAGTTTAAACAGTCTTTGACTTAAAGCAATAACTTATCAAATAGAGCAGTCTTAACTTCTTTTAGCATATCTATCTCAGGGGTTCACAGCAGCCAAGCTACTCAGTATCGACTCAGTGACACTGATCAAAAAAAAATTCATAGGTGTTGTTCCATCTCATTAAGATAGTTTTTTGTACCATGTGTTCACACAAGGCTGCAAGAAATACAGGAATTTGCAACATTTATAAACGGCATGAAGGCAACACAAGATATTTAGTTTCCATAATCTGCAAACTATTTGGGTTCCATGGGAGGGGCACAACGGTTTGGGGCACTAAACAGGGAAGGCAGCACCAAAATCAAGTCCTTCCCGAAGCACTTCCTGCAATCCTGCAGCACTTTCAGATCCAAGTTACAATAGTTTGCATTTCTGTAAGCTTCTCTTATTCCTCAGCTTCTTTCCCAGTAAGTTATTTTAAAAAAGAGAGCATTATAGTACATACACATGAGCTCTTCACAAAAACACTACACTTATCTTTCTAATTTTGAATTGCCTTGCTTACTTTTGGAGGCAGCCAACTAATAAGTTCTTTTATGAGTGGTTGTCAATCTCCTACCTTATAATTTCTGAGGTCTAATGTTTAAGAGGCATCAAATCCAAAGTAAGGAATACCCACTCTAAGTACATACTAGAAGTACTAAGTACTAGGCCAATATTTTAGCTTTCAAACCATCAGGGCTTGGCACATGGTAATTCCTTCCTTTTTCAATAATTCTTGATAAATGTAGAGCATCTTTAAAAAAGTTCCATTTTCTTCTCAGATATAAGTGAACAAAAGGATAAGCATACAGCAAACTCCGTTGGATTTACCTTCAGCTTTTACAAATTGAATGTTAAACAAAAGTTATTAAATAATTGCTTTTGTTCCATTAGACACAATTTAAACATCACTTTCATGCAAATTAGCTACTTGGAATTAATCTGTGCTTGCATGGCCAGCCTTCCCTTCACTGGATGTGTGTCTTTCTCAAGAGGTTTAATTTCTCTTGCAGAACTGACAAGGAATCAGTTGAAGATACTCAGTAGCCCTAAAAGGAACTGCTCTACATCCAAGCACTACTCTGGGGCAAAGCCATGCCATAGTCCTGCCTGTAACAACACTTCTGCTGCTCTCTGTGGGGCCAGGACTTCAATTGCAGAGCTTGTGTCAGCAAGTGAACAAAAGTCCAGTTCTCTCCCACACCCTATTGCCATGCCTTGCAAACCACTCAGCACAATTCTGGGTGGCCAACCCAGTTCAAATAGTTGGTTAAAAACCACTGTCAAAAGAGGCATCACTTTAAAAGATGTGGTGATGAAGATATTGGCTTAATGGTTGTCTTTGCTGGCTCTTAACCACTAGTTAAACTAATAATTCAACTCCCAGTAGAGTCCACAGCATTCTTCTAAGCTATGTATGCTGAATATCAGGAATTCAATTGCAGGGAGGTCTTCCACATGATACTTTAAAAACCATGCCTCAGCATCCCTGGAAACTTTTCTCTTTCCCAACTGCCATGCAGTGTGTTACTCATCCCTTGGCTTTACCTTCCCACCAAAACTTTTAACACTTTCCTGTAAATAGACATTATCTATTCCCAGGTATATTAAATGCTTTAGAGTAAAAACCACATAAAATTAAATTCATGATTATTACTGAATTTGTTTACATTCTGAGGGAAAAAAGAAATTTTAGAAAGATCCCCTTGAAGGAGTCAAAAATTAAAGCTGCAGTTTGAATGCCTAGTTCAAGGAGGGGAAAGTTCAGTCAGGAAAAGCATGGGGAGGAGAGGACAAGGGGAGTTTTCAGAAGGAAAGGAAAAATGTCCTCAGTCAAACAGAAACTCAGCATTTGGACTGTTCTCTCCATTTCATTCCTCTACTGCATTACTCTCTGGGGCTGTGGTTGAGTGTTCCAGGCAGATATTCATTTATCTGTAGCACTTCTCAATTAGCAAATAAATAAATTCTGGTTAGTTTTAAGCAATCAAAAAAGTTAAGTATTATCTGAACCCAGAACTCTATATAGCTCTACTGGCTCCAAGGCTAGATATCTCTATATCCCTAACCTAGATCTGTTAAGAGATTTCAGATTAAAATATAGTCAAAACTACAAAAAGTTTCCATTGAAGAACTGGGAATAATTGGCTCTGAAATTTTTCCAAACCTAGTCATAACCCCATAGACCAAACTAAAGTCAATTTAATTGTTAGGATGCAAGCATTCCTTGTTTATGAAATAGATAGAATATTAAACTGTGGGATCTGTGGACAAAGAAAGAACAAAACAAGGCAGTGTCTTATTTTGTCACTGCCTTGCTTGTCATGACCTGGAAGAACCAGCCCTTCTTAGAGACCTATGACTCACACCTTTAAAATGTGTTGGAAAGACATAATTGAAAATATTCCTGGATGACAGTGTGATTCCACCTTCAGAAGGAAATCCTGAGATGGACTCCTGGATCTGTGGTATCTCTGACAATAGTTTCTAAAAATGCAGAAGTTCAGAGGTTTCCTCTGACCTAGATTTCCTCAAAACTAAGAATGCAAATGCTCACTTAAGTGATTATATGAGATGATGAGGCCTTTTTCTTGTGGCAAATTCCAAAGAAGTGGAGTGGCAATTCCTCCCACCTCAACCTCCTTTGTAAAATATATAATGAAGCTAGAAATCATCCCTGTGTTTGTTCTTCTAAGCAAGGCAACTGGTCTATATTCAAATGCTCTTCTGCAGCTGCTTGCTTAGTACCACCCAACATAACCCTGACACTGACCCTGCGTACCTGTTCAAAATCTGTGGATTATAAACTCTGAGCAATAGAGTCTCTTTCAACTTCTGGAATTTACCAGCATTGTGAAATACTGGTCTAAAAGATGTTGTGTATTAATTACAAAATTCCTAGGGGAAAAAAACCACTCACCTAAGCATTTGGGGCAAC
>NW_005054361.1:241195-241804 GCF_000277835.1 Geospiza fortis
AGACTTCTTGGATACACTGTGTCCTGCCACCCTGAAGGAAAATAGGCTTCATTAGGAAAAAATTAAAGCAAAATATCAAGCAAATATGCACACACACACATACACACACAAAAGCAGGCAACAAGGTCTTGAAAAGCCTTACCAAAGCCGTATTTGCCAACAGAAATTTCTGCTTGCATCAGGCATACAGGACATGTAAACTGTCCTTCAAGACTTTCTATATTGCTTGCAGAGACCTTGGATTATCTATATTTTTTTCAATCTCTCAAACAACAAATGCAGTAATTGAAGAAACAGTGTCTATCTTATTTCTTGGTGTGGATATGATAAAACCAGGCAAAATAAAATCATTATCCATGAACACTTCCGGATGTTCCAAAAAGTTATTGAGCAATTTTTTATATTACTCTTCATCTCCTGTGTTGTGCCCTTCTAGGCTTGTCTGGGACAGGGATTAAGTGCTGAAGCAAGATGAGAGCAGGTGTTCTTCCACTATGTCTGTGACCTCAGAAGCCAAAATCACTTAAGAAAGCACATTCTTGTTAGCCTCCAAGGCCAACTATGCAAAGCCAGAAGGTCTGCTTTGTTCAGAGGTCTGAAAACCAAGTG
>NW_005054361.1:241863-314227 GCF_000277835.1 Geospiza fortis
GCAAACTACACTAGATATATCCTGGTGTATCAAGGAATACCAGAAACAGAGGCAAAGAAAAAAGCACAGAAAATATATCAAAGATTGACTCAGTTCAAAGAGATCTTATTTCTCATTCTGCTCTGCTGCCTGATTACTTCATCATGCCTTCAGAACACTGTGTTTAGCTCTAGACCCTCTACTAACATGTGCTCCATATGCTTATGAGAGGTCCAGGTTGCCCAACTTTAAAAATCAGTCCACCTTTTTCTCAGCAAGGAAAGTCAGGTTTTTTCATCTAGCTGTCTTGCCTTATTTATCACTCAGAGCTGCAGGCTCATCCCAGCAATAAGCTTTGCATTCCTGATGCTGTGATTGAAGGCTTATGAACAGTCTCCTCCAACCTACATGCTGAATGGCTCTCGGGGCTCCCTGGGGAGAGATGGAAAAAGCCATTCATTTTGAAGAGCTCTGTGCCTGAAATGATGGCATACCACTCCACTCCTAATGGCCTCCGTGAATCATGTAAAAGCTTTTACATATAGGCAGACCCACTGTTGCACAGAAAATAACATACTGACTGTACCCCCATTCTATAATAAGTTTTCAGGCATTGAAGTCTACCTGTCCCATGGGGCTACCAAAGCATCCTGAGTGCACATGGCTGAGGACTGCTCGTAATTCTTTCACTGCGGCACGCAGAAACACAGAGCTTATTGTAGACTGAAACGACTGCTCTAAATTAAGGGGCAGACCAGAAACTTGACAAAACTAAATTAATTCTTTAGTGATGTTCCTTAGTATGCTTAGGGAATAGCTCTGTGAGAAGAGACACAGGTGCAGAATGAAAGAAAAAAAACAAAGAAGGGCTCTCTGAAGTAGTGCTGTGATTCACCCCAGGGAAAAAGGCTACAAGAAGCCAAAGTTCAAACTTCGGTGACAATTCAGCAAAAGGGAAAGCAGGGCATGGATGTCTCAGCCAGACTAGTGACAGGATCAGGGATATATCCATGAAAGATAATGAGGAAAGGCTGAGGGAACTGAGACTGTTCAGCCCAGAGAAGAGAGGGATTCAAGGTGACGTAATTGCAGCCTTCAAGTACCAGAAGGGAGCCTGCAAAAAAGATGGAGAGGGAGTGTTTAGAAGAATATTTAGCAACAGGAAAAGAAGAAATGGCTTTAAACTGAGAGTAGGCTTAGACTGGGTATTAGGAAGAAATTTTTCACAGAGAAAATGGCAAGACACCTGAGCAAGTTGCTAGGTGAAGTGGTGGGTACTCCATTCCCGAGAGTTCAAGGCCAGATTGGATGGAACACTGAGCAACCTGGTCTTGTGAAAGGTGTCCCTGAACACAGCAGGGGGACTGTACCTAGAGAATCTTTAAGGTCCCTTTCAACTCAAGCTATTCTATGACTCTGTGAAGATAAAGCAATACTCCAACACATGGTGAGCACAAGTCTTTTCTTGCAATCTTGCTGCTGCATTTAATACTCATATAAGCTGTGGCTCTACAGAACTGCCATGGAGTTGTGCTTCTTTGATAGACTGAACCAAAGCTCAGGCTTAGCACACTATTGAGAGCCTTTGTAGCATCTTGCATATGTATCTTTATAAACACAAAATGCCATGGATAATGTAAAATATTTTCTCACATCAGCCTTCTGTTTATAGCTCCTGCCTTACTTTTTGTACTGGCCCCTCTGCACAAAACGAAGACTAGTTCCACCTGTCTCTTCAACTCATTGCTACTCCTGCTTCCAGCTGGAATGCTGCCTCTTAACACCAAACTATTTTCTAACTTGCTGATGGTCCCAAATAGGCTCTCCCATGCTAGTGAAAGTTCAAAAACAGTCTGAAACAAACCAACCCATACCCTTTAAAGTAGGAATAATTCTACCTGCCCTACCAAATGTAGAGAGATAATTCATTGGGCACTCATTGAATGTTAAAACACACACAATATTTCTATTTTCTTAAAAGCCTCAGTCATTGTAATTCAAGACTCACAAAGCATTTGGAATACCTGCTTTCAAAGCAGCTGGTGCAGCCAGTGCTTTAAATTGCATGGAATAGAGCTGGGTAGGAAAAAAATGAGTGCAACAAAAGTTCAACAAAAATCCCAAAATCAATGGAAAAAATAACTCTGGAGAGGAAGAATATTGGCTTTGGATGACCTAAGCTAGGATGGGAATTGCACAGTGAACACCTTTCTTCTGCCACTTCTCAATTGAATCTACAGCTTTTAGCTCACATTTCCTTGTATGATGTCTCCCAGACAGCAAGAATTCTCCAGGTCAGAAGCAACACCCTCCAGTTATTCCAGTAAAACCAAATCTGAATTGGAAGCCAGCACAGACCAATAAAGTACAAGTGACATCTGCTTCCTGTGCGAAATGCTATTCAAGATCTAGGCAAATAAATTCTTGAGCAATTGTTAGCATGAAACTTGAATCAGAGAAGGCTGCTGCAGTTCACAGTCTTTTGGAGGTAACAGATTTTGTAGGAAATCTACTGTCCACACAGAAAAGATTCACTTTCCACCTTGTAGACAAATAAAAACACTTTATCTCCTGCTGCCACATCATATCTGCAAGACAAACCAAAAGGCTCTGAAGCATCAGCTCAGCAGGTGGTGTGGACTGAGACTTCGTCTTGTCCAAGCAGTTTTCTCAAGAGACAGAAGACAGGAGGAGATGAAACAGTACCTTCTAATGCTCCCATGAGAGGTCCATCTTTGAGAAAGACAGATAACTAAGCCTTCTTTAAATGAAAGCACGGAGCTGGTCCATCTAGCCATCCATTCACTTCTGCTCAGCTACTACCTCAATTATGCTATTTTGCTGTTCAATAAGGACACAAGCAACTTGGCAGTGTTGAGAGACACACCCATCCAGGATCCAGGCTATGACTGACTGCTGGACACACTGGATGGAGGACAAAGTGCAACTTCTGGGTAGGGTACCCACATGCCTGGTACACAGCACATGGGCAGCCTGTATTTGGGA
Source organism: Geospiza fortis (assembly GCF_000277835.1). Lineage (NCBI taxonomy): Eukaryota > Metazoa > Chordata > Aves > Passeriformes > Thraupidae > Geospiza > Geospiza fortis. Next base: position 244,849 of record NW_005054361.1, read on the forward strand.
CAGACAGAGAAAAACTGCCTGCAAAAAAACGTCTGCAGGTTGGCAGTCTATTGTAATTAATCCCCAAGAGCCTTGGGCTTCATCTACCAAGAGGGCAAGAAAGTGATCACCACTAACAGCTTTTCTTCAGCAGATTTTTAAAGCATTCATGTAATCCCAGTAGGACAGAGATTTCCGCACTCCCCATTTGTTTGCTACTGATAATGAACATGTCTAAAGTTAATGATATTTTACATGGATGATTTTTAAGGTTAAAGGTTCACATCAGTATTATCAAGAACCAGGTTTCTTCTGGGTATATCATTTTTCTAATTGACTTTCAGGTTTCATCTCTGTGCTTTAGTGAACCTAAAAATCATCTAAAAAAGATTCCTCCTTAGTTTTGCCCTTTGTTCACCTTGCACTTGAAAGACTTCTCATTCTCTAACAGAAGTAAAATTTCCATTGATTTTGCAGAATATTTTGTCTAAGTGCTGACTGGTATGAGGATTCAGTGGATTGCAAACATTTATTTTTAACTTTCATTCTAGAAGAAGTGTGAAAGTTTTCATTTGCTACCAGTGAGCCTATCCTTACAGGAAAAAAAAAAAAAGGAAATATCAAAATAACATTTCTCTCAACTCTGGGATACATATTCCAGACATTAAGAGCAAGGTCAGACACACATTGTAGACTCAGCAGAGTTGTTGTAAGAACTAAGACAGATGTTCAAGGCTGTCTCCAGCTATGAAGAAAGATTTTATGCCACCAGCATGAAAAAAAAACTCTGAAAGTTCAACAGGGTCACTACTGAGCAAGTCTGCCCCATGCCAGTGGCCAGAGAAGCCAAATAAACACACAACTGTGTGACTGTTTATCTCCAACTACTCTGCCCCAGTGCAAGTAACTACGGTCACCATGAATATAATAAGAAACATTATCATTTCTGTGACAGCAAAGGCATAAAGGCAATAAATAGGCATGTTCCAATAAAGAGATGGACATATTATTTGAGATTCCAATAAAAATTAGTATTACCATTGTGGAATTAAAAAAATATTGAGGCATTCCATTCGTTTCATTACACCATATTGGCCAACGTGTGTAGGGTGTCCACCACATACACCTGGTGACCTCGAGGAGCTCTGACTTATTCACTACTGTGTGATAATAAACACTTTGACTACCTCCCAAATGTGTACTAAAAACATAAACCAGGTCAGCAATATGTACTATGCAAGTATCTCCAAAATGCCTCTGGAATCACACGCCCTGAAAACCCATACCTTGAGTTTACAATCAGATTACAGTCTCTGATGTACCAGGTAAGTAGACTTCATGTACAAAAGGGAGGGGATATTGTACTAGAATGTGGGTTTAATCTGGAAATTTAATCTGGAAAGGTGTCCTCTCCCAAATCAGATGAAAGGCACTCCACTTCTTGTAAGAATGTTGGTGCAGCATGGGGTGGACAGCCTCTGGAAATAACTTCACCTCTACACAGTATTTCAAGGCCCCTGAAACAGCCATATCATGCACAGTGAGAGTTCCCTGGAAGGGTCACAGGAGGAAGAAGGTTTTTAGGAAATGAACAAATTAGCAATACAGTTCGCAGCATAAAAGCAATCAGCACATCAATCAGGCAGACAAGCCAGAGCTTCCCACATCCCTGCAGCCTGATCTATTGTCTAGATTGGGAGTTTTAAAATGCCTGTGTAGAAAGCATTGGATAAAATTCAGAATAGGGAGATCTTGAGCTTCAATTCAAAACAGCAGGTATTTATATTGGAAGTATTTATACCACAGGTATTTATACTGTATGTGCTAGATTTTTAAACTTTGGATTTAGATCTCAAACCATATTTTCTGCAATATCACTCCTATGGGAAGGCTTTAGAAAGTGGCCCTGGTGACAGTATAAAGTATCCTAAGAACTGCATGTGAAAAAAATGCTCTACAGAGCTCACATATATGTTAATACCAGGTCATACACATTGGTGTGGATATAAATAAATCTTCTTAAATGGTTTAAAAATCACTAAAATCTAGACATAGTAGAAATAGTAAGATAAAAGATTCTTGTGAATAAATTACTAAACCAACTCGGGGCAAAGCAAAGGCACAATTCTTGAAATTATTTCAATTTTTAATCTCAGTCTGATTAAATACATTCCTTAACATAGCAAAAGAAGCACAAAATATTCCAGCAATTTCTAGCAGGTAAAAGTTTGACTTCCACCACCTACCTTTCCACACGTACCCTTATGATACAACTTGTTAGGTGTACAGTCTGTGTCATCAAGCTACAATAACCAAAAAGTCTGACTACTTGTCTCCAACTACTGTAAATTTATGTCTCTGTTTTCCTAGCAAATTGCAAGCGCCGTTGCAAAGTGTCACAGAGTTAGAAGATCTTGACCTAAAAACCAAGAACAAAGAATTCTCCCTCCTTTGGAAGTTACTGTGTATATTATTGTATCCACCTGCTGAAGAATCAACTACATTAATTCATTAATTAGTTATTTAGGATAGAATGAGGGCTCTAAATACTGTTACATGTTCCAAATTATGTGTTATGTTAGCCAAATACAGTGTGTACAAAGTGACATGTAGCTGTCAAGTCTATCCAGTCTTGCCATCCATTCCAGTTCACAAGAGACACTTCTCCTGGGATTGGTTAGATTAAGAAAATAGATTTCTCTTCTGTAGAGGGATGAGTGTTGCTGTTTGTTTGCTGAAATATCCCAGCTTCCTCCCAGAGACTGAAGTACGCTCTTCTGGGATATAGGTCTCCACTTTGAAATCAGACTGTTGGGGAGCTGCTGGTCCTGCTTCTTTCAAGTTTCACAAAAACATGAATTGCACTGAGTGTCCTGTGGGAGGAGGTGGAAGACCAGGGTATTTACTGCCTTAGGTGAAAGGGACCATTCTGGAATATGAAATTATGGGTTGCACAGTAACTTTCTTTAAGGTATGCACAGGCAGACACACTGGTCCCAAATTTCACAGTTGCTGGAACTGGAGAAGTGCTCCTTGGAGGAGGTCACAGCACTCTGCTCTCAGCTGGGGGACAGTGCAACCAGCACTTGGCCACATTTCTCCAGTCTAATAGCACTATGCAGAAGTGTTGCTGGGATAATATTGCATCTGGCCTCACAATCCAGCTGAAATCAAATTGTTTGCTGACCCAATAGCCTACTTGCAAAGTAACACAGCTGAACAGCCAGCAGCCCCTCTCCCCTCTAGGGCTTCTACACTGAGCTGCTGGCTCTGTTGAAAGTGATGCTGTAGCCCCCCTTCTCTTGAAAGCCCTGAAAGGTTTAATTGTGATGCATACTTTGTCCCTTTCAGGCTGATTCCTAAGGAAAGAAGGCTTATGCAGATGGAAACCAGGGACACCTGTAGTTTGTGAATCACTGACCAGCTCCAGCCACAAATGATCAAGGGACTACTCTGAAAAAGGTATATAGAGACAAAACAGCAAAAATCAAACTGACAGTACAATCCCAAGGACATTAAGTTCCTACAAGTATTTTTTCAAAGCCAGATTGCTGCAGAGAGGAGAGAGCCCCCAATTTCTTTCTTAGCATGAAACTTCAGAAAGTATCCTACAGTGTTAGGCAGCATCTGGCCTTCCAGCCAGCATCTCACAGATCTTTTGCCTTTCATTCAGTGCTTGTGTCATGGAGGTGCTGGAAAAAACCCCAGATTTTTGCAGATAGGACAGATCAAGTGCCACACATCTATAGAAATAAATCTTTGCTGCTTCTGCTGTTCTGGGAACATAATCTATTTCTAGGTTAACAGGAACAGTGGTATATAAGACAGGTCTGTGTCCCATAGCTAATGCACTTTTCCCATGAGATGAGGCATTTTTCTTTATGCCATTCCTGTGTTGGTTTTTCTACTCCAAGTACCTACAAGGATTCCATGATACCTGTGTTCCAGACTAGCCATCAACTATCCTAAGTGCTGGATGCTTTCAGATGCAGCCCATGTATTTGTTCTGCTGTGAGAGCTGTTATTTTATTGATCCTTTTCCTGCACTGTCCTGGACAGCTGAGGCTTTTTCCAGGGTTAAATCTGTTTCTCTCAACAAATCTCTCCTGCAAGCAGAAGTAATAGTAATGTATCCCACAAATTATTCTGTTTTTTATCAAGTGGTTTTTAATGTCTCTGAAGTTTCATCCAGAAGGCAGAGCTTCCAACAATGTAATCTATTCCTTCTTCTGCTAGTTGATAGTGAGTTAAGAAAAAAATTAAAACATTTAAATTGTTAAAAAAAAAACAGAAACAACAGTATCTCTCAAAAATTCAGAGATGGCTGGATTCACACTGTACCACAAACACCTTTGTGGACTGTTAATTATCCCTGGCACTATTTCCAGAAACTTTTTTCATATTTTTTCCCAGTGAGAGACCATCTAAAAAGTTACTTTAATTTTTCTCAAATTTGCCAACTACACTTAATGCTACATAGCACGTTAGTTCTCACTTTCAGCATACAGATGACTGGCCAGCATCTCAAATCCAGCTTTTCCTCTAGTCTGAATCCTTTCACATCACCTCCATCCCTTGCTGCCATTTCATTCACTTACTAATCAAACTCTTCCTTGCTGCAGGTCTCATTAAACCGATGGCTGTCACTGTGCCTTTTAAAGTCCATGCTGGGTAATAGTATCAAAAGGCTTTAGCCTTCTGAAATTAAAAATAGCTTATTATTAATAGGCAGCTACATAACAGTAATGCCACAACCACCACTACCACAGCCCCTATCCTCCACATACCTTGGTGTTTTCTATGAACCAGACATTTTTATACAGGCTATGCTTCCCCCTCTAATCTCCCTGCCAGCTGCTGCACAGGGCACACTCAAACACAGCCAAGGTTGGAGGTTAAAATTTATACACCAGGTGGAAGAAGTGAATTTTAAGGCAAGATGTAGGCAAGCACTGCCCCAAAGGTCATACAACCCAGTGGGGGTCTTTCCACTGATTTTCAGTCCACTTTGAACAAAAGTCCCAGAAGTTGCACAGGCAATGGTGAAAAATGAGCCCAGATAACCACTTAGGCAGGAATGGGCCAGGAAGGCAGCTGCACACTGCAGAAAGGGGGCTCTTCGCCACCCTGGGGGAAAAGAGCTGCAGCTTTGTGGGGACAGCAGATGGGAAGCAAAGACATTGGCAAGGAAACAATTCTGGCACACCACTGCAGAAGGGAGTTCAGCTATTCATGATTAATTTAGCTGTTGCACCAGAGGTCTCCAGTGACTATGGAAGCTTTGCTGTGAGTCACATGGTTATTTATTTCTCTTCTAAAAAGAACTGTTTCTATGAAAAATTGCAATAAAACATGCTAAGCTGGAAACTGTCTGTGGCCAGAAAAACTATCAAAAACCACTAACAAACTTCTTCAGCTTATTCATGTCCTATTCCAGATAATAAGAAAGTTAGGGTTAAATCCAAAGGACTTTCCTAACTTCAGTTATTAGAAGCAGAGCAGTAGCTCTGTAAAACAGGTCCTGGCTTCTTGCAGCCATGACTTTTCCCCTGAATCAGTTGGAGCCTGCTTTGTTTTCATTGGCACCAAGAACACATGAAGTACAGTCCAGTGGGTGTACAGTTGTGTATACACCACCAGTGCATTTGCATAAGGTTTCAAAGTCCTAACTCAATGCCTGCAAAATGATCGCCACTGCCACAATGTATTTATATTAAGATCATTTGCTTTTCACAAGATAAACTTCCACAAAAGGGTTTTTTCTCCTTTTTTGGCTTATTTTTCTACAGTGTAAGCTTTGTGATAGTACCCCACAAGCTTTTCTCACTACATCCCACAGTAAATGGTACTCCTATAAATTCCACACTTTGGTAACTATCGACAACACCCTTCACCCCCACTTCCAGCTCCCACATTGCAGTGCAGTACTGACCTCCCTTCTGAGAGCAGCTTTTCCTTCTGAGCAGCTTGTTCACAGATACAGTTATTAAATCCCTCCAGTGTCCCCAGTGTGTTCCTCGCACACACAGAATACTAGTACCATTGTGACCCTGAGAAAGGTGACAGTTCTGACTCTCACTTCATCATCATTCTTTAAAATACTTGGTCACAACCAGAAACTCTACAGATGTATCCACACAGCTTTGCCTTAGAGTATTAGTTTTAAATAATTCCCCTTAAGTTATCTGCAAAAATAAATTGCAAGACTTGAGTGAATTAAATCTCCAAATGCCCAAATTCTGACATCTGGCATTTAGATACAAAGTAAAGACTTTCTATTCAGCAGGTGCTTTCTTGTAGACAATATGAACATAATTTCATTGAATGGTTTCAAACTTCAGGTTTTGGGAGGCAAATGAGTAAAACCAAGTAGGGTTGTTCTTCGAAGAGCAAAAACCACACAATTTAGAAGCAGGTACCTACACACCTTAACTTTGAAAAGTTGTTACTAGGTCAAAACCTACCAGAACAGTTCACATCAAATCACTGTTCCATTCACAAGCAAAGAGAACAAATCTCCTTCTGTGATTCAGGGCAGTGAAGTATTGGGGAGATTGAGACTTAATCCTTCACGAGTTATTTCTACAATTTCTGAATGACCTTGCCTCAAGGTCTGATGATAAAGCACACTGGTATCTGTAGAACATCCACGGTGAAATAAATCATACTGTCACATAGTAGTAGTAAGGACACTACTTCTAGCTTTTTACAGGACCTTTATACATGCATCTACACTCCTTGAATGTTATGCTCCATGTATACTGGTGAGGTAACCTCAGGAAATATAGGATTACATACACACTGCTTCCTTAATGCATCCATCAAAGGTTTTCATTAACAGGAGATCCTGTTTGTCCCAGGCACTTAGCAAAGTGAGTTAAAAATACGCTTTAAAACATTATGTGAGAAAGAGGTAAACTGCAGGAGAAAGTGGTAAACTGCAGCTCATTCAGAGGATTTCTGGGAAAATAAAGTTTTAGGAAAACTAGGGTACTTTTATGAAACCAGTAGGTTATGAAACTGCTCCTACAATGAAATAGTAATAGGGATAGCTTCAATCTACCCAAAATGGTATAAGATTAGACTCACTGTCAGCCAGTGGCACCTATCTATAGCAACATTCGTAATACCACTGCGCATAATTCCATTGCTTTGTACTACACAGAGCTGTCCATCCCCAGAGATGTGACTTGGCTCTACTCCAGGATAGGGCACACTCTGGCTTGGGATCAAGGTAAAGTAATATGTTTTAGTCTTAAACACAAGCCTGAGCAAGGGGTGCTGTGGAATCTGCAGTTCTCCACAAAAAGTCTTGGGAAGCATTTTGATTAGGAATCATTTACAAGTCAGAGTTCCTCTGCCACTTCCTCCTTCCTCAAGGGGTAATGACTCGGAGAAGTATCAGCAGCAAATGCTGACATTTCCCAGTCCTGGCTAGCAAGACTAATAGAAGAATAACAGGTATGGATTTTTTTTCTCATTCTTAGCTTGCAAGCAATCTGCACATTCATGGGGAGAGGGTGGATGAAACCCTAAGAAATCTATTCATCCTTTACACCCCACCATGACACCCATTCAGACATTCCAAGACTTTGCTTCCTATTTTTTCACAATAAAGTTCATATCTAGCTATTGCTGCTCTTTATGGATGGGATCCTGTTGCTAATTAACAGCTTCCCATTGGCAACCTTTGCCATTTGTAAAAGGCTGATGCCCAGATGGCAATTTTCTCAGGGACACCTTAGGCATGGTGAAGTCTCTACAGCAATATGGTGCCATTTAGGCATTTCTAGCACACCAGACCTGGCTGTATTTTGGCAGGCCAGCTCTTCTGGCACCTGCCTAAAGGCTTGCTGTTCTTCTTGATCTGGGTCAGCCCCATTACAGCAAGCTAACCAGCTTGGAACTCATCTCCTAGCTAAGCTCACGTGGCATTCCCAAAGTGTATGGCCATACCTAAATTCTTTGCAAGGCGACAGCACATGGCCAACTTTGCTCAAAAAGATGGACAGAATAGGTGGAAACACTTGTACCTACCTTTCCAATAATGACCTGCTAGCCAAAGCACTTCAAAATAGAAGTACAGAGTAGTCAAAAATAAAAAGAACCATATGAACCATAAGGCTGTCTAGAAAGAAGGAGTATGTTTCCAGAACCGAGTGAAAGGGGCATGTACGCAAGAAGAATTTTTCACATCTGGGACTTCTCACACAGGAAGATCTTTCTGCATTTTACATTACAGAAAATACTTATATTAACACTAAGAAAGGGGGTCACACCACATGCAATTGGAAATGCAAATTACAACACAATCTTACACTTGGCTTACTGCTTCATCATCAAAAACCATTATTAGTCCCTCAAAGAAACAATAAGCAAGCAAATAAAATCTGGGTTTGCTTGCAAGCGTAGGTGTCTCCTTGGCCTCGTTAAGTCTCCTTTGTACCTGTCTAATGATGTAAAATAGTCTTAAAATCAGTGTAAAGTAACTCATTAAAGACCCTCATAGGAAACACAAATACACATTTTTATGTGCAGGATTTGTTGAAGTACTAGAAAAAGGTATGTTAATTGGCCAAGCACAGACATTTGAAAAAATGTGAATTATTTATATTGCAACCATCATCCATAAGCAGAGAACTTTGATAATTTACTTCTCCAAAAGCTCCTGTCTTTTTTTCCCTACTCTTGATTTTATTTAACATGGTCTTGAGATTGCAGGACAGAATCCAGAACTCTCTTCTCAGCAAGTTTTCACCATTTGCAGTGCTCGCAGTTGCACACACTTTCAGTTATTAACCTTCCCTCTACTCATGCAGGGTGGCTCTCTGATTATGTGAAAAAGTGTCATTTGAAATTATTCTACAGTAGAGAATAGCTACACACACCAAACATTAATGGCTGCTATACCTTTCAAAATGATACAATATTTTCTTACTATTTAAAAAACAGACCCATCATATAAAACAGCTGCCATGTTTATTTAGATAAGTGCTCCTCCACTCTTATAAAGTGGAGACTGATGACAGATGCGTCTTTAAGGCGAAAAATATTAATTATAGAAATGTCAGCATCTGCTTCTTTTCAGCCTAGCCTTACAGATTCACACATCATTTTTCATCCACAACGAGAGTTTCTTTTTTTCTGTACAGAGAATCTGAAAACATGGGTGTAAATTACTGGTCCCAGGGCCTGACACTTTTATTAGCACGTCACTGGTGCTACACGTGTTAGGTCTGATTAGACATAGAGAGCATTTTCCACTGCCCATTCCCCATGCAATGAGGAAGGCTTGCACTTCCCTGACAGGAGTTTCCCACCTGACTGTTCTGTTTCTGCGAATCAGTATTTGCTTAAGTTATGAGATTCAGTACAAAAATACTGTATGTAGTTCCTGGAGTTACTGGAGATTTAAGACATTAAAAAAACAGGACAAAACAAACAAAAAAAAAAAACAAAACAAAACAAATTAAAAACCCCACACAGGTAAATTTTCTACTGAATTCAAGGAGTCCAGCCTTCTGGCCCACCCAACTACCATTCTATAATTCATTTGCATGTATTTAGTACAGTAAGTGTTGTTCTTTTAGTAATTTACATAGTACTGGTAGTAGATACAGCAGATGAAGCCCTACACCTTACTCGCTACAAACAGAGAACACTTCCTACACCACAGAAGAGCTCTGCAGTACTCACATTGCCTCCCACAGAAATGCATTCCGATAGAAAACATCACTCAAGGATAATTCTGTACAATAAAACCATGAACAGATGCACGAACAAACAGCAATTAGAGGGTGTCAAGATAAACCATCTTACAATTAGTGACCAGTTGGAACAAATTAAAGCTGGTGCAAGAATGGACCACACTGGCCAAAAAGTCCCTCAGGGCAAAATCCACCTACATGTTGCTAACCAGTGCCACATCATTGTCAGTGACTATCCAAGACATTCTCATGGCACTTGCAGACATGCTAAAGGATTTACCACTGAAGATCCATACCTTCCTGGCACAACAGCAAGCAGCCAGGTGTTCTATTCAACTGCACAAAAGATGCCTCCATTGAATAACCAAAAGCTGTCCTACCCTAACTGGTAGCTGCTCTCCACAGCCAGATATTTTTTATTCAGACGACGCTCAGGTTGTTATCCTAAACATTTCAATGACAGTAAAACCTCTCCAGCATGGTTGAAGAGAAAGGTGCTGACAAATCTCTATATTTCAACAATGTGAGCTGGCTAGAGATGAGACATCGCTTCTGGCTTGCCTGCAGGCCACACTGACCTCCCAGCATGGCAGTGTGCCGAGGCAATACATCTCAGAAAGAGCAGACCATGAGCTGAGAACTTGAGGCTGCCCACATCCACTATAGGGGCACTTTGTACAAAGTGCTATCACTAAATTACCTAACAAAATATTCCCATTATTCCTTGGAGCGGGGCAGTGCAGATCTTCTCCTGTAAGAGCAAGTAATTTATTTACATAGGCACAAACAATGTGCTGCAGGCTTTAAGCATAAGTAAAGAAGCTTAAAGGCCAAGTTCTTGCTTGGGCAGTCTTATTATCAAAATAGGTAACACAAAGCCAGGGAACAAATGGGAAGCAGCTTAACAAAACTGCAACTGTGACTGTTCTGTAAGCTTTGTGATCTCTTTGTTTGCTTACAAGCTTTCTGCAATTTATCCTGCTTTTGCTTCTTGGCAAAAACATATTTTTACAGATGGGGCTAAAAATAGCAATGATAGAAACAGAAGACTGAAGCAACCAAGAGTTGCCAAGTGAGGTCTGCATGAGGTCTCTGCAATTCTGTGTCCAAATTAAACTGATTCTACGGCAGCCTTTGCTAATGGCTTTCTATTTTGCTATTTTCTGTGGTTAACAAGCACTTTTTCCATTGGCTACACTTAATATCCCTGAACTCTTAATTACTAGGATTGATCATGCATATAATGTAAAAGAAAAGTTATTCTGACTGACATTAATCTTGTATTTCTTCAGTAACACCAGGGGAGTCTGATTGGCAACACCATTTTGTTTGTGGTTCAAAGACTCTGCAGGGACTTTATTTTCAAAATATTTTTATCATTTCTTTAGGAGAAAATGGTTTTTCTCTCATGCATTTTCAGATTGCAGAAAAAAGGTCAGTTTGAACTTTTTGCAAGTGCGAGCACAGCTCTGCCAAATCCTGTACACTTGCAAGCCCTGGTTAGTATTGAGAAAACTATTAGGATTAGACAAAAAGGTCATTCTCAACTTTGAGACCTTCCTTTCTCTCAAGGCCTCTGTAAAAATCATGCAATAAGGTTGTTCAGATGGTAACTTGTAAGCACAAACTGTCTGCCCCAGCACTAATTAAGACCTATGCAAAGAGAAAAATGATCCAAAATCTATTTTGAAATCCACCCTGTTTTTCAAGGAAAGATGTCCACTGTGTCCCAGGCGTTCTTGAGGCAGCATAAGCAAGAGAGGTGTCTTAGGAGAGGCGGTATAGGGCAGTATTTGGCACAGGCATGACACAGCTCATTCCTTGCACATACAGGAAGTAGAAACAGCAAAATAAGGATGAAGGGAAATTCCTACCAGGAACATCCCTCAAAATACTATCTATTCTTTCCATGTCATTTAAGTAAGTGTATGGACCAGAAGCAATAGAATTGTTATTAAAGGGAAGACACAGACGACAATGCATCACTCTAGATAACAGCACTACAATTTGCACATGGGACCTTCCTCCTCAACTCACTTGTTTCAAACAATCAGGTGCAACCAAAATAAATGTACAGAGAAAGGGATTATTTAGCAATTTCATCCTCTACCCAAATGTGAAACACTTGCTTAGGAAGGGCTTCTCTTCAAAGCTAAATGAAATCTTCTCTGTATTATCCCTCCTATCCATAGCCCTCTCAAACTTTCTTAATTAATTTTACTGCTGGTTTCAAAGAGCACTCAGAGTTGGCTCAAATCCCTTTGGATTGCATATCAGCATTAGAAACAGGAGATGTATTACTATTCTCTCTTTTTCTTTTTCCTCCCTTCTTTCTAAGAGGAAGCAAGGAAGTGTAATCAGTCACGTTATCACTCTAGAGAATGAGACCATTATTGCATCTGAGGCAAACTCTGGACTCCTCATGTAATTTTTATACACACTTCTAATTTGATAGATAGTAACTGTGCTTTTTTTTTCTTTTTTTTTTTCTTTGCTTTTATTCTGGCAAATTCTAACAGAGCCAGTCTATTCCATAATAATCTAATTAAATCAAGACAGGTCTGAATTATGCTTCTTTTTTCTTCCTTTTTTCCTGATTTACATTACTTCAGCACCAATTATAATGCCATGATGCTCTCCTCTTCCCTCTCTGTGCTGGAGCAAGCCCCAGCTGAGTCCTCTCCCCCTGATGCCACCACAGACCTTGCTTGCTTTCACTCAGCTGCTTGTTGCCCAGGAGTCAAGTTAGTCAAGATGGCTAGACAGCTTCAGGGAGGTGGCCAGAATCTCTAAGTTAGAAAGTTCTGCTAAGTTGTTAGTTCTGCTTTCCCTGCACACAGCAGAATTCTGTTGAGAACCTCCAAATGCCTATAGTGATGAACCACGAGCTGGTAACCTTCTGCCCACTCTTTTCCAGGAGGCACCTATCCACTCTGCTGGAAGGGAGGCTGAATGTAGATGAGTTTGGATCCTGCTTTGCTCAGGTAAGAACTCACAGTGTCAAACACTGCTAGCAAAATCAGCCTCTCCACGGCCCCATCACTACAAGGTCCTCCACACTCAGTGCTGGGCCAGCTTAGGATTCTCATTCCAGTTTTGCTTTGAGTGATGGAAGTAAGGAACAAGAACTGAATTTTAATCTTACAGAGAGATCTAAAAACAGGAAATAAATTGGAGAAGCCCTGAGTGATCTTCATTACCTGAACAAAGCCTCCTACAATTCAAACATGTAAGGCCCATGAAGATAGGATAAAACATTTACCTGACCAACACAAGAGAAGGGATAACCAAGAATAAGGGTTGGAGTTGTGATTCTAAGACCACCAGCTGATGGTTGTCTTCCAGATCTGAACATTGCCAGCTGGATGCTATCCCATCCTCAGAAGTTTGCCAAGTCTATGAGCTTCAGAAAAACGTGGTCAAATTATCTCAAGCCACCTATACCAGCTGCTTGATCTTCTGTAGCTGATTTTGCCTGGAGCCCATTCAGCAAGTGCTTTCTGGCTCCCTTCCACTGGCAGAACTCAGGAGACAGGAACATATGCAAGATGGGAATATCGAGCATCTGGGTATGGTAACATTTTAACCAGCACAGCTGCCGGCAAAGTGAACATCTGTCTGTTGCCCAGGTCTCCTTTCACAAAGAAAAATGCTCTCTCCCACAGACTCATCTGCATACTATACAAGTATCTGCTCCTTCACAAAGTACCTTGGCCGTAGTTAAGTTTGTCCACAGTGTAAATTAGCCCATGCAATGGTTTGTGTTACCATGGCTAGATTCCTTTGTATATCAACAGCTAACTTGAGTATATTGCAGCTTCAAGCACACTAACTTATTTTTGTTGCAAGTTTTGTGTAAATGAGCCAGAAAAGAACCTGAGAGGAAACAACACCTAGGAGGATATTCTCTATGACTTTTTAGCATGACCAGTACTGTATATATGTTGGATAATAACAATGTGATTACCTCAAACTACTTCTTTCCTAAAGAACACAACACCTGGTTTGCTTCTTGAAGCTTAAAGTTGTTTTCCACCCAGTAATTAAGTAACTTATCAAGCAGCTGTCCTATACACAGCCAAAGCCATTGCTTACAAACTGTCTGGGGCCCACTCTTAAGCACAGTGGAAGATCTGGAAGATTCTCAGACACAGCTAACCATGTCATGTACACCCTGTATCATGCAAGGGAAGCACTACCACAACTGAATAATGTTGGCTAAGACACAGAGAATTCTAGAATTTGGATACTCAAACCCCTAGAGCAGATCTTGAGTGTGACATCAATCCCACCTGCGAATGTGAACCTTGTTACAGAAAGAGCAGTGTCAGGTGGAGGGGAACACCACCCAGTGCTTATCATGAATCTTTCTGGCCTGGAAATACCCTATTCTCATGCCTCCCAGGTACTGCTGGCTTCACCCAGCATGAAATCACCACTAACACTGCCTGTGTCTCACAGTAGTTTATTTCGCTCCAAGGTGCAATCAATTCTTATTTTACTCCAACTCACACATTCCTACTGGTGATGCCTTTAGGCTCTCCTAGTCTCATGACATCAACGAGAGAGTCTCTTGCTCTCATTAGCCAACAAAGTTTTCAAACAACTGTGTCTGGGGAGGGAATTCCTGCCTGAGAACATAAGAAGCCACTTCTTCTCTCTGGCTGCTTCACTATGACTTCTATCAAATCCCATTCAGCTTCCCAAGTAAATGCACTTCTGCCTGTTCACCTCCTGCCTCCCCTCCAGCTCAGTACAGCACAGCTCAGAGCATCTCTCAGTTCCCTTTCCACCATTGCAATTACACAGAAATTGTGTGCTTTCTACCAGCAGAGAAAGACAAATACACCTGTGCTCTGTTTTTTCCATGCTGGGCTAAATACACCTCTGCCATTGTTCCTAATGGTCTGATTTGCAGGAGGAGCAGCAGGGAAAAAAAAGTAATCATTCTTTCAGCAAATTCCTCAGTATAATGATTCGTTCTTCTAATACACTTCCTGTGTTTTTGAGAATTTTCCATGTTTCAGAGGAAGGTAAATAAATCCTGCAACTCACATGAGTGTTCTATTTTTGACAGTTCTCAAGGATATCAGATTAATGGACAATGTTCAGTACCATGAAAATACTGTGCAAGAAAAGGGAAAAGCCACGCTTCCTGGGAAAATGCATAGAGATAAAGTGTTCCAGCTTGAAATGTATTTTGCTGCTGTCCTGCTGGCTCTGTGCCTGCCTTCATGTGGGGAGAAAGGATAAGGTGTGAAGCCAGATCAAGCTTCCTCTTTTGTCTCCAACAGGACAAGCCACAACTAAGGAAAGAGCACTGTGAATAGGTCCTGCATACACATGCTTTTCAAGAAAGCAGGACAGGCAATCCCAGTGGAAGGTGAGCTCATACTTAAACTTGGCTGGCCAAATGCCCATTTTCCCCAGAAGTGTTACCAGTCAGGGATATAGCTGTAGCTGAGTCATACGGACCTTCCCCACTTCCCAAAATTTTTCATCATTAGCTCTATCACTGAAGTAACACAAAATCATTTATCCCATTTGTAAAAGCTACAAATAATGTGTTCCATCACCCACAGTTAAACTCAAAGCTCATATAGAACTTTTAATCCTGCTCCTTCAACATGAGGCATTGCTCTGCTCACAGGATGCAAGCTCCCAGAACTTGTCATGTTTGTCCAGTTTTCATTTGTAGCTTTTTAATGGTAGTCCAACATCTGTATGTCACATTCTCTCTTTAAAAGCATAATTAAATTTTCAAAGCATGCCATATGCCAGAGTTTTCTCAGTTATTGCTAGTTACTGGAATGCACTTCTTCCTCTCCTTGTTCTTGGAATGTCATCTCTGTAGGTGATCCAGGAAGGTGCTCACTGCTATGCTCTGGCCACACTGCATTAACCTAGTAGTTATTAGGAGCATCCTAATATCCCAGTTAAAGGGACACCACTGTACAGTAAATATGTGCCACATCAGTCAGAACCAACCTTACCAGCAAGAGAAAACAAAGGTTAAGAAAGTGTGTGTACTGAAAGCACAGGCTATAGCAGTAGTGGAGCAAAATAAAAAACAAAACCCAAAATGCATGATTAAATGTTTAGTAAACATCAAATTACCTCCTTCATCTGCCCCAACATTTCAGGCACCTTTTCTATTTCTAAATCAAGCCAGTCTCTCTCTTCATCCTGAAGAGAGCCTGTGGCTTCTGCTGCATGAGGCAGCACTGGCCTCCTCCTCTCTCCTCTCTCTTCCACTGTGCTCTCTCAGGGGAGTGGGATGGCCTGGAGTCAAACTCGTGGCATTTCTTCAAACTATATCCAACCCTAAAATGCCTTTGACCCTCTGACTTCTGCTTACTGCATGATGGGGCTCTATGTAATGTTTCAGGGATGAAGTCAACCTGGCCTACCCAAGGTTCTGTAACTGATAGTTTTACTATACTTTTTAATCACCACATTCCTGGCCTCAGCATCTCTTACAGTCAGCTGAAGAAGTGATAAAATTTGATATATTGTATTAGGAAGAATATTAAATTAACACCTGCTTATAGGAAGTGCTGGAGACAAGACACATGCCCAGATGAACCATTCTTCTTCCTCAATCTGTCAATCCTTATGTCTGAACAAGCAAACAGAGGATTCAGATACACAAAGCACCTAAACAGGCTATTGTAGCAGCAGGCACAATGGAAAGATGGCCATAGGAGTCCTAGAGAGCACAAAGACACTGGCTAAGTAGCCAAGATATTTCTTTTTAAATATTCAATTCTGAGTGAATTGGTGATGACTCAAAATAAACAACCTTCTTGTCTCAACCTGTGAAAAGTCAAGCACATGGCAGCCAGAGCTGCCCCCAGAGAAATCCATGTGGGTGCTTCTTCCCAGGGTTAGCAAGGCATTCTCTACTAGAGTGAAAAGGAGAGAAAGCAAAGTGAAAAAGGAAAAAAAGTCTACATTTTGTCCAACATGTCTGTTACACCATCCCCAGGCCCTTCACATCAGAGACATCAGAGACAAGGGAAATAAAATGTAAATGGGAATTACTAGGGCATAGACCAGTTCTCCTTCTAAATTATAACACAGTACTTTGGACAAGCACTCCTAATTACTTACTTCATGGGGTGGATCTTCCTGCTAACTCACCTGAGAGAACAGGAGGAGTAAGTGCCTTCCAGCACTGCTTCCCCTTAGGTCTAAAAGAGGAAAGCCCATCACCAAGAAACTATTTTCTGTTTTCCAGGTGGCTACAAATGCCTCCAGTCCCTTAAATCCTTCCCAGCCTTGCAAAAATTGAAGTATTGCTGAGTTTAAGGTTGTAGTTTAAATTTGTCCCCTAGGTGGTGACTTCAGTGGCAGTGTGAACGCTGACCAGCTGACCCACCCACTGACCAGCCACCACTGTCTAAGTCAAGCCCTCTGCCCAGGAACCCACTCATCCCATGCTGGTTTTAGCCTGCTTCCCTGCCTGGGCACACCTCACCCATCAAATTAGCCCAAGAGAAGGTATGTCAAGTGTGGATAACCCTGCAGCAAAGCTGTTGCATCCTATTAACATCCTCTGCAAGGAAGCAGAGAGGCTGCAGCTGCCCCTTGGGGGTCTGCATTTGTGGAAAGGCATTTCAGAGCTCTTTACACATTGTGAGTTAATGACTGGTGATTTCATTTATCTTCATTCTGATAATAAATAACAACTCCAACTTAGCACTTGCAGCTGACTAGCCTCCCACTCAATACTGTCTTTCTCCTCAGAAGAGCAGGTTTCATTCCTTTGTATTCTCCTATAATTTTAATTAGGCTGAAAACCAAAAGCCATAAGTTAATGCCTGTTGTTCCAGTATTGCCAGTTTTTAATCAGTCTGCATATGCAAAAGTTTCTTTCAAAAACTGCACTGTCACCAGAAATCAAATCCAACAATTTTACCCTGCTGACCTGAGTTTCATTACCAGAGAAATGATGACGGGGAGAGGCGAAAGCAGAGAACAGGAGCACTCGTAAAAGGCCTCACTAGCACAAATACACACACAGGAACACCACCAGCTGGGAAGTCAGCTCATACAGAAAAAAAGGGTCAAGTACTTTCAGGTTCTGAGGAATTATATTTAAATCAGGGTTTCACTGCATGCAGAAACAGAGCTGCTGGAATCTCTGAATGTGGCTCCTATTAAACGTCTGTTATTAATTGCCCAGTTAGTCATAGTTGGCCATTTCTCTGCTTAGGAGCTACTGAACTCAAGGGCAGCCCACCAGGCTGCTGTAGCCCTCCACAGCGCATTTCTAGTGGTAAGTTATTGTCACAAGGAGTAACTACTCCTTCTTCATCATTCTGCATCGACATCCCCTACTGCAGCTGCCTGTGCTGCTGGCAAAGGGCAGCGCCCCTGGGCCAGGCTGGGGGGCAGGCCAGGCTCAACCTCTCTACACCCCACACGGCCGGCCCAGGGCTGCACCAGGCCCAGGGAGATAATTTGGCGTCCATTTCCCCTCTCTGCTGTCTCCCTGCTGCTTGGTTATGCATCTCAGGCACACCTTGGTGCCATGTGCGCCCTGGCTCGGGCTGAGCCACCAAGGCGTGCCTGAGGTGACCCTGCCGAGTCCCTGCAGGATCAACATCACCCATCTTAACGGGTCACTCTTCACCCGACAGGCTTCACCTCTCTGACCTCCTTCTCACTTTACGGCTCCCGGTCTTTTTCACAAAATCTGCCATCACAAGCCGGTTTTTCCATATGGCTCTGTGAGGCGGCCCCTTGGAAACGCGCAGGGACTGCGGAGCGGGGCTCCCACCTCCGGACACGGGGAGCACACGGGGAGCACACGGGGAGCACACGGGGATCCCGCGGGACACAAGGATCCAGGGACACGGGGACCCCAAGGGGCACCGAGGGCCGTGCACACAAGTGCATGCTCTCCGTGGGCACGCAGCAGCAGCAGCAAGCGTGCAGGACACAGATCCACACACGCATGTGCAGACAGAGGGACCCACGCACGCTCCGCCTTTTCCATGCCCCTGGGGCTGTTCCAAGAAAGAACAAGAGAACAAAATAATGAGCAAAAGAACAAGAATGAAAGAACAAAAGAATTTTTTTTTAAATGCCCTCTCTCCCCGTGGCCACCATTCCCCTCCCCCCAGTTCACATCCCTTTTTCTCGATATGGCAAAGCAGTCCATTTAGATGAAACTTTCCATTTGGCCTTCAAGCCTTTATGCAGGATGTTAAGGTAAAGCTTGCCAGTATTTGCTCTTGAGTATCAAAACAGTAAGTTACAAACGCAGGACTCAGTCTGTCTCTGAGTTAGCACTACTGAAATGAACCTAATTAAACCAGGAAATCGTGGGTTGTGTGGGATTACACAAAAACCAGTTTGTTTTTCAAAATTTAGAGATAGCACATAGTCATCTCCAAAGACAGCAGACTGCTGTTTTGACAGCACACTAGCAATAGGTGATAAAATTATGCAGTGGACATAATTAGTTCCTCATTTTTATCCCATCCAACTCAGTTCCTGGATTCCATTTTTATGAACGAAGTTATCTCAACTTTATCATGGAAAACCACATTCTTTTAAATATTTGTAACTTTTTAAGTTTAGCGTCATTTAATTCAGATAAAAGGAGGAGACATGAAGTCTAAATGAAATTTGATTTAAAAGGACTCGAAGAAACTTCTATAAGCACCAGCATTTCAAAGCCAGTGCTGTTGAGACTTTCTCATTTGAGAATGAGGTGGTGGAATTCATCACTGTCTTATTTGAAGACACATAGATTTTGGAGCCAAATTCAAAACTAAGAGCACAATCATAAGTTATCATTTTTTTTAAATTCCATCCTGTTTCTTTTCATTGCTTTCATTCCTGCACTGAAATGCTGAAACCCTGAATGCTAAAAAAAACTCCAGCAACTTCATTTCTGTCAACAGACTGCAAAAAAAATCTTGATAATATTTCATAGGGCTGACACATCCTGATTCTGGTATTATGGCTCTTGAAGACAAATTGTCAAACTCCTACACATTTTCAACATATTGGTTCTGATTTATTAAGCCAGTAATTTTGAAAGCTATCATAGAAGACTAAATTTCATTCAAATTCCTGTTCAGCACTGGGGAAATGGGGAAGCAGAGTTAATGCATTTCATACTATACACTACCCAGAGATTGTGTGCTTAAATAATTTTGAATTAATAGTATTAAATTGTTATTTATTCTGTAGTTGAACCACAAATATGCTTGTTGGCATTCCAGATATTAATATTTCAGGCTATTCTGACTAGGCATGTGTGGTATGCTATGTTTTATTTTAGTTTTCCTTCTGTGGGCAATTGTCATCCCTAGGAGAAATCTGCTATCTGATCAAAGTTGATATGAACTTCAAATGAGATTTTAGACTTACTTTTATGATACTCACTTAAAGCTCCTACTCCCATCATGACTGGTTTACTTTGTTTGCAAGTGTACAAATACCTTATAAATCCTGTACATCAGAAATTATTAATTCTTTTTTTGCCTTTGCTTTCATCTGCCCACTTCTAGGATATATCTTATGCATGCTTCCTCACTGTAATAAATGTAAGTATTTAAAAAAGGTAGAGCTCAAAATGAAGGAGGGATGAAGGATTTTGTGGGGAGCTAGAAATTACAGATTTTAATCTCTGTACTGTCTGGATATCCCTGGGTAAGCCAGCACCTTTGCTTTCTGTAGCAGCTCTGGGGTGCTAGCCAGTTTGAGCCCTGCTTGCTCCCTTAGAGCACGGTGTGCTTCACACATTCTTGTGCAACCACCACGTCATGAAGGACAAAATTATTCCCTAGGCATGACTTGGCTCCCTTCTGCTAAACCTTGTTACGTACTGAGAAGGGAACATCCTCTTTGTTTGGAACCCACTGCCCTACAAGAAAAATCAGACAAGGAATTAAAAATTTATTATAATCAGAGTATACCAGGCTACACACTGAAGTCTGAAGAGCAGTATCAGGGAACAAGCATGTCAAATCCAAGTCTACTTTGGGAACTTTGCCATCTTTCCATAAGTTTGAAGAAAGTCTGAGATAAAGGATTTCCCAGAGACTTTCAGCAATGAGAGGCACACAGATAAGATATTTAGAAATAGAAACAGGCACTTATTATGAAAACTGCAAAAAGTCCCTTTGGTCATATTAAAAGTACCTTTAGATATATTAATAGTATCCTCATTAGCCTCTTATCTGACTCAGAGAAACACTGCAAAATGCTGTTCTCAATAGGTTGATGATACTTCTGTGGATGTACAAAAATGTTTCTTCTACCTCCATCTCCCTCCATCCTCACACTAACCTGTAACTTACTCCTCATTTTATATAATCACTTGCTGTTACCTCTGCTGCACTGAACACTCAGGAAGTGAAAATATGTCCTCCAAATACCACAAATGCTAAAGCTTCAAGCGATGGCCATTTGAACATGGAGTAAAACCCCACAGCCCGTACTTCAGGAGGCAGAGCTATTACTGCAGACCACAAGGAATGTAACACCACCACGGGGAAAGAAAATGCCTCCCTGGCTTGGTTTCCACCAGGTGTCAACTTTTATGGGCCCTATTCCCACTTAGCTACTTTATAAAATGCTCACAAAGTTAGAATCAGGCTCACAGTCGAAAGAGACAAAGTCACAGCAGCAGATGCTGTGCAAGTACTACTGATACAAGACTTTACATGTGCCTGTCAACTACAAAAAGCAGTGGAGAGTAGAAGATACAATAAACATGGGATTTTCCCTCTCTGCATCATCCCAGACATACACATACTTTCTTAAGTGCAGCACTAAAAAACCTAGATGGGGGAGGAATAGTAATTGCAGGAACCTTTGGGAATTAAAAAAAAACTGACCTTAAAAGACAGGGAGCAGGGCAGTTCAGCTGGCTGCTGAAAGAATAAATAGTACATCAACAACTGAGACTGCTAGGAAGAATTACTATTCATCTGCATCCAGGAGAAGGAAAGTTATGCTGCCCCTAGGAGAGAGGGCAGAGAACAGACTGAGCACTGAGAAGCAGAAAATCCTTACACTTCTTGCAGTTAATTATTTTCACATGCATTAAGTCATTTTCAAATTTTTGTTGAGCATATTGAATATATGGGTGCAAGGCAGAGGGTAGTAAAAGCAACAAGACTCTCCTCATTGTTATGCTCTCAGAGTTGAGACTGGCTCTGTTTTTTCCTGTGAAGAAGGATTCTGTTGGCAAAGGCACATTAGCTTCTGTCCTACTCTCAGAAAATTCCTGATGCTGTGTTCTGGAGAAGGAAAAGAAAAAAAGGGAAAAGGAGCCATACAAAGCATGCAAGCTACTTAAATCCTTTTGGGCTCCAATGCCTCAAACATGAGATCTGAGTGCTGGAAATCTGGTCTTTCAATTGCATCAACTCTGACACCCAAGTAGGGGCAATAAAGAAATTTCCATGCCAATGATTTTAGCACAAAATAACGAGTAATGCCAGTAACTCCAGTTAAAAAAATAAAAAAAAACAGTACATGCACACACACATCTGCTTTCTGTAGAAAATCTCGATGCTTCATTACAAAGCTTCTGGCAGAGAGCTGAAAACTTTGTGGGTTTTCAATGAACCTTGGAGTTGTTAAGTTTAATGGTGTTCTAGTCATGTTTGGGACAGAATTTAGGTACCATGGGAGTGGAACTTCCTGGAAGAAAGCTAAGACATTCAGGCAATTTCTATGGCTAGAGTTAGAAAGGATTTTTAAGGCATCACCTTTCATATTCAGGCACCCACACCGGAAGCTGGGTGTTTATGTCCCACTCCTGACCCTTTGCTGCCTGCAAGGATTTCTGCAACTTTGCTTCACATTGATGTACCCACAGCAGAGTGCCAAGGATGTTGATAGTTTAGCACCTAGTCACATTCTATTTCTGACAGGTTAAACCCAAGGGAGTAAATCACTGTCATGTCTCAAAGCACTTTCTTTTTTCCTTTTCTATTTCCCATGTCTATTTTGACAGCCAATGAATTATTCTGCCTATTCTGCTCTCAGCCTAACAGGATGCATTGTATGAAAAAGTTACAGCCTGTCACAATCCTGAAAATAATTTGCTGGGTATCATTTTACTCCCCTTGACTATCCAATGTGTTTGTCTCCAATCATTAAATAAGGCAAAAACATTAAGTATTTTTGCTAACATTTAAAAAGTTTATGGAATCCAAGGAGCTTTAGCTATCCTTTCAATACGACTAGTTTGTTTTTAAAAATGTTAATTTATCACATATCCCAGCTGGAGACTAGTTTATCAGTTAAAGCTGGAAACTTACTCCCTTATCAACACAAAATGCTTCAAGGACAGAAAACAAAAACAATGCTGTAGGATGCAGTAGAAAGAGCAAGGAGAATTTAGTTGGAGTGATAGTAAGTCAAAATGGAATTTGGCAACCAGCCTAGAGATCAACAGCAATTCAAACTTTTTGATCCCAAGTTTCACTTTACATCTTCTACAAAATATATTAAATAGGAATAATGTCAACAACAATAACATGATTAACTAAAATAATTCACTACCCAAAGTGATACAAGGTCAGACTTAAGAAAGAGGGGTGGAAAATCACAGAATTTCAGAATATCATGAGTTGGGACACACAAGGATCATTGTGTCCAGCTCTTAAGTGAATAGCCCATGCAGGAATCAAACCCACAACCTTGGTGTTATTAGCACCATGCTGTAGCCAACTGAGATAATATTCACTTTCATTCAAAACTAGGTTGCATAAGGTCTTGAGCAACCTGGTCTAGTGGGAGCAGAGGTGGGACTAAATGACCTTTAAGGTCTGTTCCAACCCCTTAACATTCTATGATTCTATGATAAAACCTAAAGGCCCACATGTAACAATGTATTGTCTCCAATACTTTATTTTTTTTTCATTTTTTTGCTTTTGAAATCAGAGAGAGGAAAACAAGTAGGTGCTATGCAGTTAATTAAGCTCTCGTGTAAATTCATTTACCAGGATTGTGTATACGAAACCATCTTGTCTAAGGACACAGAGGGCTGTGTGCAAGTTTAAAATCATTAACTATTGTTATCTGATAACAAGCCCCAAACATGCAGCATCCAAGTTTATTTAAACTGAAAGGATGACAGACATGAAAGGCAAGCACTCCTACACTTTTCAGCCTTCCCTTCATTGTACCACCAGCCAAAAGGGTCTTGGACTCTCCATAAAATGTTTGGCAAACAAAGGCCCTGTTAATTGACAAGCTATTGCTTTTACTGCTTCCTACCACAATTTGTGGGAATCTTTTAGACCCAAATCAATTCTGTACACAAGCGTTCCCACGAGATGCCACACACATTCCCATTTGAAGCCACTTACAAGAACTGCTACAGCCTCTCTCATAAACCCTTTGTCTTCACTGGGCACTTCTGGAACCACGTGCAAGCCTTTCATCCCCTGATGGACAGCAGGCTCTTTTTTTACTTGTTTGCTTACTTTAACCAGGTTCTTTGTTTTCTGCCATCTTACTGCTTTGTTTTTACTCGAAGCTAGATCCTTGCCTTTGCAAGGAGTGAGTTACAGCAGAGATGTTTGCAGTCCTCATTGCACCCCAATGCCCATAAAAAATAGTCCCCTCATCAGAAGCTGCCTGTTAACAGCTCTCCTTTATTGCTACAGCTCAGTGTAGTTAATTCTTCTTTGTCAGTAAGAATAATCAATCTCAGCCTGTTAATTAGGAAAAGTTTAACAGGGGACAGACACCTGACAGCATAAGCTCTGTTCCTTTTCTATCACGAACAACAGCAACTGCACTCGTGGTATAAGCCCTTATTATCACCATTTAAAAGTGGTCAGCATTATTGTTTTCTTTATATGCTTTAGGAATGCAAAATCCACCCTGCTTTGTGCATTTATTTCCTTAAAATGACAAGAAGTCCTGGACACTTTTCCTCTGTACTGCAATGCCCCGTTCAGGAATATTCATTCATTTCAATAATCAGCATTCATTTGGGCCACTCAGGTACCCAAGAAGCTTTAAGTCTTTCACAGCTTCTAGTGTCACTTAATTAATTCATTCATTATCACAATACCATCTTTGATCATGAAACTGTAAAAGGAGTCTCTGTCTAAACAAGAGCATTATAAAGTTAGAGCACTTTCCTCCAATTCCTCAGCATTTCCACCCTCCTTTTGTAACAGAAAAATTCCCCACAGAAATCTGCTAAATCATGCTTTCATCTTTCTTCACATTCTTTTTCCACATTTTTTCCTCTCAGAGACAGAATACATGTCCTTAGAGTATAAAGCACCACAGGCACTCATGTTTTACTGCTGCCCATACATGTCATCTCAGAAATAGTAACTGGGTAGTGCTACCTATACAAAACAATGGACAAGGAAGAACAGCTGAGGCAGACTCCTCTGACTGCACAGCCAGAAGAACAGGGACCATGCTGAAGCATGAAAGGCAAATTTGAGCTGAACCCTGAAGAGTCGGAGGGGCAAGAAAAAAGGCTTCAAGGAAGAAATGCATACGAGAAAGAGGCTGTGTGTTCTGAGCCCATGATCCTTAAAGAGTATTCTAGACCTTCAGGGAGCTGCTCAATACCTCTATTCCCTCGGGAATGCACCCAAACAGGGCACAGTCTCTCGCTGCATAGAAAGACTCCTTTGATCCTCACCAAAATTAAAGTTATGATGAAGGGCTTCTGCAGCCTGAGCTGGGAACACACTCTGAGTAGGTGAGCTAGGAAGGTCTGCAGGTAAGAGAGACGTAGAATGAAAGTATCCACAGAGGGAAGAAATGAGACTTTGACACAGAAAAATGTTGCTGAAATTCTAAGAGCCTAAGTGCTTATGAATAAAAATTTTTTACACTGAATCATGCCCACTTGCACTGCTATGCCACAGTCTACTTCTATTTCAGAAAAATTGTTAATATTTTTAGTTTTATTTTTAACTTTGCTTCTTGACTCCTATTAAAATAATTTTTAACTTTTCCTCAGAGGTGTGTTTTTTGAGAGAAATCAGAAAAAATATTTTAAATGGCTATGCATGTTGATAAAAGAAAAAAACACACTGATTTTTAACCTCTTCTTTTTAAATGTCCATATTTTTTTAAAAAAACTGGTATTTCCAAAATTTAAGGAATTTAATATTTTAGACATGGCCCAGGTAGTGTACAATCCCCATGAAAGTAGGTATACCTTTCAAGGCCTGAAGAAAATCAGATAAAGAAAATATAAATAACAGGAGAATGCCTATGTCTCCATGCTGCATTGTTTTTCTCGCTGAAGTTCAGCACATACCAAGTCTTTGCTCTTCCACACCCACCTTCACAACCACACTTCACGTGCCTGCAGGACTGTTTTTTTATTAGGCGACTGGGAAAGCCAAACTCTCTAGCCTTGCAAAGAGCCTGCAGACAAAATTATGGGGTACTCCCAGGGAGACACAGCGGCCAACACTCCACATCCCATTTCTGAGCACTCCTTTTTGCATCTCCATTTGCCTCCACCCATAAACCAACCACTTTACTTATGTCACTAACTTTGAAGATGTGAACACTGCTCCTACCAAAAGACCAACTCTCTGCTTTTCCACCCCTCTCTACAGCTCCTTGTCTCTGTTTCTTAGCCCCAGAGTAAGGGCAGACAGTGTCTGCTGCAGTTTGGAGCTGAATCAAAGCAGCTGAAGTACATGGAAATTTGGGAAGATCAGCATTTGGCACTGCACTAAGGATGGAAATTTGAATTTGAATTATCCTCAGCCTTCACTGAGGATACATTTAATTCCGCGTTCCCCTGAGCTTCCCAGTAGGCTGGCGTACCTCCCCCACTGTCTTTTGTGGTGGGAATGTTTTCCAGCAGCTCCCAATACCAGCTAAAGCCAAGCCTTTAAAGCAGTATCAGGGTGCTTAATCACCCAGCTGACTGCAGGGGCAGGATCGGTCTTGGCTATCTTCAGCCATCTCTGGGGCCAGGAGCTGGGTAGGCTCCCCCTCCAGTTAGTGGAGGAAGATAAGCATCTGCAGAGAGTAATCTATCCCACCTCTCTCTCTCCCTGAATTAACTGAAGAGGAGCCCAGATAAGTAGTTCAGATCAGACATATTACTTCTGAATAGCTGCAGCTAGACGAGATTAATTCCACCCTCAGCATCCAAAACACATATGTAGTTTCTCATTACTTATCACAGCTGAAACGTCTGTTACTCATTGATTTAGAAACAGATTTTGCCGCTGTGATTTCCTTTTCTTTGTGCAAAATGTTTATTATTCAGTATTTGTATCCTAGCATGCAGGAATATAAGTGACAAGACATTTCCTGCACAAACACACCCACAGTGCACCTGCAGACCAGTACCTGGGCACATCTTGAACCCCTCTGAGCAGTGGTTTAAAAGCCCCTGATGATGATGCAAAGGAGATTGAGCAGAGGCTCCTTTTTGACTCAGCTTTCCAAGAGCCTCCAATCCCTGTGCTCTGCTCCCAGCTATTTGGGTTTTATTCCTTCCCAAACCATTTTGGAAGAGCAGCTAAGAGGACAGCACTGCTTTTGTGAAACGATGCTGTTTGGGGACCGGACTCACATAACCACCCTGCTGATGGTCGTTCCCGGGACATGTCCCTCTGCAGGACAGACAGACAGTGCAACTTTTCCCACTCCCAGCAAGGCCATAACCCAGCCTCCATTTCCCAAGCAGGTCCGCTTCCCTTCTCCCGGCAGGGGTGCGGAGCGCGGCTGGCGCGGGGCTGCGCTCCCGGTGCGGCGGTGCCTCGCACGGCCGCATGCCTCGCATGCCGCAACACGCAGCGCCCACGGTCTGGGCAACAGTGCTCAAAGGAGTCAAAAGGGGCTACTTATGAGTTTGGATACTACCACCTAAAGATAAGCTTCTCCATGGTTACCGCTCTCACGCAAGGTCACTTTCCTGCCAAAACTCCTCTCCTCCCTCCCTGGCCCTGTCTCCTTCCCCCTCCGCTATTTTTTTTTTTTCCCAAACGTGCTACATCAAAGGAGAAAATGAAAACATTTACGATAATCATAGTCTGACTATTTTAATGCAGGCTGTAGGAAAGGAAACATGTAAGCCAAGTGCTCTTACTGTGCAAGCAGAAACACACTCTCGACCTCATAAAAGTAGTATCTGAGAAATAACACTTGATTAAAGAAGCCAGTCCTTCATTTAAGTAGGTGCTTATGGTAGGGAAATCAGCCAGGGTTTCTCTAGAACAGGCCACTGGCCTATCACGAAAAGCTGGAACAGGCCAGACAGATGAATTATTGCGAGACAGCTGGGTTTCAGCCGGGGTGCGAGGAGATCCCTATTATCCCATCCACCTTTCCTACACAAATGCCTCTCCCCAGGGAAACTGAGTCATTAAAAGCCAGCTCGTTCACTCCTGACAGGCAATATGCATTGAGTGAGAGGTGATACATTCTCATTTTCAGCAAGAAATCTTAGTGGCCCCAAGGAGCAGCTCACTTAGGAGAGCGGTAATGGAATACAGGGCCTTTCATCTCCGCCTCGCCGCTGCGAGCACCGCCTGGCTCGGTAACAGCCCAAAAGTTATTAGTTAATGGCTGGTTTCGCTGACCTCCATGAAATGAGCTTGGTGGGTTAGGTCTGGTTTTCAGTAGACAATAGCTAGGACCACAAGTGGTGTTAAACAGGAACCACGTTAATGAGTTGAGCACCCGGCAGGTAAGGACTGAGCGGATTGCCCAGGTGCAGCCATGCCATTGCTCTCTCTGCCCTCCAGGAACACATAGGAAGCCCAGCAACTGGCCAGCCTGCTTCACCCAGATGGGGACTCCCAGCTCCCAAGATCCCAGTTATGTCCTTATTTACACAAACAATATGTTAAAAACAAATAAACAAACAACAGCCATTTCACATTCTTTGGGAGCTCAGTAGTATCTAGTTGGCAACATTTGGAGCTGATAATACCACAAACCTGAACTACCCAAGTGCTGTTCAAAAATGTGTTGCCTCAGTCCTGATCTGAAGATGTGTACTTACTTCTGGGTACATCATTTTGCAACAGTAAAAATACTTTATCTAATTCCTCATTTTAATACATTTAGTGAGGTCAACCTTAGCAGATCAACCCTACAACTCTCCAGGAAAACAAACCACAGCCATCCCTCTTTACTTTCTTCCTGTTCAGTGGCATCTGCAGTCCCAAGTTTGAGCTACCCCTGGGACAGTGATGGCCTGCAGAGTCCAGAATCCTCTATCATTTGAAGAGTTTGCTCCCAAGAAAATGCAGAATTCACCCTGAAGTGAGAGTAGCTGGAATCCTTATACCATGTATAAGGTATAATATCCCCAAAATACCTTAGCAACAGTTTGTGCTACTTCCTATGCCAAGTTTCCACAAAAGACTGAAATCCCAGAAAAAAAAATCTAACTTAGGTTGAAGAGCTTCACTCCATCTGTTAAAGCCTGTACAAATTACAGCACATCACACACAAGCCTGTTTCCATCACTTTGCCTGAATAGATAGGTATCTTCAAATAAGACATCCATCCACCAACTGCTTAGATAAGAGATTCACTGAGGACCCATTCCCAAAAGGGATGCAAAGCAGGCAGCAAACTGCTATCACAGCCCTGAGGATGCCCCCTTTATTTACTTCAAATTTAAATCACATAGGAGTTAGCAGAATTTCCAGTTCTGCGGGAGACTGGCAAGAGGGTAAAAAAGGCTCTGCAGAAAGAGAGAAGGAAGGTCTGATGTGGCTTACACATAGATGGCACCTCTTTAGCTGTCAGAAAGATTCAGACTGAGAGCTGGACATTTTATACAGATGTCATTAACATCCAAAAAAATCATGGTGTCTTTCTTGGAAGGGATAGTTAAGTGGTTTTAAACTTCTTACTCTCAATAGTTGATGTGTTCTGTTCTCTGACACAGCTGAGACTGGTAACTCTCAAGGTCAGATCTTCGAGTGTGACCCTTTATTCTTTTATTTCTTTACACTGCTCTCCAGTGTAAAGGTACCTCCCTCCAATGCTCTTCTCTGCACAGAAGCTTTTGATAGTCAGAGAACAAAGGAAAGTTGATCAAGGAGATGTTGGTACACCAATAACTGGGCAATAGGCAATGTCTGTACAGTACTTATGAAAGAGCAAAGCAGAACCCAAAAAGACTCAAGCATGTCTCCACAGACTTCTCAACCATTCAGGCCTGCCTTACCCTGAGGAACATAACTAAGGAAAGCAAGAGTGTAAAGCTGCTGCTTTACAGCTGAAGCTGAAGTGAGAAAGGGACCCACCAAGTACAGAGGGAGTTCTCAGCCTGAGACTGAAGGCATTCAGCAGAGCAGGAGCCCAGGGCATATATCACTATGACATGTGTGATGGCATGTTTTCATTATTACAGGATTAATACTTTTTTTTTTAAATTACCTTAGCACCCTGATCTCCGCAGGAGCAGTGATGATTTAGTGGAAATTAATTTTACAGATTACCAGGGGTTTTTTCCCCACAGAACAGTTCAAGCACTCTGCAGCAGCTTCATTAAATCAGTGCATATATGTAAGGTTACATTAATTTTTGAAGTCTATCATTCTCTCCTCCTTTTTTGATTTTATTTTAATTATGCAGGAGAACTGTATCTGGTACTGACTAATTTCTTTCTGAAATGTAAAGCCTTACATATTCTGCTGATAACCAGCCCACAAATTGCAACAAAATCAGCGATTTGAACTTTGTGTTTTACTCATCTCACAGATTACAGAAAGGAAGCCAAGCTATCTGCCCCAACTCATACAGCATTATCTTTTAACTTAATGGAAGTGAAAAAGAAGCCTGCACTCATTACTCAAAGGACACAATTATTACTTCCTCTCTATATTGTTGCTAGTCAAGAATAAAATCCAGGATATGACCTTTTCATCAAGCATCCAGCCAAAAATCCACCTGGGACAGCCACAGGAGGCAACACTCATTCTTTCACTCAGTAATTCAGAGCAAAGGCCCTTGTTGCATACAGTTGAAAGGAATCCTTGGAAAAGTTTGGCTTAAGGAAGCATCTAATAAATGCTGATCAATAGATGAAGGTCAAAAAGATTTCTGTCTCCTCCTGCATGATCCTATCACAAAAAAGGCACCACTAACTCAACAGATCATCCCTCTTCCAAATAACTTGCTCCACCTGCATACCATGGAAAATATTATAAACTCAAATTGTGACTGATACAATGTATTAATGCCATAAATTCTTCAACAGAGACCTGAATTCCAAGAGAAGAAAACATAATAGTGTTGGATTCCTTATATTTTTTGCTTTGTTATGGCAATAGTAATGTGTCTTTTGAAGTTCATACAGGGAGATACAATGCCAAAGGGCAAATACTTACAATACAAGAGCACTTGGTACATTTATTTCCTTCAGGCCTAAATTCTTCTCCTTCATTGTAAAGTCTCCCTTCAAATACACAACCTGGAAAACAGCATTTGAATAAGTTTGGCTCCAGGTAGAATGCTGAGTTTTCTCCCTAACACTCCCCACTGTACAACAATATGAAAAGTAAATCGTACCATCCTCTCCGATACAGAATCATGGAATTGCTTCAGCTGGAAAAGACTCCCAAAATATCAAGTCCAACCTTTGACTAATTACCATCTAGTCAAGTAGACCATGGCACTAAGTGCCACATCCAGTCATTTCTTGAACACCTTCAGGGATAGTGACTCCAACACCCTGGACAGCCCATTACAAGATTAAAAACCCTTTCCATGCTGAAATTCCTCCTGATATCATCAGGGGAGACTGAACCTCCCCTGGCACATCTTGAGACTGTGTCCCCTCATCCTGTGACTGGTTGCCTCAGAGAAGAAACCAATCCCCACCATGGTACAACCTCCTTTCAGGTAGTTGTAGAGAGAGGATCACTTCAGAAGAAAATAAATCCTGAACAAATCCTTGAGAAACCCTAAATGTCCTTTGTGAGGAGGAGGTGGGGGCAGAGTCGGAAAGCAAACATCCTTCTACAGCACATAAATATGCAAAAATGAAGTTGAGGCAAGCCTCCCATTAGAATTGCCTTTAAAACAGTTTTTAGACTGTTTGCTTTTTAATAATTCATTCTTACTCCCCAAGTTTATACTAGATATTAGCAGATATTATAACTAATCAAAATATAATAAATCCATTACATCACAACTGGAGCATTGTTTACCTTCAAAATCTCTGATAAAATCAAATTAACCTAAAAAAAAATTGGCAATTTGCCGCTGTGCTTCACAAAGGCAAACCCATTCTCAATCCCCTTCATAAATTAATCTCCTTTTTTATAATTGTTCTTATCCTTCCCTTCCTAACAAAATCATGGTCATTAGTCATGCAAACCCACCTTACAGACCCTCTAAAAATGACATAAACATACCTGTGAATATTAGCACAGGATATTGCCCCTGCATCCTCTGGTCTGTATGTTCTCTACTAAAACATATTAAATAAGGCTTGTGTCATATTGTTAATTGTAAGTCACCAGCCCACACTTTAGTAAAATGTTGAGTATAACAGATAAGTTGGAGGCAGCCTCACAGATGATGATGAGTATCATAAGAAATACAGCACATGTAGAACAGCATCTTAACCATGAAATCTCACCTGGACACACAGGACAACACATTCCCCTGAGTTTGGAAGGGTTTTTGCAATGAACGACACACTGTACTTCTGATTCTACTATCACTCCTTCCTGGAAAAGACACAGATAAGACACATTCACTGTTAGCATTGTGGTTGCTTTAACAAGCAAAATTCACAATTACATTCAGTAGAATTAAAGCCCAGTACATGCTGCAAAGCACTACCTTTCAAAACTTCTTTTCTTTCTGTACCTGCTGCCTGGTATCAGGATTCAGGTTAATCCACACTCAAAAGACCCACTTCAGTCTCCCTGACTCCAGACGTAGGATTTGCCTTAAAATGCATCAGGTAAAAAAACCAAGCATCCTCTTAGGGAAAGGAATCCTGCTTTATCAGGAATCCTTAACCTCAGTAATCTGCCATGCAGCTCAGGTGAAAACAGGCCAGACACAAGGCATTCTCCTCCCTCTCCTATTGGAGGAAAATGGACTTGGTAAGCAGATAAAAGCATCTTGTTCTGTAGAGGGGAGACGCTTATCTTTGATATTTTGCCTGATAAGTATTAGTAAATTAACATTTCCTGTACTTATTCGAGAAGTCAAGAGTCCTGAACAAACCTGGGTATGAGGGTCTATGCATAAAAGCTGCTACCTTTTTTTTACTTACAGCTGTTTGAGGCCAGGCCAAATTGTTTTTTAAGTGTGTGGATCTAGGATAAACAGAATCACCCAGTTTTGCATTTAGACACTGAAACAGGCAATAAAGAACTGACCACATGCAACATATCTAAATTCAAGTAGTGAGTTTCTTTTCATTAGGTGCAAGGATACAGAACACTGGCCTAGCTTCAGTCAACTCAGTGTACTTATTTTCAAAAATTAGTTGGTTTCACAGAGCAGAAGTTTTAGAGAAAAAGAGAAAAAAACCCTTGAAACTCTCATTTTGTCTTAGTAGAAGCTCTTCATACTTACAAAGCTCCTCTTTGCCATTCTTAGTAGCTGCCTGACTGTTACTTTAAAACCAGATCAAACTGTCAGCAGAAATGGCAGACCTATTTACAGACATAAGCTAAAATTGCCTACATAATTACTTGGTTTGAGCCTGACAAGCAACAATCTTGAAAATGTTATGGTTGCAGATAGCCAAGCTACCAAAAATACCACTGTGTTAACAGTTCAGGAGCCCAGGAAAAAAAGATTTGGTTGTGGGTTTTTCTTAAAGAAAGGTAAAACTCATGGACACATACACACAGAAGTGTCCAATTACTAAAATAATTTGTATCTCACAAACGGGCTTAGAATACTAAAGAAAAGAGGACTTACTTCAAGATCAAGACGGCAGGAAATGGCATGGCTGTGTACCTCTCCTTCAGCAAAGTTTGGATATTGTGGTACTCAAGTCATTTAAAACCTATACTTCTGAATATTTGGTTATAGCTGGCTGCATCTAAGTGGATTTAAATTACTTTAAATGCAAACTCCATATTGTGCTTTGGGCATAAAATATTTCAGGTTATTTGGATTGGATAAATGAAGGCTCAGGATTTCCTGGGAAAAGCTTATAACTCAATTAGCACGATTTTTATGACATCCTTACCTGGCACTGGTATGTAACACAGGGATTGCTGGGGAGGTGCCATTTCATGGAGCTGTTGTATGTATTTCCTTCAAAACTGCAATCTAGAGGATGAGAGAGAAGCCCATCAGTTCAGCTGAACAAAATCTAGTGGGAGGCTGTTGCTGAGGATCACAGGGTAGCATCCTAAATGCCACCCACCCTCTCCCCTGGGTTAACAGAAGAGGTAGAGCTGAGAGCTGGGATGAAAGAGAAGGATCATGTCCTGGGAGGATCATCCTGCTGCTGATGCCCAACTGGCCAAACTCCTTACTAACTCTGACTGGTAAAGAGAAACCAAAATCAGTGACAATTCACTTAAAAATGGATGTCAGTGCTTACTCTGCAGTCCATTCAGGAGCTACTCTGTTACTCAAGCACTGGAATGGGGAGAGGGAGGAAGGAGGGTAAAAGAAGAGCTGGAAGCATTCATCGCGTAGCTGGGCCATGCTATCTTCTTCCATGAACCAAAGCCCTCGGGAGAGCCCTTCAGCAAGCACAGCTCAGCAGGGAGGAGCTGACACTGGCAGAGCTACCTCTCCTTAATGCCTTTTCATATTCATGACAGGAGGGATCACCATCCACATGAACTAAAAGTCATCAAGTTCTCATGTGTGCGTGGTTAATCTCATGGGGAGACATTTTGGACTCTCATGGACTTTGGCTTTGTTCATCTTTTTGTGCTATATGACAACTTTGATAACAGAAAACAGGTTTGTTTGCCCATGCACTGGATCAACCCACATTTGTTTTGTGCAAAATGAATTTTCATGGAGCCATTTGGAAAAAAGCAAACACCAAAACAAACATTAATTTTCACTTTTTTGATTGTATGTTTCTACTAGTTTCCCTTCCTTTTTGGTTTTCTCTTTTGCCATTTTCTGGTATTTTGCAAAAAAGAAAACCAAAAAAGAACACAAAGAAAATAATAAAATAACTCACCAGAGAAGCAAGACCAGAAAATACTTATAAAGTAGAAATATAATATTTGTTTAAAAAGAGTTAGTTTATTAATGCAAAATAGTTTCAACTAAAAAATAATTCTTTGGAGACCTAGAGCGGTTCTGAGAAAAATTTTGGAAATAACACATACCCCATTTTCTGTGGGAAAAATGCCCATTTTCCATTTATTGCTTTTGGGTTTTTTTTCCTAGTATATTTTATTCAAAATTAGCTCGATCAAAGAGCCCATGAAACCAACAGGAGTCTTGCCAAAGACTTTGAAACACAGACGTGTACATGGAGCTACAGAATCACAGAACTACAATCAGTCAAACAATGCCCAGGGCACCATTCTGTTTCCACACCCTACCTCAGCAACTACTCTAAGTCTTTCTCTGCTGTGTAGGGTGCACTGTCCTGCTTTGGAATAAGTTTTATGTTCTTCTGAAAATAAAGGCAATTTATCAGCCCTACACCAGTAAATCTTGGAGCTCACTGTAAAAAAAAATCAAGAGTCACAGCTCTGAGGTACTCAGGACCTTAAAATCTCCTTAAAATAATTTTGAATTCAACACAAAATTTAAAGGAATCGTGATATATAAAGATCATTTCCAAATGTGTTAACTACGTCTATTTCAGTTCCTAAACAACAGAAGATTTGTACTTCATTATTTGCAGTAATCAAATTCTTTTTCCAGGATAAATACAGAGCAACACACAGGACAAAATTGTAGATGCTGTGGCCATTTCACTTACCTAAGCTGAAAGAGATATATTTTGAAAAGAGATGATCAATAGTCTCAAAGTTGGCTCTGATAATTTCATCTTTGACAAACATTGAAAGGCACAAAGCATACATCTGAGTCTCATAGTCTTAAGTAGAAAAGCCCCCATGAAATTATTTTTAATAATAAAGAAATATTCAGATTCTCAGTGCATTAAATACAGTTCTCTGAGCTCTCATACATGCAGGACGACACATCAAGAGGAGATTGTGCAGCCCTATACTGCTCTTGTGCATTTTGAAGTTCCATTCTGAAAACCACTGAATTAATCTCACAGCACATCTCACTTACTGCTCACTGAAAACCCTGATGATTGCAGAGCCTATTCAATGTGTTTAACATCTCCAAGCTGCTGAAGCCCAGGTCATACTGGTCCCAGGATGAGAAGCAGTCTACAAGTGTGCAGGACACTCAGCATGGAATGAGCTGTGTTGCTAAATATCTGTGTGTATATTTTACCAGAATCAAGAATCAAGGGCTAGGTTGGAAAATAGCAACTGCAAAAATACCTTACATATTTGCTCAGCAATTATGTTCTTTAATGTAAAATGTTTCCTCTAAAAGAAAGCTAATGACCCAGGGCTAATCTGCATGTACAGATGTGCATATTGAACTGAAATTTTCAGCTCAAGGATTAGTCTGGTCGACAGAGCAAGAGGTATTGCCCTCATGTAGTCAGCACTGCTCTTGCTTGAAGGGCATATCCAAGCTGTGCTACAAAACCCTTTGCCCTGCAGCACTGTCCCTGTGGAAAGCAGCAAGGGCATGGCACACCAGGAGCAACCATGGTAAGGAGAGTCTGCAGGCACCTAAAGGGGAGTTTAAAAATGGGAACCAGAATGGAAAAGACTGCAGAAGCACTGGAGGGACTAAGACTGCTCTCTTTGGTGTGGGCCAGCAGGTTGAATGAGGGAGACAGAGCAGCTCCCATCCAACACCAGTGTGAGGCATGGTGGGAGCTGGATTTCAGCAGATGCTCAGCAGAAGGAGCCGCATGAAGGAAGGGGAGAGTTAGCCAGTATAAAAAGCTATGGGGGAAGGCTGAAAGTCAGGCAGAACTGAAAAGGGTAAGAAAGGAGTGTTTTACAATCTCTGGGTGACGCTTTAACCTGTCTCTGGCCACAGGTATGCCCTGACACTCTGCCCTTTGGACGCCCCAGAGCTACACCCACTACTCACTCTTCAAAAGGAAAAAGAAACAAAGCCCACATACCAGCTAGGTTTTCTGAACCTCACTTTCAATGTACAAATCTCTCAGCTGACATCTGCAAACATATAGCTGGACTTTCCTAGTCCCTTTACTCATAGCATGGATATTTCTGGGCCTCACCTAAATTCATCTGGGTGAAACCTGCTGCATTCTATGTGCCAGCTCAGTCAAGGCATTCTGGCTCATCCATGGTTAAAGGTCCACCATATTTGGCCTAGAAACTAGAAGTCACTGAATATTTTGTTTTCAGAAGTCCCTGATGTCAGTTTCCACAACAGAGTATGAGGGAAGACCCTTGAAGTTCCTAAAAATCTTTTAAAGCTTTTTTTTTTCCCCAAAAGCCCTTTGGAAATATTAGTACATTAACTTACTTTCTCCATCCACCATTCGAAGGAAGAGCAAGCGAAACTAATAAATCAAGATCAGAGCTTAGGACTATCACTTAAATGCTATCTACTTACTTCTGCCTGAATACCTACTTTAAAGAAAATTTTAAAAGGGTTACAGAGGAAGTTTTCGAAAAGGGAACTCAAAAAGCCTGAGAACGCTCTAAGGAGTATGAGAAAGATTTGACATTAATAAGTAAATTTGATCTTGACTCATATACTGCATAAGGAAAACCTTTATGATTCCAAATATGGAAGGAAGTTAAATATTAGTGGTCTACATCAATTTTAAAAATGCTGAAGTGATTCATATCAGTCAAGGAGTGTGTCCTAATTTTTCAGTCTTTCCTGCTCCTTTCTTTAAAAACAGCTGGTGTTTTATTAATGTAAAATATTAACTTTCAGTTAGTTGTAGGTTTTCTTGCCATTACCTCCTTCAACCCAAATAGTTCAGATAAGTCCTGGATAAACATGCAAGCCCAAAGTTGCTTATCTGAATCTAACCAAACCACTAAATACTTTGAAGTTGGTCAATTGTTACATATGCAGTGGAAACTAATGCTAATTACCTACTAGTCACCTCTTAAAGCAAAATGATCCTCCAGGTTTAGTTCTTGTGGCACAAAAAAAAGAATGATGCTTAAACAGTAAAATAACTCTAATATAATTATTTAGCTACTTTGTTTTAATATTGTGCATGCCATACTTGGGCACCTTTGTTTCAAATATAATGAACCAACCCTTGGCCAATTTAATTTGAAAGAACAATTTCATTCTAAAACAAGCATCCTCACGGAGAATTGGACTAGAATAACAAAAGAGGCAAATTATAGCAGATTTTTCTGTTGGCATGTGAACAAGCTGATGATCAGGAAGACATTTGTCTTTCCAAATTGTACAACTCTGATAAATAACCCTTTTTTTTCTTCCCCAGATACCCACCCATATAACAGTACCATGAAGATAGGGAAATTGACTGTAAGAGACAGTTTAGTAGTGCTAAAGCTCTGCCAGTGTCCTCAGGAGTTCATTAAAAAACAACCTTTTATTACTCAATTTGACATTGCCTAATTAGATTCCAGAAGAAACTTGTGCTTATTTTAGTCTAATGAGAATTTTATAGACAAGTCATTTCCTTATTCTCCCAAGAGAAAGTGATAGATTGGTGCACAATAGACTGGCTCCTCATCCCTCATTTCTTCAGCATCTTTCTTCTTCTATTAAGTCTTTTTTTTTTGCTTTCCCTCCACTTTCTGTTTAAAAATGCAACCTCTCTTTTGGCATGGAAAATAAACATTAGGAAAAAGAAAAGAGTCAGAAGACATGTTTTATTTAGTGTTTGATAAATTAATCCTCAGGGAGGTATCCAGGCATGCTAACACTAAATACCAGTTCTAGCCAAAAAAAAGAGCCAACCCCAAAACCCTAAACAAAAAAACCACACCAATAACTTGCACATTCTGCAGTATTTCTCTGGCAGGAAATCAGTTAGCCAAACTCAAAGAACTGTGAATCACACATATACCTATTATGAAATATATTTTCACATGTCGTAGTGATGGTAGAGCCATTGACAGCTGCTAGAAAATTAAACTTCCTGTTGAGTAACCCTGGTCTTCATTTGTCAACACAGAAGCATGAAAATGTATACAAAACCTCCCATGCTTATCAAGCCTAGCTCTAAACAGTGAAAATCCAGCTCCTTCCTCTGTAACCAAGTCCAAGCAAACCTATTTGCCGCTGAACCATGGCAATTACAATACCCAAGGGATGCACAGGGGCCATTTAAAGGCTGCCCAGCACAGCAGAGTGAGGAGGCCATGGGGGTGAGCTGTGCTAGGACCACACAGTTCACACACAGAGGATGCAAAGCAGCCCATATTCGCCCATATTCGCTGAGCAAATAGCAGCAGAAACAAAGACATCCCCTCCTCCCAGTGCTGTTTTTGCCCCTTGCACACCACTGGAACTGAATTTTACCTTCCCAAATGTCTTGTGTTCTACGTATAGGGTGAAAAAAATTTGCCCTGCAGGGTTCCTAAGAACCTTGCAATTCAAAATGGCATACAGTTAGAGCTGCCATTGAATCTTGAGCTGCTACTCATTGTGCTTGCCAAGCCTGGCAGCTGGAGAGCTTTCACCTCTCATGGTTATGAGGGCTGCCATGAATGATGCTGCTCACTGATAAAATTACTTGCTCTCGTATCCAATTTTCCCACATCAGCAAAATCATCCAAGATCTGTACAGCTTACACCTTCAAAATTAAATAGTAAAAAAATTCTTATTCCGGTACTACATGTCCTAAGATGTTTATAATTTTGTTCCAGAAAAACATTACATGTAAAACCATCAATGTGAAAATCTGTGTAACTGGTGTTTGACTGAAAAACTGTTTAGGACAACATGACAAGACTGTTCATTGAAATTTTCTTACATAAATGGAAAATTATATTCACCAAGGTAAATAAGAGTATCTGAAATTTGAGGTGCTACTGAACACAACAGTATACACCAGACATTCAAGAGATGCCAAATGTATCTGCTAAGACCTTTGTAAGAAGAGTCAACTCAAAGAAAGGATGGAGAGATAGAGACCTTTCCTTAGGCATAACCAGAAGTAATCAAAGGTGACCCTATGATGATTCTGAATGGTACTGTCCCTGGTGGCTGTTTGTCACAGCTTCAAAAACTGTGTCTTTTCTTCAGATACAAAGCTAACATCTGAATGAACACTGAGATGAACCTGTACTCCCAGCCTCAAGAAACAGACCTTCTGGTTTACAGCTGGGACACTCTACCAAGGGACTCAGAAGCACTGAGAAAGGCCAAAAGAAAAATTAAGACTTGATTATGTTCTCAAGCCATCTCTCATAGCCAGTCCCTGACAGAAGCCTGATCTATATTATTCAGGTGAAGGTGAAAGAAATTTCTTTAGGAAAATATACATATTATCTTCACATCCCATCCCCCCTCCATCCATGTATTATCCCTTGCCTCTGACAGCTTGCCTTAGAGCATGCAAGGATGGGCTGCAAGTTACAGTGCCCCACAGAAAGGTCCCCCCAGTCAGTTTTGCAGCAGGACACCAAAATG
This sequence comes from Geospiza fortis, assembly GCF_000277835.1. Taxonomy (NCBI): domain Eukaryota; kingdom Metazoa; phylum Chordata; class Aves; order Passeriformes; family Thraupidae; genus Geospiza; species Geospiza fortis. The sequence goes on from NW_005054361.1 coordinate 285,142, forward strand.
GTGTTAGGTACCTCACACTAGGGGTGTCCAGAGGCAAACAGAGTGCAGAGGTACATATGGATCCTGCAGGGTGTCAGCAGAGCAGCCAGAACACTGATAATAGCACAGCCTCCCTCTAATTTCCTTTGCAAGCCAGCCTAATAGTTGAAATTGGCTGCAGTCCTCAACCATAGTATTTGATATCCTTTCCAAGAAATGCACAATTAACTGTGATACCTTTGGATATTCAATATTTAGTAGACCTAGCACTGTTGTTGCCTGGGCTGGGATTCCATTCTCTGATAGATTCCATATCAATGGAGCATAGCACAAGAATTTCTAAGATCAATAATTAATTACTAAAAGGAAAACCAAAAAACCAACCACAAAAAAAAAAAAAAAAAACACAAAAAACTCCAAATAATTCTCAAAAGTTAACAAGGACAAAAAACGCAAAATTGCATATGGAAGAGAAAGAAAATTCTGAACATATTTTCTTTGTTGTAAAAGAATTCCCACCAACTTTGTCTTTGAACATCCATAGAAGATTAAGATTCTTAAGAGAGTAGAATTTTGCACACAATTTTAGAAATGCAAACTTTATGCAGTCCTGAGCCAGTAATATCACTTCTTCAGAGTACAAACAACTGTTTAGTCAATGTGTAGAGAGCTCTATATGTAAGTGACAGGTCTTCATCCAACTAAATAAGATAATGCTGCCAAATCTATTTCTATAATCTCAGTGACCTCATAGGTTTTCATTAAATATATTAAGTAAAATGAGAGATGAAAAGTGACCTATTTATCCTATGCAAAAGTAATAAGAGGGCTTAATTTTTCAGTATTTTCAAAATAAATAGCATGCTAGAGGTATGTGGTATGTTTTACAAACTACAGAAAATATCTGTCAAAAGAATAATCTTACAGAAAACTTTTCCTGTTGGACTGAGTCACCTGCATTCTCCTTGCTGCAGGGAGCCATAATCAAGGGCCCACCTTTCTCTGTTCCAGACTTTTCACAAACACACAGCAAAAGTGAGCTTTGCCCCACCAACTTTACAATTGAAGTCCTATGGCCCAAAAGTCAGGAACAGAGTTAAAACACATGGCTAGTCTGGAGGATTTAAAGCTTAAATCCCAGTTTAAATCTTAGACCTCATAGCAGCATACAATTTCCTCACAAGGGGAAGCAGAGGGGCAGGGGGGGCAGGCACAGGTCTCTTCTCTGTGGTGGCCAGTGACACGATCTGAGGGAATGAGGCTGTGTCAGGGGAGGTTCTGGTTGGATATTAGGGAAAGGTTCTTCACCCAGGGGGTGGTTGGGAACTGGAACAGGCTCCCCAGGGAAGTGGTCACAGCACTAGGCCTGACAGAGTTCAAGAAGCATTTGGACAATGTTCTCAGGCACATTCTTATCCTGTGCAGGGCCTGGAGTCAGAATTTGATGATCCTTGTGGGATCCTTCCAGCTCAGGATATTCTGTGATTCTGTGACAAAGCAAAGCCAAACCTTTCCATATGCTACTTTCCAGCACAGTGAATTTTCTGATTGCAAAAGCTCTACTAGTAGCTGCTCCTTACTTTTTCTGTTTATTACAAAATATGAAAAAAATAAGTGCTATAAATTATCTAAGTAGCATACAATACCCACATGGAAGCAAGGGACTTATGCTCAGCACACAACTATTTGCAGGAAAAGTTCTCTACCAACAATTCAGTTTCTCCTGTATGCAGAGCTCTGAATAGGAGAGTTCAGGTGGGTGCAGTGCTGCAGGTACCATCAGAATAGTTTGGGTTGCAAGGGACCTTTCAAGGTCATCTAGTCCAACCCCCCTGCAGTGGGCAGGGAATGTCCTCGTGCTCCTCGTGATAGAATAAAATGCACTGGCAGAGATGTGACAAATTATTCATGAGTGGTGGTTTCCTTCCTACACAAGCCTGCTCTGGAACATGCCCTTTGGTCTTAATGTTACCCTCCTGATGCTGCACTCAGATGACAGCAGCCATTCATTCACTCACTCACTCATTCATTCATTTCTTTGCAAGGTAGGAAGATGTGAAGCTATCAAAGAAAGCTGGCAAGAGCCTGTAAGGGTTGATTAAGCTCTCCCAGGCTTTGGGAACAAAGCCAAGAAAAAAGTCATCAGGTTCTGATGTCTTTCCTTGGTAACATTTTGTTTAGATGAAATGCAACTAGTAAAAAAAAAAAAAAAAAAAGGCAAAAAATCCCTGTTTCCCTTTTCCTGCCTGCATTCCCCATGGGCACTCTGGCAGCTTGACAAAATAGTAACTGAGAATAAGTGCTGCAGGGCCAAGTCCGTGCTGCAGCTGAACTGCAGTCGGGAGTGCTGGGGAGCTGCTGGGACACCAAAGGGAGCGGCTGAGGCACTGCACTGCCAGCCTGGTGTTTGCAGCCTTCATTCCCCAGTCACCCCTCACAGGAAACTCGTTTTAGACCTGGCACAGAACAGAGCAGGATCTTCAGCAGTGTTCGGAGTGGTGGGAGAGCAAGCAGCCTCCCCTGAGGTAGAGGTGGTTCCACCAACCTCTTCCTCTAGAACCAGAACAACCTGGGGACAGAGGGTGGTGTCAAGACTGTGGGAGTTAAATGGGTGAGTATTTTGCTTTGCCTTTCAGAAAGCACAGAAAAACTTACTCAGAAATTTCACATCTACTTCAAAAATTCAGTCCTTGAGAGCTTTTTTTCTCCTTTGAATTATGAAATTTAATGTTCTTCTTGCATTTTAAGCACATAGATCAGACCAAGAACCCTTCTAGTCAATAATCTTCTGTTTTATAGCAGCTACTATGAGACACCTTGGGAAGTGTGGAAAATACAGACCAAGGTCCATAGCTCTAGTTTAGCCTCCAGAAGGGCAGAAATAAGCAGCCTGTCTGACTCAGAGGGAAAACAGGGCATTTTGATTTGTACCTTGCTCCTTTCCTAACAAACTCAGCATTCAATTTTCCCCCTGGAGAACTGCTGAAGATTGAGTTGATTTTGCCACAGAAGTGTTTTCTATAACACTCAGAAACAGTTGCCATTCATTTATTGTCAATTCAGAGCCCTTTACTGTATTGGTAAAGTTGGGACTGTTTTGTCCTCTGGGCATCCATTTATTCCCATCCACATTAACTTCTTTTGCTGCTTTGTCATCACTTATTCAGTGCCCTGAGAGCCTTTTGCAGCTCCTCACAGGCCATCCTCTTGCTTTGCTATGCTATAGAGATCAGGGCACCAGCAGCAAACTTCCTGTCCCTCTTCACCCCTTTTCTAGGTAATTTCCGAGCGCTTTGGCAAATTGAGAACTTTGCAAGGATATGTTGGCAACATTTATTTACTATGAAAACAACTGCACACTAGTTACTTATTTGCTGATGAGAAGAGTATCTCTGAAAACTCAGGGTTGTTTCCTTTCTTCAGTAGTCTCCTTGTAAGGGATCTTGTTAGATGCCTATTAGTGGGATCTCTCTGTCCATTGTTACATTCAAAGGACTCTAGCTAGCCCATCCGTCTTCTATCTCAAGTATCCATGTGCCTCCTGATTCTGTTTTTGAATTGTTTTTATTAATTATCCCATTAGGGATGTCAAGCATACCAATCTGCAGATGCCAGGCTCAAGCCTATCAATAATGTTCTGTAGGTACACCCCCCAATTCAGGATAAACAAAAAATGTTAAAAGGAGTCTGAATTGAAATACTGTTTGAATTAAAACATTGTTTGCTCAGCTTTGAAACATTCATTCTTTTCATTTTGCATGCATGCATGCACATATGCATATGTATGTATATAGAATTTTCAGACCATTGAGCAAATACACATCCCATTTTGAAACTGAAAAATCAAACTCCATCCTAATCCAGTTGACATTTAGCAACCTTTTCCTACAAAGCTGATACTAAACATGGTTTGACAAAAGAAATAAATTACATTTAATTTATGTAAAACCTATAATTTCAAATTCTTATTGTTTCAGTAATGGTTTAATTTTTTTTCCAGTTCACTTCCTTCTCTTTTAAGCATCATGTTTCTAGACAAATCCTCAAATTGGGGCTTGCCAAACCTATTCCAAAGCTGCAGCACAGAAGCAAATCATAAGCACAGCATCTAACACACCTCTGCAACCTTCCAGGAAAAATACACATCCATTATGCCTCTTCCATTTAAATTTCAGCGTAATCTGTTTTCCTGAATTTGTATTTCCTCTGGGAAGGCAAGAAATGCTTTTATTTCCCAACAATTCATGCTACCCTATCTCCCTCTCAATCCCACACAATCACCAGTGGAGAATTAAAAGTGACAGAGGAAAAATAAAACAGAGCTGTTTGAATTTGACATTCTCCACCTCATTGATTATGGAAGCAGTCCCTCAGCAAAATTATTGATTTAGAGCATATTATTACTGTATCAATATAAAAAAAAAAGGCTACATCTACTTGCTTATTTTCCATGTGGTTAAACATAGGGGATACATGCCATGCATGCTTACACTTTTATTATTATTATTTGATCATTATCTCATTTTAAAGAGATTGCAATATACAGTGTTGGTCAATAAATAAATGTATAATGTTCAGATTGTTGCTTATTTGGCTTTCATAAAAATGTCCAAAATATTATTGTTTTAATCAGGAAAAGTTTAATAAAATGAATAAAATTTGCTTCGTTTGTTTCTTTTCAAGGGGAGAAATAGGAACAGCCATGGATAATTACCCTGCTCGTTATTAATCAGAAGTATTATTCTTATTCTGTCCAATCACATAAAAAGTTAAAGAGCTTCTTACTTACTGGTGACTACTAGCAGATCGATGCTGTAGCCATGGATAATTACTCTGCTCTTTATTAATCAGAAGTATTATTCTGTCCAACCACATAAAAAGTTAAAGAGATTCTTACTGACTGGTGACTACTAGCAGATCGATGCTGACCTAAAATATTTCTGATAAAATTAGAACTCTTAAAAAATTGACAGCATAGTGATGAAGAATGAAGATGTATTTCTAAAGGACATTTGCTGTGCAAGGACTAATAATTGCAGGACAAATATGTGAATTTATGTATTTCCCTCAGCTTTGTAAACATGTGTATTTCAATTATGGTTACTGCCCTCTTCCAACCTCTGTTGACAGCCAAGTTCCAGCTGAGAAGCTGTGAGTTCAGTCCTATCCTTGGCAACCTAAATGTGCACTGATAACTTTTTAAAAGGAGGGAAAGCGACAGGAAGGGAATGGCACCTTTGCAACGCTCACAGCAAGCTCCTCTCTGCTTAATGACGAGAGCACAGTCCTTGGAGAGCACTGGACACTTCTCCCTTTTGCACGTCACTTCCTTATTCTGGAAAAAAAAATACAAAAGCTATTGCAAGCAAACCAAACCCAATTTCTTGCATTTCAGAAAATAAAGTGTGGGGCAAGCAGCCTGCTCTTTTGCTTCAGGTGAGGTCCTTGTGATTCAATACATCTTTCTTCTCTTGAAGGAACACAGTAGAAAACAGTCTTTGTATAATCCAGGAGCCCAAGCAAATGGTGTTTAAACCCCACTTAGACAGCAATTCATAACTGCTGCCCAGTGTCATACAGAAAATGTGCTGCTCTGAGGAAATCCATGTTACTTAAATGAACAACTACCTAACTCATGTGCTTGTTAAAATATCCTCAGGGTCTTGAGGAGCTACCCCATAAATTGCACAGCTTAGGAATCACTTCTCACTGTGACAGAAAGACAAACAGCAGAGAAAAAGGCAGCAACCTCAGAGAAAACAAAATTCTGCCACTGCAGAAAATCAGTTTTGCCTAGAGGTTCTTTGAAAGAGGCTACTGTATATTATACCAGGCAAGATGATTAATGTAATTCATCTTTCTCCCCAAAATGCTGAGAATCAATGAAACTCCACGAGCAGACAGAATCACTGTACATTATAGCATCATCTTGCTATGGCAAAAAGCCAGTGATTTCCCAAGGCCAAAGAGCACATTGACCACATTAAGGAATGTCAATAGAGGATGTGCAACAGCAGGCAGCAGAAACATTCCATTTATTGCCTACCTTGCCCCAGTGGTGTCAACCCTTTTGGTTATCCCTGCCATTAAATAGGTGCAGAAAACAAATACTTGGGACGTTTCTTTTAGTAAAATTTTGCTACTTCAAATTCCTTACCCAAAGTAGCCCTCTGAAGTGACCTCCACCTATAATTAGTAGCTCAGTTCATTAGGTTACACAGGTGGCCATCTAGAACATGCAAGTACCCACCTCACCCAATCTTATGACTTAATTAGAGACCAAACAATCAAAGGGCTAGAAAAATGTAAATCATAAAACTCAAGAAAAAGAAGCTGTGCTTTCCAGTCTTTTTACTTTGCTCCCTGTGGCCTTATTCAAGGTGCCTGTGAAGAATAACACGCAGCTTTTATTACACTCCAGCCCTTTGCCTAAAATCAGAGGTTTGTTTACTTCAAAGTCACTGCCTGATCTGATGGGAGCTATAAAGGCGCTTCAGTCTTATCAGTGTAAATGAGGGCTCACTCTCACCAAGACAGTGTGAAATCAGCAAATGAGAATCAGGCCCTAAAGCCCAGCTGCAGCTACACAAACCATTACTGTAAAAAGCCAGGTCACTGCAGTGCTGGCTGTTCTGCATCACTCCAGCACCATAAATGCAATTTAACCAGCAGGTTAAGCTGAATTTATGGCTGGTCTGTAGCTCTGGACTGGCACAAAGCAGCCACGACACGGAATTCAAGTGGCTCAATGTCTCTTTTAAAGTGCTCAGCGGAATGATGATTCCCTTTGCAGGAACATGGTGCTCCATAAAGTCTGCTGAAGGGCAGCAGAACCAAACTTACCAACTCAACTACAGTCTGTATTTTAAAGGGTTCTGCTAAGACCTGATTTTCTCTAATGAGTTTGCTTAAAGAAAGTTTAATAAGCCTATCAGCCCCACTACCTTTATCTGTGGGAAAGTCTTCTGCCTGGTGAAAGTGGGTGTGAAGGAGGGGCAAAATCCAGTTTAGAGTTTGTTCCTGTGGAGAACATGGCTCACCCAGCTGCAGCATGCATGGTGCACCTCTGAGAGAAGCACAGTGCCCTTCAGAACCTACCTGGCTGGGCTGGGGGTGTGCAAGGGGGGCCAGTGGGCAGCTACCCATTGGACTCCCTCTTCAAGGACAACATTGTTGCAGATGACAGCAAGAGGGACAAAAAAACCCAAAAAAACAGAGCTCTGTTGTTTTTTTTTTTTTAATTCCCTGGTTCCCAGAGGACTCCTGAAGCAAATTCCTCATGCAGCTCAGGTTCCCAGGCAATTTCTTCCCTGAGTGCTGTCTGCCTCCTTCTGCCCTCAGGTACATCCTGACATGGTATCTTCCTCTTGGCAATGCAAGGAGTTCCTAAGGATGACCCCAACACCCGTATTTCAAACAGGAGATACTTTCTAGTTACTGTTCCCAGTAGAAGCCTCCTGTTTCCCCCATATTGCTAAAATCAGAAAAATTCTCTCCAATTATGGGCTTGGTACCACTGAGCCACCCAAGGGGGCCAGCCAAATTCAGGTCTTGCTCTTCTTTCCTTATCACCAGCAAAGCTGCTGTTTTAGCAGGTTTTCTGGGAGGGAAGAATTTGGAATTCATATGCTGATGCCAAGGGCTGTTTTGCATTAAGCAGCTGTTCATATTAGTGGCCCACAGTGCAGTGACAGGACCTGAAGGGTCCTTCCCCCTAGGAGGATGTCTTAAGCAGTAGGCTACAGATTCACATTTCCTTTCTCTGTCTCACTAGGCTTTGAACTATTTGCTGTTCAGTGGCCTGGCTTCAGCAGAAAGGGGCTTGTTCTTCGTGCCCCCACAAGTCACTGGTTCTTACAGCAAGGGCACTTGTAGGTAAAGCAGGAGATGAGTCATTGAATTGCTTCTGGATGTGAAGGGCAGCAAATCTGGATCACTGACTCAAAGCTCAGTTATTACAGCACGGTGCTGAAAGGTAGGGAGGAGGTGCCACACTCATCATCCACTGCACTTTTTTGTTGTTGGGGTTTTTGTGTTTGGTTTTTCTTTTGGTTTTTTTTTGTTTGGGTTTGGTTTTTTTTCCCCAAATTAAAATGGAAGGTTAGCTCTGTCCCTTGCAGGAGAAGCTGCAAGCTCGTCCTGCCTTAAAGGACAGCTCCATGTATTCGAGGTAAATAGAGCCAATCTTTGCCAGCACAAAAGAGAAGAGCAGCTAAGCACTAAAGCAGGGTAGGATTAGCAAAGCTGATGTTCATCCTCTCTAGCTTGCTATAGCTCCAAAACAGGCTGTTTCACATGTCATCCCAAGCTGCCTAACTCCCTACCATCAGGGCTGGGCTGTTCTTCCATGGTGTGAGGTACAGCATTGCTCAGGATTGCAGCCCCACCACTCCTTGTGGGGCCTTTTGGTGAAAAAAACATACAGCAGAGCCACAACTGCACCATATTGCTGCCCTAGAATTGTCCTCATGGCAAAATCCCTCTTGAAGTAAGAAGAGATGAATGTAACTCCAGGAAAGTACATCCTCCTACTGCTTCCAGTATTATTATTACTATTATCCCAAAATTCTTTCTAAAAAGTCCTGCTGTTTTATCTCAGCGTTGTATCTTGTGGAAAACAAGGTCAGCAGATGTGGAGGAAAGGGTTAATGTACCATGCTGATCCATCACAGGCCTGCAGCAGATAAAGCAGGGCTGGTAAATCATTGTTTAGTCTATTGCAGTCAGGCATTATCCAGTGCAGATCTCCTGGGTCCACTGGTGTAAAAGTACGAAAATAAAACAAAAGAGTAATTGTCATCTGGAGGCTGGGTTTTTCCCTTCACCCAGTTGCCCAAAACACTGCTCTTAATGTCTACTGTCCATCTGCTTGTTTCAGTTCTGCTGCCTCCTCCCCTCCTGTTTCACAAGAGCAAAGTGGAGGCTGAGAGCAAATGGGACTTGAGCAACAAATCCTTTCCTCCCAGTTGTGTCCCCTCCTACTCCCAGTAATCATAACATTTCATTACTTGTCCCAGCCATACATTTAGAGAGTGGCTAAGTAGCTGCATGCAGGAGGGCTGTATTACCAAGCCTCCATCTGGGCTGTCAACAGCGTCTCTGAATCTGTTGAAAGCTCTCAGATACTTTGAATTTTGCTGTTCTTAAGAGAAAACTTCTTAGACGGCAACAGTCAGAAGCCAGCAGTTATGTGAGGGTAGGGGATTTTTTTTCCCTTTTGTTTAAAGGACATGCACTCTGGCACCAAGAAGTGCAGAAGAGACACATGGCCCATAAATACATAAACCCTTTGCTAAGTCAGAAAGCTGGGAGTCAGTCAAATCCATAATAGGATCCCAAGATTCATAATAAATAACTTTTAATTACAGTCCTGCACAATAGTTATTTTAAACAGATGGTTTATAGATTCACATCTGGGATTATTTTTTTTTTTTAATTTAGCGCTCAGGCACACACACAGAAAGGGAGAGAACCTCAGCTAAGGTTTCTATTAGTGTTGGAAAAACGGGTATTTTTTTAAAGAGGTCAGGCTGATCCAGAACAATGCTGCTGCATCTGACGCAACTCCCCAGTCAGTGCTCAGCTCGGCAAAGGGCTCACTCTGGAATCCCAGACTCCCCTGAAAAGTAAAATTTAGGGAAGTGCTGGAGGGTCACCCTGGACTCACCAAGCCCAGCTGTGGAGAACTCGTGTTTTAATGAATGTGGGGAAAAGATCAGAAATTTTGTTGGGTGTCCAATGTTTCTCCCCTCTCCCACACTTTCCCAATGAGAGCCAAGGATCTCCTTAAGTAGGCATGCAGAGGCGATGTCAAATTCCCACACAAGAGAGATACACTAACCAGACCCAATATCACTGCTACTGCTTCATGTTACCTTTACTACAACCTTCTCTCAACGCAATTTGTTCAGCTTTTACATGCACCTCATATTTTTACCTTCCACCAAAGAACCCCACACAAAACAGCCCATTCTGGCGATAAATTATATCAAACTAACAGCCTTAAACTCATATGGTACAGCTAAATAAAATGCCAACATGAAAAGGAAAGAAAAAAAAAAACCCCACACACTAAAAAGGAGTCTGAATATTTGGCAGAGATGTTGGAGAGGATGTGTGCCAAACCACAGCTTGGAAGCCACAGCCAACTTTCTACAGGGTTCCCCACTGGACTCCTGCCGGCTCACAGCAGCCACCAGGAGGATGGCTCTTTTCAACCTGGATTTGGCTTCAAGAGGGGAAAAAAAAAAAAAAAAAGAAAAATAAAGCAAAATAGGAGTCTGCTTCGTTTATTCAGGACTGTACCAAGGAGTGCTTCCATCAATGGTGTCCTGAGCCCACTCTTGTGCTGTAACAGCTGGCTGCAGAAGACATTGAAGATGTGGTTTCTCAGGGGGCCAGATGTCCACAGTGATGATCTGGGGTTGTTTTTCTTTCTCTATTTTTATGTATTGAAAATGCTTTTAGGAAGCTTGCGCTGCATTTCTAATACCCCCAGGTTATTAATTATTTATACTGAATGGGAAAAATGTTACTTAAACTTTCATTTAACCAAAAAATGCTGTGGAAAGAAAAAAAAAAAAGCAAGAGAGAGAGATTAGGTAGGAATACCAACTACCATTAATGATTAATCCTGGAAACATTCATTTTTACCACTATTCATCATAGTCCTGCTAGTAATTCTGATAGGACTCCTCACCAAGTAGCTCAGGGTGCCCTTAAGTTTCTGCTAGGAGAAGCCTGTGGGATGACCCATGAAAACAATAACAATTTTCAAACAATGGGAAAAATTGCCTCTGAGGAATATGGGATGGAGCTTTCAAATGCACACATGTGGCCTTAGGAGAAGAAAGAGCCATTTAAAATTAATGAAACAAGTGTATTCAATTCACATGGGCGGCCTCTCCACTGCAAGGCAAAGGGCAGGCTCCAATCAACACTGGCCCCTGCCACATGCCGTGATCCCCATGTTCTTAGGCCATGCTGCTGGGCTCTCTGCCAGGTGTTGCACACAGCCAGAGCATCCTCTCAAGCACACAAGAAGTCACTCACACCACACAGGCCGCAGGACTGAAGGTCTGGGCAGCACTGGCCACAGGCTGTGTCCCTCAGCAAAGCTTGGGAGTCCCAAGCCTGTGCCTGCACCTATGTTTACATGCAAACAACCCCGATGCTGGGCCAGCTTGAACTCAAGAACAGGCTCAGACACATGCTTAACTCATGGTCTAGACAAAACCTGAGGCTCTTTCTGAAAATAGTACCCTTGCTTCCTTGGCAAGGAAAGATGCACTCCTGCCTGGAACTGTCTCAGGCCCAATTTACAAACCAGAATTGATGCAAGCAAAAGATCCTTGCTAAAGCTGTGGGACTACAGTCTTCCATGAGCATTTCTCTACCTGAGCAAAAGCCACACCATTAGGCTTCAGGGAGGAGACACCACTCCTCAAGGAGAGATGTCTGCAGACCCTTTGAATCACTGTCAAGGGAGATGAGGATAAGGTCTCATTTCCCTTACTCCCTTCCAATCATCTGCTGAGATTTCTTTCTCTTGCAAAACAAATATTGTGGGTACAGTAAAAAAATGGTTTAGCATACCAGATGCATTTCTAAATTCAAGGTGGAAAAATATTTCCCTATGAAATGATGTTTGTTCTCAGGAAAATGGTAGAATTCTCTGCACATAACCCTACAAACACCAAGGCATATGCTTCATCAAGAGAGAGAAAGGTCTCGTAATTTTAAGCACGCAAAATTGTAATGGGACAACTCACAGGACTGAAGTCAAACACTTCAGTACCTTCAGCATTAGGTCTTTGCCTGTGGCAGAACATGACCATGATTTCAGCATGAATTGCATTAGATAAAAATAACAGTATTTTATTTCAGTTCACAGTGTCTCTTTCCTTTTTTGAGCAGACCACTCAGTAGCCTTTGATTTCCCCCCTCATCCCTGTAATCTGTTTAGCTTATCTGGCCTCTCAGGGTGAGCAGGAGGAGGCTGCAGCCTTCCCTGTGGTGATGCTCAGCCAGCACCAACCATCCCCCTTCATAATTCAAGCTCTCCCTGCTCCCTAGGAAAGATGATTAAAACAAAGGCCCTGCTGAAAGATGACACCAAATTTCACTTCAAATGGGTATTCCCCACTGCTGTGAGGCAGGCATGAGTATGTGCAAGTGATTCAGGACAAATCCCCCTTACAGACTGAACAGTTTTTTTATTTTTTCACTGTGCTTAATGATGTACACCAGCACAAGGAAAGTGACCTTGGTGGCCCACTGCAATCCCAACACTCCTTGACTGCAGCCCTGTTCAGTATTTGGTGAAAAGAAAGCACCATCTCTTCCTCCTACATTTGCTGGAATTAATACTAAGGCTACAGCTGGGGTCAGGGTCCCAGAACATCAAACATTTTGCAGCACATCCCTGCTCCAGTCAGCTTAGAAACAAGGTAGACATGGCCAGACAGAATTACTGTAACTGCAGATTGAGTCAGTCAGAAAGCCAGAGCAGGATCCAGAGCGTGTAGCTCTCAGTCTCCCTGTCTCTACCTCAACCTCCAAGTGCAGCCTCACATTAGAGTTCTTCAGCTGCACAGTTATAGGCAACACTCTTTACCTGTCAGCAGAATAGCCTGGCAGTTTTCTAGCAAAAGAGACAGGGCCTTCACAAGTTCCCAGCAGTTCACACTGTAGTGAAAAAAATACCCATAGTAATCCAGGAACCAGATTTCAAGGAAGGTTACACACAGGGATTCATGCACACTTTTAAAATTCACATCTTTTTCTGTGAACTTTAATTCACAGGGTAATGTTTTTACTTTTTCAATTAAGAGTTTGAATCAATTATCAATTACTTAAATCTGATGACAATACCTAAGAAAAAGGTAATCACAGGCAATACCTATTGATTTGAAGGTCCAGCTGCAAACCTGTACCCATGCTGCTGTAAAAGCTCACTGACCCAGCCCTGTGAGTTTATGATCACCCCTTGCTGGATGTTCTCAGCTACTCAGATCAGTCAGAAAAGCCTGTTGGATGATTAATACCCAGCCCATTTTCAGCTAAATGGGTGATGCTGAAGGCATGCAGCCTAGCAGAAGCCGGTGGAGAATTCATTCTCCCACAGAAGTGATGGGCAGCTGAGGGCCATAAAAGCTTCCACTACCTGAGCTTGGTCCACCAAACACAGCTGAAGTCAGCAGATGTGGAACAGCATTGCTGTCCTGAGTGTATCCTGGAGCATACTGGTCCCCCTGAAGTGCCATAGGATGGCTTGGAGAAGGAGGTCTGCCAAGAAAATTTTTCTGAAAACACCCTAAATAAATTCTACTCCTAAAAATCGTTGAAGATTACACTCATGAATGATCTAGATGATTTCATAGAGGGCAAAGCATATTACACCAAAGGTTTAAAATAAATTATTAAATCATTTGAATTCAAAATTTTAGATCAAGCCATGGTGTCATGTTCTGGCTCATCTCAAACACTAGCCCTGCTTATCAAAAGAGTGCCCTAAAAGTATTCTGCTTTTCTTTCTTTACTAATGTTATCCCAGTACTATACACTGCTATTTCCTGGTAGATACTGTCAATGAGAGATAAACAAAGCCATTAAAACAATAAAAAGGACAACAAAATCAAAGCACGTCAAAATCAAATCTATCAGTTCAGAATTCCTGTTTTCGATAACTGTATTTCTATTAGAGACTAAATACTGACCAATATTATTTTTTTTTCTAATGTTGTGAATTAAAATTTCATTTGACATTTATTAAAAATAAATACATTGAATGCTTTTTAAATAAGTATCATTTCATCACAATTTGATAGGCTGAATCTACAAATATATTATCCAAACAATAGTTACCTGTCATTGCATCTTTATTACCTTCTTTATCTGAAGCCTGTTTACTCAGTCTTTACACTGGAGATTTCAACAGTGGCAAATGCTCTAGTTTTGGGCTTCAGTCTGTTCTAAAAACTTTGAACAAAGCAGTCCTTGAGGCCATGTACTTCTTAAAGACTTTAAAAAGCCCAATGGGCCTCCTAACTTACTCTGCAACAAGTCATATCCCATGAAGAAACTCACTCCTGTACAACACAAAAACAGGGCTAGATTAAAGAAAATGAAAGAAAAAGAGCAGGGTCCCCTGCTGCTCTGTCTGGCCAGAATCATGTCTTTTATTGCCCATATCCTCTAAAGAAACGATGCTCTCATGATATATTACCCTAATACATCACCAAGTGACAGTTTTCTCATGATACTGTATCCTCAAAGATGTGATGCATGCCAGAAGCAGCGACAGGAGATCTCAGCTGGGGGAGAGAAAGGAGAGGGTTTTTTTTATTTTCTTTCAAATGTTTAAGCTACACTTTGGGGTTTTCTGATGTTATTTTGAGAGGAAAATCCCTGTCAATCGTAGCTGCATAATCCAGAGGACTCCTAGAAGTTTTGCTGTACAGCTTTTAAAACCGGAAAGCACCAAAAAAACAGTCTCTTCATTTAATTGAAGCAAGTTTTGAAATAGGACCAAAACGCTTGAGGAACAACAACCAAATAAAAATAGTAGCCCAAAAGAAAGAAGCAACGAGAGTCTGTTTTCTATTATGAAATTATTTAGGCAAAAGGCCTCCAGACACTGCTGTTTTAATGAAGTTGCAAGGAAACTGAGAACTGACCCTGAATTTGTTTTCCTACGTGATCTTGCCCATGCTACGCAGTGGTTTTAGAAAATAAAAAAAGGTTATTCACAGCAGAGTCTGCAGAGAGAAGGCACAGCCTTCAACTTGTCAGTCAGCACAGAGAAGAGCGAGAAGAGACAAGGAAAAGGAACATTTCAGGTAGGACCCCTCACAGGAGGCAAAACTTTCAAGGTCTTTTGATAATGCCTTCAACTCGCAAAGCCACACTCATTTTTGCTGCAACTGCTGCTTGGCTGCAGTAAAATCTTGTAGGGGCTGTGGTAATCCTGGGTCATGGGCAACTCACGGCAGGCATCACCCTCAAGATGTCTTCATCCAGCTGCTGCCAGCAAAGGAAGCCTCAAAGTCTTGGGAGAATTAGTCAGAAAAACTTATGACACCGTGATGTTTAATTTGACACATCTCACTTCTGGGTGCTTCTACTTCGTATCTACTGAAACTCCTTTGCCTCCATCAGATGCAAAAAAGAAAGGTAGAATAAGCTTTCCTTTGTTGTGATTAATCACACTGCCAAATTCAGTAAGATTGTGACTTTCAAAACTTCAGCCAACACTGTAGCTAATAGGAGAAAAAGCATATTTTGACTTGTGGACTAAGCAAAAGCGATATGGAAGTCATTGAGAAGAAACTAAAAGCCAAAGCTGTCAATGTCACTTTCACAGTCCTTGAGCTGACTTTGACCATATTTTGTGGCCTGGCCATGGCTGCTTTTGGGTGAGATGTAACAGCCCTCAATCACAGCAGTGATCACTTAGCCACATAACAATACCACTGCAGTCAATGAAACCACCCATGAGAGCTCAGAGCTTTGAGTCAAGCTCGTCAGTGCAGACACATGCACAATGCCCTATGCTCTGGGTAGACCCTGTTAATTAAACACTTATTTTTAAATGCTGCTCTGGAAAAAATTTGCTGTCCAAAATAAGAAACTCATCTTACACAACCACTTTCTTCTTGAAAAATCCAGTGGTTAAAACATGTTTTTGCATAATCGTAGCCCTGCAGGGACAGTTCTCACTTCTGAAAAGCAAATTCCCTTCTTTCTGTTTTGCACATGTACAAACAAACAGATTCTGGTATGTCCAAACCTTGCAAATCTCAACTATAATAATACATTGAATAGAAGCCATACAAGCAGGTTTTTTCCTCAGCCTGTGTTCCCTTCACTCCTTCCTTTCCCTTGCCCCACTTGCACTGCGGGAAGTAAAAAAAATACCTGTTTCTGACAAGTAAATGGAGCTGACATTAGAGCGAAGCTCGAAGGTGAACAGGGTATGCACAAGTCATTTGTCATCTTGACAAAGTGAGATTTGGTCACCAGTGGGACACTTGAAAGACATCTGAACAGTTGGCCTTGACCACCAGCATTTCTTACAGCTTATAAAGGGACCCATGGGACCAAGAACACAACCTGCTTTTGGAAGTGACTCCTGCAGTGGTACCTCTTGATAGATGTAAAGGCAGTGTGATATATCAGGTGCCATTAAGATCTTTGCTAGCAGGTTCTATTTACATAAGTATGGAGTGTAGATAGCATCTTGTTAACCCAATTAATGAGACTCAAATGTCAGGAAACAGATTATGCCTGGCTCAAAGTCCACAGTGCTCTGAAGGCAGACAGACATGATTTCATTGTGTGGGACAGCACTGTTCTCTTTGACTGAGAACTCAGGCAGCAATCCTTCTACCTGGACAGCTAGGGGAGGCAGAAAGATGATCTGAAATCCAAAAGTTTCACACCTTCAGCACAAAAAGGGGTCTTTATGATGAGAGATTCAAGTGCCCTGTAAAACAGAGAACCTACGGCTGAACCGAGGAAAACTAAAAAAGTATCCACTTGCGGTCTTGGAAACTTAATTTTTTATTAACTGGACCTTCTTCTGCAATTAGAGAAAGTCCTTGTTGCCAAGTCACAGCCAGGTCTGGATTAGAAGAGAAACACAGTTTCATCCAGCCTGTCCACACTGCTGCGTTTTACATGGGCAATTGAAACATACTTCTCCACCCTAGAGATCCTGACCAAGATGAGATCACTAATCTCTTCATCAGTGACTCTCGACATGCAGCTTTATACAATAAACTGCTGTTCTCCCCCAGCCTCCCACTATTAAGCTCTATGATATAGAAGCAGATGCTCCTGTCACCCAGGTCAGAGCAGTGAACCCTGAATGGCACAGCATGAGGTGCTTGGCCCCAAAACAGAGCGGGGGTTTAGGGAAAGGCCTTGCACTCAGCAATGCTGCCAGCTCTCTGCTCAGCATGACAGCTGTAAGGAATTCCTCTTCAGAGCTGTCTTCTCAATGGAGGAAGACAGAAAGCATGGGCAGCCTGGGCCAGCAGCCCAACCTCAGCACCACTCAGCAGGTTAACCTAAATCCTCTGATGGGCACAGTACCTCGTGGGCACAGACACAACTTATCTACAAACACACAGGAGTCCTATTAATTCTCCAGGAGACACTTCAAATCCTTCTAAACCTCTGGTTCCAGAGCCATACATAACTTTCCTGAAGACACATTGCGTCCACATCCTCTCCTGCCCGCAGTCCTTGCGCCCTCTGTACAGGCTTGGAGCTGCCCGCTCATCTCTCCAAAAGGCAGCCTTCCAGCAAAACTCTCTTTTCTGGTACTTTTGCTTCCTTTTCCCCTTTTTTGGTTTCCACCTTGTTATGTTTCTTTTTATCGGGACTGGTTTAATTATTTCAAAAACAACCCCCAGTGATATCAAAGGTACTCCTTTTATACTAAAACAAAGTTTTAAGCAGCAAATATGTATGCTTCACATAACAAGTGCATAAAACCATTCAAATTTCTTACTATCATAGCCTCGAGTTCTAGATATTTTATAAATTTCAGCTTCAGATTGATTTTTGGGTCAAATGATTTTTTCTTGATGATTGAAAATCTTGCCAAGTTAAACTGAACATACACAGGCATTCTCTCAAAAGCCATACAAATTGCAGACTTCTTCAGTTTCTTCTGCATTTTCATGTTAAACAAGTTCTGGTTCAGTATCAGTGCATTCTGCTGCATCTTAAATGTCTACATCAGCAATTTCCTCCAGAAATACTTCAAGTCTACAGATCATGGGCAGATTATGCCTCAAACATGCATCTGTTAAAAAGGTTCCTTACACTAGCAGACCCCAAACATTTTAAGATACAGCAATTTTAATTTTCCAGCATTTTTTATCCACTGCACTTACAAACATCCACCAAGACTTGGTTTATAGGCTAAAGAACTTGCATGTTTTGCATTTTGTCTGCCAAAATAATTTCATTCATTTATTTGAATCAAAAAAGATTGAATCACCAGGCTAGCTATCCCCAGGACTGTTTGGGTAGAAGGGTAAAGTGCTACATATGAAAATTATCATCTGTGCACTGTCATATACACAAAAAAAAATATTCTCTGTAACAAGCAAATGTTCAACAGCCTCCCTGTAGCAGGAGAGCCTTCTGGTTTATCAGTGTTTTATGTCTTACAGGCAATCCTTCAGCTAACAGCCTTATCTCAAAGCCAGCCACCCTCCTGGCTCCTTCCTGCCCCAGTGGTTTCAGGGTGACACAACCTTGAGGTGTTTCACTAACTGGCACAATCAGATCATAATCATTACATAGCCCTAGAGCAATCATTTATCAACTCTTCTCCATCTCTCTCAAACCATACCTCAACTGTACATCCAGACATAAAAAAGAACAAGGAGACAATCTCAGGACAACCAAGGTCTGTTATTCGTCATCCACTAATAAATCCTAAGACAAAACAGAAAAACAAATGCAAACATATGAGTCTAGCAAAGAACATACTTTGATGATTCCAAGCCTTGGGAAACTCTCATTTCCTATTGAAGCCAACAACATAAATATGTCAGGAGCAGGTGGAAAAAACCCAAACTCCAAACAAGGAAACATAATCCAAAACACAGAGATTTCTAACCTACGAGCTGTCAGAAATTTGATTTTCCTGGCCAGGGCTATGCAACATCTTTGTTTGCATCCCCCTGGTTATGGAAGAGTGCAAGGTGCTGCTACCATGCCTCAAGCAAGATGTTTAGCCAGGAAAGAGGATTTGATGGGGAGAGGGGCAGCTGATCCTGCAGCCAACAGAGGAGCCTGGGGTTACACTGAGCACACCTGAGCTGCCCAGGGTGAGCCATGCCTGCTTTTCAGTGTGAAGCAGAAATGGCACTCTTCAACTTCTCAAGTCTTACAGGAAGTTTCAATACTGTGTGCTGAGGTTTGCACATGCTTTAGGCTGCACTGCTACCAGGCGACCGACTGCCAATGCCCAGGGTGAACCAGAGTGTCTCTGGAGCAAAATGCAGTGCAAGCAGGTCAGCAGAGCTCTGAGAAGGCCTCACTCAACCTCTAACACTGAAGCTTAGTGCAAAGGTTTACTTAAAATAGAGACTCAAAAAAAATTGGGACTGCATTTGTCTGGGAAAATATCAGGTCTTTGGTATCATTTTTTCTGCATGGCATTTCATCACATCCCCGTCCTTAGTACTCACAACAATAAATATATCTCAACTCTAATGCTGTTTCACAGTACTGCCTTTTGCCATAGCACTTCCCAGCACACACGTACAATGCTTCCCTCTCTGAAAAATCTGGGAAACAATACAGAAAATGAAAATGAAAACTATAGTCAGGAGGTTGATGTGTAGAATGGACGACAAGTAAAAAGCATGAAAATCATAGACAATGCATGAAGACAAGCTATTTTCTCAGCAAGGTAGTGATACACAGTCCTATTTTGACACCAGATTATGGATGACTATCTAGAGCAAGTGGATTCTAGACAAGAGGAAAACAGAGGGGGAAAAAAAAACAGGAAAAAAGTCTAATAAATAAATGGAGAGACAGACAAAAAGTATATGAAATTCAGGTGTCAGCACGCAAGGTCAGCTTCTGAGCTTCTGGGGATGATAAGGGATGAGATCCACGCTGTACTTGGATCCAGAGCCCAGCGCTTGATTCAGGTGGGTTCAAAACACTGCACAGAGCTTGGTCAGTCAAACAGTCAGACTAGGAATTTTTTAGCTGCAGCTTAATGCATAAGATGAAGAGGCCAAGAGGCCTCAGAGGAAGTAATCACACCAGTTATTAGGTACAGTATAAGCAAGTACCAGTATGATATCCATGTTAATAGTAGTAACACAGGTAAAAGCTTTTATGTAATATTGGGGCTTTTTCTTCACAATGGCCTTTTATTTGACCATAAGCTCAATATAAAGAGGTTGCATTTTCATTTGATTTTTTGGTTGTTTTTTAATATTTTTCTTCCCTCAAAATTTTCTATTAAATCATGATGGGGAAATAAAACCAGATATTTGATGGGGAAAAAATATCTTTTTTATGCAGCAGCACAAAGCAAAGCAGCAGAAGTACTGACACTGTGAGCCATTCACTTACAGAACCATAATTCTTAAAAGGACCATTAACAACTCAATGGAAGAAACTTGAAAGCTAATAAAAACTATATACAGGTAACTGTATGCTTTTTAAATGCCATTTTGATATTGGAGCGGCTCTTTAATAATGTTTTTCTTATTGGCAATAAAAAAGTGTCTTAACTTAGACTGATCCATTTTGTGCTTATTGTAGACGCATTCCAAAGACATTTGCAAGTTATATTACATTTTTCCATTTAGTTTACGGCATTTTTGTGCCCTTCATATTTTTCCATGTATTATTTACACATATTCTTTTGTATTTGAGATATCTGATCCTTTAATTACACCAAAGAGAATCTCATTTTCATACATGATGGATTGGATCTTCATCATCGTTACAGTGACATATCACCAGCTCTCTTCCAGGAGGGTTTTGCCAAGACCTATAATCAGTTCAGCACTGTGTGCATATGTGTATTTGCTCAGTGCAGCTGCCTATGTTAGAAATGTGCAAGTAGTGAACTCTTCACTAGCCCATGTGGTCTGAGAACAACATGAAACAGCTTCTTCCAGCCAGCAGATTTGCAGAAAGGCTTCATCATAAACTGTTACACATGACTGTGTACCACATCCCCAAAATTATTGTCACAACAAAGCAGAGTGCTCTGAAGGCCAACATACCTGTGAGGGATGCGCCACAGTCTGAGGCAGCTCTTGAACATGAAGTGCAGAACATGGATATCAAAAGGCCCGTGGATGGCACAGACACAACAAACAATACTATACAATCCATGATCGTTCCCAAGAGGAGGAAATCAGATGAGATGTTGCATGTGGTACTACTTGACCAGGGTGGGCATACCTGTATGTGGAACTAAACTGACTTGAACATTCCTCAAAACTCTGATGGAAATTTTAAGGATCAAGCCAGAGTAACCATCCTCTATCACAGAGAGCTTGTCAGGCAGGTCAAACTCTTGTTTCACAGATGTTTTGCATGAATTAAGAACAAGTACAGGTGAACCTACCAGAATCATCCTCCAGAAGAGTTTACCAAAGCAATCACAATCCACCTCTGGGTCTTGCTCCAAGTCACCTCTCTCTTGCAAGACCTCCTTCATATATACATATATATACATATCCATACATGCATTTCTTTCATTTCTATGACAAAGCACATATGGGACATCCTGCTGCACCAGACATGGCGTTATGTCTGGTTTTTGTTTTCAGGGTTTGTTTTTTGGGGTGGGGGGTGTTGGGTTTTTTCATTTAAGAGATTGCACATACATCTGTATTTGGGGGAAAAAAAACTAATAAAACTTTCATCATGCTGGAGCATGTTTGGGTTTCAGGAACCCTTCATGCACCGATCAAAAAAGCATTCTCTTTTGGAGTAATATGGGGGTGAAAACTAGCAGTACACTACTGTATCATAAGCTTTTTTGTCTCTCTGTTTATTATTTTTGTGGGTGAAGAGAAAACTGATTGTATTATACAGTAATAAAGACCAAGAATATTTAAATTGAAAGAAGATGCAGTCTTGGTAGACTCTGTAGCTGATGTACATAAACTATTGAAATTAAATTAAATAAAATAGGTATGAAAGAATTGTTTGATGATTTTTTGTTTGGTTTTTAATATGCACTACTCCACTAAAAGTCATCTGGGCCGCATTATACCTTGAAGCAACAACAATTGAATCCTCATGTACTAAAACACTGCCATCTTCACTGAACATGTGTCAAACACTTGCTCTCAGGCTAGCTACATGCTTTTAACTTGTGCACTGTGCCACAGAAATCAGCTCTGCTATAGGTAAAGAACCCAAGCACATCTAGTAGCTGTTTTGCTTTAGTCTGCCATGAAGACATGGTTTTTAGGATTGGGCTTCTTTTTGGCTGGAGGTGTGTGCATGCAGGGGACAACAAATGTCAAAGTTATTTCTTCGGTTTTTTGGTTTGGTTGCACTTGGTTTCACCAATTTACTAGTTCAAGCTAGGCAGAACACTAGGTCTTATAATGACAAATTTAACATCATTTTTTATGAGCAAAGGTCAAATTCTACACTGCTCATTTGGATTTAAAAGAGGAAATTTAAACTACAGAATGATGTTTCATGCTGAATAAAACTTATGGCAATCAAAAGCTCTGATTTCTAGTTTCCTGAGCTCCTGTCTCCAAACTTTTCTCAGATTTCCAACACTTGGTTATCCTTTCTGGCTCACATTTATTTCCTTCTGGTTCGGATTTAGGTGATAAAAGGTTGAAACATATGATTACCACTCCTCAGGTGCAAATGGTAAGGTTGAGGCACAAGCATGAGGGAAGGGGGGAGGAGAAAAGGTGGGGAAAACGGCTCTGGTTTAGATGTGGTTTGTCAAGATTACTACTGGCTTTTATCAGCTATTTCTTGACACAACTCACTTTGTTCTAAACTAGTTTGGGGAATAAAAGATAATAAAAGACTTTTTTCCCCACAAAAACCATACAAAAATTCAAATAATTCATTCTCTTCAAAAAAATTCTAGACGCCCTTGCAATGGCAAGGCCAGCATTAGCTGAGGTACACTTATCTATTTCCTTGCAGTTCCTCACTTCCACCCTGTCCCTTTCAGCTGGCATTTTTGGTATGTTCATTTTGAAATTACACACACCACTGGCCAATGGATACATTATTCTTGGATCCCTGCTTGCTTCTGGCGAGGTGCTCAGGGTCCATTGAGATGATGACAAACGAGCACGAAATGACACGGCTCTCCACACCACTGCTGGCACCACCACCTGTCATCGTTGTCACTGCTGAGCTCATCTCACCTTCAAAAACTCAGCACTCAGAACTTTAACTGGGGCTAAGTTAATTCTGTGGTTTTTTTACATTCTCACCCTATAATTATGCACAGGTTCTCATTTCACCTATTTCCGATGGACTGCAGCATTTTTATGTCTTTTCCACGTGTATGTTGAAGCACGTATTTCTTGAAAGCAAATGCCATAATATCAGTTGTGAGCCTACTTCTATTTTGAGTGCTAGATACCTTCCAGCCAAAAAGCTGTACCAACAAAAACTCTGCTGAATTTCATCATTTACCGTACTTGCACCAGATCTGAATTTAAATATTCCATGCCTGTTTTAAATGGTGACAGTCAAATAAAGGAAATCTAATCAAAAATTCCCTTAATAGTCTGTTAATAGCATTTTCCCCCCAACATTTCAAAATCCTCAATATACAAAAAGTCCCAAACTTACCAAAATGTGCTAGGCTTTTATATTTATGAAGCCTTGTTTGGTTCTACTAACAGAAATTTACTTATGCCTCTACTACCTTCAGCCCAAAACTTACACATATAACGGAAAAAGATCTGAAATTGTCATACACAACATATTTGGGGTTCTCAAACTGCAAAAATGTGCGAAGCTTTCCTATGGATTTAAAAAAGAAATCATTTTTCCACAGATGTGGGAGGAAAATTTTAGAAGAAAATTTTTGCAATAGGTAGTGTAGCTATAATCACTTGCAGTCTTCAAGCATTTAATAACTGGAATCAATTTCTCAAAGTGAATCAATATAACTCCATTATGAATACCATCAAGATTATGTATTTGTTACCTATAATCATCATTACCAATTCAGACTAGTTCCCTAAAACGCAAATTTTTTTCACTCATCTTCATAACCCACAGTTTCACTGCTTTGATTTTCAGAAGGCAAGAAGACTTAAGACATTTTTACTGTTGACCATTAAGCATGACATAATGTCACAATCGTGTGTTCTCCAATGGTTTTTGTACTGTCAGGGGCCACACCATTATCTGAAATAAGTTTCCCTTTTTTGGACAATTTTTCTTCATAGGGTTGGTTAACTTACTGCCCATCACTTCCAGCATTTCCTTTCAGTGTTTACCTTCATCTGATACCCGACTTGGTGCAGCACTTCCCACCCTTTCATCAGGAAAGTCTTTAGCTATAAACACAGTTGCAATGGGATGCTCAGCCATGGCACAATCAGAAAAATAATTTTCCAGTGCAACTTCTCTGTACCTGTTCTACCCATCAGCTCTAAGTACTTTCTCCAATGTCTGTGTTTAACAGCATATGAGGTGAAAGCATTTGAAAGCAGGTACTTTCAGTTGCCTTCAGCCTTCTTTGCCCTTTCCCACTATCTCAGATCCTGTGGAAAACAAGGTAGGATGTTTTATTTCCAGAGGCAGTGCTTCTCCAAGGAGATGCAGAGCCACAAGACATTCAGAGTGGAAGTGGGCAGAGCACCAAAGCACTCTGGCTCTAACAGCATTTTGCAGACAGCAACAGCAAGTCGTAAGCATAATTCCCCAAACCTATGGATCATGAAGACAGCTTTAATTTGTCTTATGCCCATTCACGCCTCAGAAGAAGCTCAGGAGAACAGACACACCAAAAACCTGGCATCTGTGCAGCCCGCCTGTTGCCAGAGAGACACAAAAGAAAACGAGTATGTTCAGATGGCGACTGTGTCACCCACATCCACTTGTAAAGTGGAAGTGCATGAAGTAAAAAGCAATGTCTTTGTAGTCAAACCATTAGACCAGGAGTTAGGAGACCTGAGCTTTCATCAGTCCTACAAGAAATTCCTTGTGGATAAACCACATTCTGTTCTTTGACTTTGATGTTTTTCTCTAAAAGCACAAAAATAAAATGGCCATTTGTTGCACTCAGCTATAATAATGACAAGTTCTTTGGAGATCAAATTCACTCATGCTTAGGCCATTGCTAAAGTGTGGTAATTGTGAAAGTTCACATTGAAACTATTGTCTTAGAGGTATTAAAAATTACCATTTTTATGGCATTATTAAGACCATTTAGTAGAGTCATATAAATTATGAATGTGGGAACTCGAGACTTTACCCATAGAGGCTTATTCAGCTGGTAGTTTTTGCATGCAGAGCATTACAGTGTTTACATACACACACACCTACACACCCTTACTCTTACCTGTTTCCTTATATTAAAAGCCAGCATCAGAGCTGTTCCACGCACTCAAACACATTTCATTTTGAAAAGCAGGGACATCCAAAGCAGAGCTCACTGTGTGTGCAGTGCCTTTTCTTTTAGAAAGCATTACCTATATTTCAGAAGTGAATGGCTTACTACACACCATATATGAAACCTACAGCATGTGACCCTCTATGTGAACTTCTCTATTACCTCAACTTCTCTTTCCACGTGTTAGAGCAAGTGCTCAAGAATGAGCAAATCTGGTTTGGTAGCTAAACTTGGCTATCTCTAGGACATCCTCACCAACGTCCCTCTCGTATTCAAGGTTCAGGAGTTTGTGTTAACAATAAAATTCTAAAACAAGAGATAGAAGCTTCCACCAAATAGGTGTCCACAGACAGCAGTCTGTGCTCTATCTGCTTTGTTTTTGCTCACGTTCCTACCATGAAAATGAGTCCACCCTGTCTCTGCTAATCAATGAGAAAAGAAAACTTTTGGTATTGGTCTTCCTGGCAAGACTTTCCAGTGGTGTAAAAAGAATTGATTTTGTAATTGCTCTTTGCAGTTTTCATTTCATTATTGCAACTTACTCATTATCCATGAGCTTCCAGTGTTTACCACATTTGCTCCTAGAGCACTACTGGTTACTTTACCCCCCAAAATTATTTAGCCTGTTAAGAGAAAGCCAGAAATCATTTTGCTTGTGCTGCCTCTCGTTCTCTCTTACTAGGATGTACCCATATGCTCCACAGGACAGTCTGCAAAGTTCTGTCAAACACGTGATAATACAGTTCGTGCATTTCAGTTCTGTGTCCTCCAATTTGTGAGATGGGCAAAGTCCTGGAAGGGGGTTAATAGAATCATAGAATGGTTTGGATTAGAGGGACCCCCTAGATCACCTAGTTCCAAACCCCTCACCATGGACAGGGATGCCACCCATTAGATCAGGTTGTTCAGGACCTGGCCTTGGGCACTGCCAGGGATGGGGCCTCCAGAGTTATTTAGGTATTCCTCTTCATCCCAGAGCTGTTCAGATTTCCATAACTTGTGTTTTTATTTATGGCAGCCTGTGGTCATGGAAATGCATCACCACTAAGGAAGACATGCCATAATCCAATCTGCAATTCCAGTGACTCTCTTTACTGGTGTTTTTAATATAGGTGCCCTCTGTTGAATTTTCTGTCATCTCCTAAGCAGCAATTGCTTCCTTTCCGTAACAGCTGATCAAGCTCTCTTTTTAATTGCTCACTTCTTACAGTATGAATTCCCATCAGGTTTGCCCTTGAAGAGTATGATCACTCTTCCAGAAAAAGTTCCTCACTGAATTGTTATTAAACAATCAATATTTCTAGTTGAATGTAAGGCAATCTGGTTTTCTATTCCCTCCTGGTCACAAATCCCCCCATTTTTTCTCTTGTTTCCTCTATCCCTAGACCTCTTAAAATTGATCTTTTCCCTTGTGGCAGGCCTAAACAAAGATTTCAGCAAGGGGCAGTCCAATAAGTCAATGCTTTGGATGTCACACAGCACTAAAGCCAGTATCTCCAGACTGGTTTCCATCTCCTCTACCAAGTCTCCCAGCTTCCAACTCAAGAAACAGAGATTGCATTTATCCTTTGGCAGAAATAAAACTGAGTGCAGCCAGGGCAGGTAACTGCAGTAACTCACTAGGCATCTGTGTGCTTAATAAAACATAGTGTTCTCCTGGCACAGAAAGGAGCCAAATGCCCTCAGCTGCCATTTCACTAAAGTAAGCCCTGCAAACCACAGGGATTTAGAGTTCTTACATCCAATGCTTTTTGCAGTTCTTCATGCTCGCACACTAAAAGGGTGCTCATTGATTTAATAAAGCCAAGGTCTAGAGAGATCTATAAATACAAGTGTTTTACCCTCATGCATTATTGCCCTGATGCCCAAGACTGAACTTCTGCTCTTTCACAGATAAATTGCTTCCTCACTGGTTAACACCAGCTTCCATTAGCAAAAGTGGTGGCAGACATATTTGGGAAGGTGATCCATGATAAAACACAGCTTCGTCTCTCTTTTTGTTTTCCCTTTGATTTCTTTACTTGCCACATCCCATGCTCCTCTTTTTCCCATCTGACTCTGCTCAGAAGAAATCAATAAGGTATTCTTTATCAATATTACCTAAAAAGTTATCAATTATCTCACCTAAAATCTACTGAACTCAGTGCAGTGACAGATATCAACCTCGAGGGGTTCAAGATGATCTTGATCCTACAGTTGCCAAAATTGCCTTCTAAAAGGTAGTCTGAAACAATTATTTACATCTTTTATAGACTTACAATAATAATAATAGAAATATTATTAGGGGGAGAAGGTGTACTGATATTTCAGTCCTAAAGTAGAACACGTTCTGTACATTCAGCTACTCTGTAAATTCCAAAATGTAAAACATAGGGCTTTCTAGCCTATACTTTTCTTTGCATTCAACAGTAAATTAAGGTTTATGGCTTTTATTTAAAAATATCATAGGAGGTTTTATTTAGAATGACTGTTTTACAATAACTCCTAGGCCTTGGCTTGTCCAACTGAACTGCTCCCAAAAATGCTTAACTTTGAAACAGAACGACAAGGAAGCAGAATGTTTCTCCCCAAAATGTGCATCAGCTAACAACACCATTAACCACTGCACTCCCAGCACAGCAGGCAAAGCGCTCTGACAAAAGCATCACTTGTCCTTTCACTGTCATGCTTTTACAGCACATACAGTCACGTTGCTGCCTTCACCTTGGACCCTTGTGGAGCTCCTCACCCACTGGGATTATGATAGGAACCAGCTGGGAGCTCATAGCAGCAGCATTTCCAAGCCTTACCTTTCCTTCTTTTTGCTGAGCTACAAGCTAAGACTTCTGGGTGCACCCCCAGCTCTGTGAAAGTTCTCCCCACAAATTCACATGGTAAACATGGTTTCACAATGTCCTGAAATAAAGTAATGTACAACTTTGTGCCCGGGTTTTAAAGTCAAAGAAATGATTGCCAGATCATGTATTGGGTTACTTTCAATTAGCTCAGCTCTGAGATAACCTTGTGTTACATAAAGGCAACAGAGTCACCCAAGATTTGATTATCTGAAACATTCCCCTCTCTGTGCAGTTACATTTAGTACACGTCTGGATGTTCTTACTAGCTGAAATACACACTTACCAGGCAAACACACATTATACAAGGGTTGTCTGTGATAAAAGGTATCTGCAAAATTTCCCCTTCATTTTCACATTTTGCAACCGATCCTGAAATAGAAATAAAAATTTTAAAATACTAGCATATTTCATTTCACCCTGACAGTTTTGGAAACTATCCTCATCACACTCATGTTTAACCCTTGCTCCATTCCTAGATTTTAAACCCTTTAGTAATTTGCCCAATTTAATCAGTTCAGCATTTCTGCAAGATTCTAAAGAGAGCAGGGAAATGAGTGGCCTTTTATTGCTGCACAAACCTAGACTTTCTTTGTGCCCCAGTTATAGCAAAGAAGGACGCTTTTTCTTCTCTCAGATGACGTGTGGAGAATAACGAGTACTCCATGCAAAGCAGGATACGTCTATAACGATAGATCCAGAGCTCACTGAAATCAGCAGAAAGCTGTCCATTGCACTCTGAGAACCTGGACCAGCACAAGCCCTAAACCGAGCATCCTTTTAATGCACGGCAACCACTTGGCAAATGAGTCAAAATTAGCAGGCTGACTGTCAAACGGAATCAAATTAGGAAAGCCTTTACGCCCCTAATGCTGATTAGTCGGTATTCTGTCATGCTGGAATCACTCCTCAAAGTCTAATGGCTCCTCGCCTGCGCTAGAATTTGATTCTGCGTTTCGCTCCGTGCCCCAGATCCCAGGAAGATAAAACCCTCGAGGGGAAACGGGCAGAATGGGGCGGGGGAAGAAAAGCAACAAGAAAACCTTCTTTGGGGGGCAGAGAGGCACGGTCGCTGCGCTCACCTGCCCCAGCCCACGCGGGCGCACCTCGGGCCGCCCTTCCCGCGCAATGCCACCCGGCGCAGGTGGGC
>NW_005054361.1:315163-362866 GCF_000277835.1 Geospiza fortis
TGCCTGCCCCCCTCGGGGCGCCCGGAGCTCGGCACGGTGTGGGCTCGGCCGAGGGGCTGGGGAGCAGCCGGGGGCAGCTCCCGGGCCGCGCTGTCCCTCCCCGAGCCCGGCCCGCCGAGCGCGTCCCTCGGCCCGTCGCCCCCCGGTGAAACCCTTGCAGCCTCTCCGTAACACTTGCCACTTGCAGGACCACGCTTTGCTGTCCCAGGTGCAAACACGGGCAGTGTCAGCGACAGACATCCCCGACACCCAGCGTTTGCGCGCACAAGTAGGCGCGGGGTCTGGACGGGATGACACTCGGGGAGAGTGTGGCAGGAGACTCTTCTATGACAGACCTTCCCGAGCCTGCTTTACAAATCGATTTCTTTCAAACTGTGATGTTTCACTTGGGGAAATGAACACTGTCTGAAATTTACTGGTCTGACAGCAAGCTGAAAAATGCTTTCATATTTCTACTCGTTCTGATTTTATTTCTTTGGGCGCTGCATGTGAACTGTGATTTCCAAAATGCTTACAAATAGTGGAAAATCAGGTGCATGGTAGGCTGGTGTATACAGGACTGCTTCAAATACATTTTACTTCCCAAGACGAGTTGATTTGCAAGTTCATTTTGAGAGTAAAACCCAAAAGCCAAGACCTCTGAAAGTCTACACCTTTGCTCTAAAAAGCAAGATACGTACACCTCACTTACAACACAACTTGTCACCTACCTTTAGAGTAGAAAGCAAAAGTCCTAAAACAGCTGAAATTGCGACTATGGGAGGGACTGCAGAAAACTGATACCAATCACCTTCTGGACACCACTATCAAAATCCCTCTCCCTGAGGAAGGGAAACCTACTTTTTTCTTCCAACCTCAATCTATACAGGTTGAAGCTGCATAGGAACATAGAATAATTTAGATGCTATTATAAGGGTTTTATATTCCCTAAAAATACAAGTGAGGTCCAAAACTTTCTCCACGCTGTGTAGAATACATTATAAACTCGGTATATAAGTACAATGCATGTAACCTGGAAATATTTTTTTTTTCTGGGAAATATCATTTTTATATTTCCATGCATTTTAAACAAAGATAAGCCTGTAGAGGTACATATTATTACACACTTCTCCAGAAGAGATTTTCACATATCCAGATGTTTTTTCCATTGGAAAGATGTACTGAATCGTCTGGTAAACTGGCTTTTTCTTACTTCTCTATCTGTAATCAGTGGTTACATTTCCCTTTTCTAATTACAGTGCAGCCACAGCCTTTCTAAAGCAACAGCCATAGGAAAAATAAATCTACACTGATAATTTCTTAAGTGACAACTACCACAGGAGAGTACTTATATTATCAAATGCATCGAATCTTCTCTTTATGCTGGTCTAAAATTCATTAAATATTAACATCACCCGGTGTGAGAAACATACAAATCACAATGAGGGCATCAAATAACAATCCAGGCATACAAGTAACAACAGGGAACATGCTAAAATAGTCTGGAAAATGCAAAGAGGAAAGTTCTTTACAAAATGAAGACAGAAGGTGACAACAACTGAGCATCGCACTCAATCCTTGCCATAATTCATTCACTTAAGACAAATACTTCATGAAATCATACTAAAGCAGAGCAGTCACAAAGCCATATGTACAGATTTGTGACGTGATTTTCCTTTTTCCGTGGAAAGAAACCATTGTCATCATCACTAAAGCACCTTCCACGCACTGATTAGGCCTGAAACTTACCTCTGAACTTGTTCAGCATGAAAGCATTGTCCATGGGGTGAGCTCACTCCATGCATCTTCTGTTGCGGCAGCAGTGCTGAGGAGAGGAATTTGCTCATCTTCCTTGCTTGGAGCACATCCTGAAAAGGGACTTCAGGTGTCCCTGTGCCATGGCTACTCCACACCTCACTGCCTATTGCTGTCCAGTGGAAGAGCCTGCTGAGGACTGGTGCTGCCTCCGAGTCTCCCTCGTTCCCTATCTCCTCTGTCATCGGGGAAGAGGGGAGATGAGAGAGATGCTCATCCTTAGCATCAACCTTTGTTGCTTCCTTGATATTGACAATGATGACATATCACAGGGGAAGATCACTCATTTAAATCTCTCATGAAGTAAAACCCAGCCTGGGAGGGAAATATGCCATCTTAATCCTCCCCCACCTTGGTTTCACCCACTAAGTGTTACAGGGTTGTCTTGGCTTTTTATCTCTCCCTTACCCATTCTGCCAAGCCTGCCTTATCAGGGATCAGCATCCTTTTTCATTGTAATGTTGTCTTAGGTTTCAAGGTGGGTTGGTTATTTTTTTTTTCCTTTTGTATCCCTGTTTAAAGAGGTATCTATTTTTCCAAGCAACATTCAAAGCTGCGGTCATTTTAGCAAAATCAGAGGGTCACACTGAAAAACGGTGTCCTGCTATCAGATACATACAGAGATTTTGTGCTATGGCAGCAGTTAAAACAGCAGTCATGTCATCAGACCACTTACCTCTTTTGTATAAGCATTGCATGGTATCAGCTGTTATTGAAAGGATACGTTCATTAGTTCTATTTAGTGGTTAGCCTTGGCTCTTCCAGCTGATGGAGCAGTAGCTGTTCACAATTACCACTTTGTGCAGAGCTCAGCTCCTTCTCCAGGGATGCTTTCCCAGTGGTCAGCCATAAAAGAATGTCATGGTCACCCAGCACCCACCCTAAAAGAAAAACAAAGCTTTATGGTTAACAACAGCAACAGTGAAGAAGACAGTGATCACATTCACATGTCTCTTCATGATTTTTTTGCAAGTCAAAATCGCTAGGAAGCCCATTCTTCATGGGCTAGGGAATTCTTCCAGAAGTGGCAGAAGGCAGCCATGAGTCATTAGAATTAGCATGTATTTTCTTTTTTCTTTTTTTTTTTCTTTTGGGAAGTCACTTTTCTAGGTCTTGGGCATAGGTTGTCCGAGAGTTTCCCTATCATGCAAGAAAGAGTGCAATAAACATGCTGCATGTACATCAACACTGCAGGTGTCCCTGCTTTTATTACTTTTATGTTGTTATACGTTATTCTAATACAGTTTCTTTGTGATTATGAGACTCTTAGAATAAAGAAGAAAATATGACCCAGATATACGCTGTCCTGAAGGCTCTGTAGATTGGCACAAGTTGCTGCTTCCAGTTCTGGCTTGCTAAAGAACTATGCATTTACAGGGTAGTGAGGGTGGTTTGCATATCTGATCAAGCTTACACATTTCTATTGTTATTAACAACTTGCAAAAGATAAGGAACTCTCCATCCAGTAACTTACACCATCAAAACAAAGGTCAGGGTGAACACATTTGCTGTAGTTGGAGGCGTGGGTGTGATAAGCTGCAGCCCTAAAAATTCTTGCAGAAAGACCTATAATTTGGGAAAGTGTTTTACTATTATGGTGCATCAGCACACAGCAATTGAGAAGCTCAGTAGTAACTCATAGGATTGTGATGAAGACATGGCACTTTCCTGCAGGAGAGCAGCTGGGAGTTTGCAGTTTCATTCCTCAGTTCTGAGTGGGCTGTAGTCTTTGCATGTTCATTCATTTCAGCTTAATCCTGTTTTAAAGTTAAGAGTGTGTGCCAGTGTGGACATACAGTATTTCTTGCACACCACTTCTCCTCTAGGAGATGATGTTAATAAACCTCGAGAGTGGCCTGATTATGTCAAAGAGGTGCTCCTGACAAAGCTCCCCTTCTGCAAAATATTCAGGAAACTTAAATGGATGCCAGCAAGGTCTGGAGACCACACCAACAGGTTTTAAAACTGTAACAGGATTAAAAATCACATATGGTCAAAGTCTTTAAATAAAAGCAAAGAACAAGAAGTATCTAAAATTTACAGTGAGACTTACTTGCATAAATGTTTATAAATTTTATCAAACAACTCATAATTTTGACAGTTTTCCATAAACCCCTGGAACATGCAAAGCATTTAATTTATTTGTGGCAAGATAAAGATAATGAGCAGCATTTTAAAAGTTTATTAACATAAAATGTCCTGGCACAGTCATACTTACATACTTCTATTGTTTAAATTACATTTTCTAAGAACTCAAAAAAAAAAACCTTACAAAAGGGAGCTTCTGATTGCAAAAGCATTCAAAATTATCCTCATCATTTGTATTCATGGAAAAGCAAACTAACCAAACAGCATAAACTAAACTGGATACAAGCACCAGCCGTACCTCGAACTGAAAAATGCTTGTGTGCAGCAGAAAATATGGCTCCAATATGGAGACAATAGACTGCTGAAATAGTCCATATCAAATATGCTAAAACAACAACAAAAGAAGTAAATTACAGCAGAAAGGCTGGGGCCATCCCAATGATGGGACTCCCAGCAGAAGCTGTTCCAGAGGCCGCAGGCCAAGCAAACAGAGTAAAGCAGTGTATGCTGGTACTCCTTTCTGTTATTTCATTGCTGTAAATAGCTTGCCTTCCAGAGATAATAAAAATTATTTTATGTGAGTTATATAGGTTTTTGTTACATTTACCCTTGAACATCTGCTGTGTCTGATAAAGGATAAGAGTTAATGAAATCACATGAAGAGTGGCATACATGGAGTACTGCTTTGTTTCCAATTTGTGAGACAAACCAAACCCTGCATTTTGCCTGCCTGTTCTGCCTGATGAGTGTAGCAAACAAGGAGTACTCAAGAAATTTTTATAAAATGGAAGATTGATTGATTAACTGATTGATTGCAGATGAGGATGGACCCTGTCTGTACTAGACAAGTTCTTTATCCCGCTGCTTGACCCTGCAAAAGACAAAATATGCTTATTGTGACAGTAGACTGTTCCTTCCAGACAGGATCTAGTTGAGAAGCAGCTGCCTCTACCCGGCACAGAAATGCAAAGGCTTTCATTTTTGCTAAGAGACAAGTCTCCATGATATGCATGCTGTAAAAGCATCACTTCACCTACTGATACTGTACCCCATGAGTCCATTCCTATTGCTGCTTGTCTCCTTCACAGCAGAATTACTTCCAGGACTGTTTTTTCTTTTGAACGATAACCAAAAGCTTATAAACTCAGCAGTGAGGTTTGAGGAACGAAACGCACGGACTCGGAGGCTGCTCTCCTTCCCCCGGGTGCCCTGATTCGCAGCCAAGCGAGGCAGAGGAGCTCGCTGAGTTTCCAGCCGCCCGCGGGGAAGGAAGCGCGGCGGGGCGGGCCGGGCGCTGTGCGCGCCGCCGCCGCCAGGTGGCGCGGTTGGGAGCGCCGAGCGCAGGGCGGGATGAGCCGCGGCCGCTCCCAGGATGATGCCGAGCCACGGGTCCGCTCGGAGCGAGCGAGAGAATCCGTGTGCCACCATGTCTTGATCCCACCTACACCAGCGAAGTGCTCTCTTGGTTTATTCTCGGAATGTGGCTTTTCTTTTAACTCTTCTGGCTTTGCCTGTACAGGACATTCGCTTTTGCTGTCCCTGCGACACACTCTATTTTATCCAGAAACAAAAGAGTTTTACAAAGAACCCCTATTTATTGTCATTTTCCAAATACAAAGCCTAATCAATTTACTGATTACCTTTTACCTTCAGTATATTGGCTATATATCATTACAGCAGGTAATGTTGTATACAGTTCCTTACCCTTCCTTCTTGGCTTCTGACTGAAGTGAAGCAGACTCAATGAAACAAAAATACCCGATCGGTCCTGCTGACTGACTGCACCACACATACAGAAAGCAATGATCCAACAATCATAAGCAGCCTTGTAAAGCCCCATCAATCAGGATATGTCCAAATAATGCACCTGAGCAAACTGGGGCAATCCTGCACTGATCTGCCAAAATTTCTGCAAGTTATGCAGCTTCATAATGAGTAACATGACCATTATTAAAGAAGCAATACTGCAAGATTTAATAACTGAGCTGCCCACCACTCTTACTGGCTTAATTAAACTCTGGATATTCTGCCTACGCTTAAATCAAGTAGATGCACGTACAAACACACGAAAAGGCAGAAATAACAAAGTATACTAGCAACAAAGCAGAAATTCATTGAAAATGCATTTCATTTTGCTACTGATTTTCCCAGGTCAGATTAATCTCAGACCTTCACTAAAAAGAAAACACAGAGCCACTGGGGCAAGAGAAAAAAATGTACTTCCAGAAGGCAGTGTAATTCATCTACCTGCCTCTCAACTATCTAAGGCTCTTTCAAGAGATGAGAGCAACATTAAATGTGCCAGAGGTGGGCTTTTGGTGTCATTACACAAATCTGCAGGGAGTTTTTGCCAAATCCCTGAGTTTTCTAACAGTAGCATACCTCCAAATACATCATTTAGAAGCATGAGGTGAACAGAGACAGGGAATAGTATTTACTTTGGGAAAGTATCAGTCACATGTCTTGTATATATTAGCAGGTTAAACCCAGGAGAGGCAGCTGAATTACTTGTGACCAAAGAAAACAATTAATCAACAGTTTTAAGGCTTCGCAGAATTTTAAATATGTATTTACATGTGGTATACACTATTTATTTTAGGTATCTTTAAACCTAGACTCTGAAGTCTAAAGTTGGCAGAAGATGGAAAACATCTTCTGAGAGGTTGTTTGGTGATAAACTATTTTCAGACAGAACAGAATTTGTGGCTTAGGGTTCTGGGGTTTTAATTCAGCTAACTTGAAAAACAACATTGAGCTGCCTCTTTACCTCTTTACTTAAAATTCTAATCAGTTTTAATATTGCTATATTTTATTCTAATATTGATCTAATTATCCTCATTATTCTTATGTTTGGATTAAATTGAAGTCAGTCTATATGGCTGTAGGGTAGCTTGTATTAGTATGGAAGTCAGATAATAAATAAGACCGCTAGTATTAAAGAGAGAAAATAATGCTGCTGAAAGTATTTTGGAAACTGCTCACCATGCTAATAGACCACACAATTTAGACTTTTTTCCCTGGAAATATTCACACATTAGAGTAGTCCCAATGAGGTCAGTGTGAATAATCCCATCATGGGCAGAAGGTCTTCTCCTGCAGGCACTTTTGGCAGCAGGTGCCCATAGGAAGCCAAGAGAACTCCATTCACAAGTGGGGTGACTGCAGCATCAGGGTTCCCTTGTGTTCAAGGTTCACTTTGTGTTGGATTACCCAGCAGTGAGTGCTGTGCAGCCAGCCAGCCACACCTGTGGCTTGAGGATACACGATCATGGTCCAGAATCTACTGAGGACGCTCCACCCCATTTAGTTATCCTTCACATTCCAACTGGCAACAGACCTAAAATAATCCACAAACTCAGCTCAGCGGCACCTAGGGTCACCCAGTCCTCCCTGGGACAAAGTGGTTTAATAGAAACCAGACAGAAAGAAACCCAAAAGTCCAACTGGAAACCTCTGGAGAAAAGATGCGTGATTGCTCCATGCTTGCAGACTACACCATGCAAGCTGCATGACTTGGCTGCCCACTGGCATCCCTTGGATGGCTCAAGTGGGACAGCTGCAAGATGGAGAATCCCAACCTTTCCCTAGAGATCACCCAGGATGGCATTTCTAAGCTTTCACAATTATTTTCTTAGATGGATTTGTTTTGAAGTAGGTGTTTACTTTCATAAATGCTCCTATGAAGAAAGAAAAATATCAAATAACAAATTACAGAATTGAGGGTTTCTCTATCCCACAGTAGAGCTGCTTCCAATTGCTGCTGTGCCAGCAGTAATGAAAACAACTGGACTCCTTAAAAGACCATTTCTGTGCATTTGTATTTTTTAAAAAATCAACCTCATGATCCAAATGATGATGACTTCTCATCTGAGCATTTCACAAAATGACAATGCAGGCCATCTATTAGAGAAAGTAATTCTGTGAGCACTAGCCAGCGCTCACAACAATTCCACAATTTGCCTCTGGATCCACTCCAGCTGAATGAATAGACAGCACATTTCCCAAAATGCAGGAATTTTGCTGCCATGAAGCACATTGAGGACAACAATCAAGCCTCAGCTTTGTAATTATAGGATTTTAAAAAATGGCCATTTAATTTAAAATAGTCTGTGGTTTGTAAAGCTGTTTCTGCAGAGCACACAAGCACACAGAGGAAGAAATGCACACGCTTTCACAGGCCTTCAGCCGCTGGCCCAAGCACAAAGAAGGATTAAGGCAAGACAGCTTGAATTTACATGATGCAAACTAGAAAAATCAGTTAGAAAAGATGGCTCTGAAAACTATACTTTGTTTTTTGTCCTAGAAGAGGGATAATACAAACTAAGTAGTTTTTTTACAGCTAGCAAGATCCAGCCAGATTGCAAAGGTATGAGCATGGGAGCAGCCAAACAATAGCTCTATTCTCCCACAACCAATTTCTCCAAATCTGGAGTCTCACTTTCTGGATTCCCACACTGAGCCACAGGCCTAAAGTTTAATTAAAAAAATGAGTGCAATCCAAAAAATTATTGGTTAGCTTTGATAATGCAGGCCTTAGCAAGGGAAAGGACAGGGACTGAAACAAGCCTAGCAGTGTGGTACAGTAACCCTACAATATTCCCAAGGGCACGCAGTGAAGATGAAGAGAGGTGTGGAAAACTGTAAGGAAAGGCAAAAAAACTCCAATACCAGCTTATGAGTATTTGCTAAGCACCACTCTGTGGTATACAGTTTACAATGGGTGGAAAATACATAAAGGGGAGCCAGAATACACCTCTGACATGAACTGGGTGAAGGCAGAGAGCTGCAGGAATCTGTGGTGAGTTTTAATGGATGCTGGCACAACCTCTGCTGGAGTTGTGTGCTGAGCAGGAGACTTACCCTTGAGAAGAAAAACTAAGTATTCCCATTTCTGCTGTGTTCAGGAGCAGAGAGGAGCCTGTGTAGACGTGGGGAAGGGGGAAAAGGCCTACTGCACAG
This sequence comes from Geospiza fortis, assembly GCF_000277835.1. Lineage (NCBI taxonomy): Eukaryota > Metazoa > Chordata > Aves > Passeriformes > Thraupidae > Geospiza > Geospiza fortis. The sequence goes on from NW_005054361.1 coordinate 324,005, forward strand.
CTCAGGGGCTGCACAGGGACACTGTCTGAGCCTTGACTGAACTCAGATTCGGTCTGTCCTAGCTCAGAATAAAACCCACGCTCTGTTCTCCGCAGAAGCCACATGACTAACAGTCTAGCCTCAAGCAACCATGAAGTAGGCACAAAAAATTAAGGAGAAGGGTGCTCCTTTTGCTTGTACCCTATGGCTGGGGGTTTTTTTCTGAACAGAAATGTCTCCTGGCCACATTGGTGAGTAAGTTTACCATTCTGGGAGCTGCTCCGCCACACCCGTGGGAAGGTGAATCAGGGAGAGTTATACAACTTTGCTATTTACAGGAGGTTTCACCCACTTACCTCTGCTGTGCTGCTCTCTCTGCTTGCAGTTGTGCACAACCAGTTTTGAAGGATGGGTAACCAGGAGTAAAAATGATATGGAGAAGGAATAAATTGTCTTTGAACTTGGTGAATAAAAATTCACAGTAGTGAGGGCAATCATCAGAAAGAGACAAACAAATTTCAAATCAGAAGTCAACCTGGAAATGATTTGGTAAGGAACCCCCATACAAAAAGTCACAGCACATAGTCACAGTACATGTAGATTTCCATAAATGTTATAAGAAAGCCTCCCACAACTCTCCTGCAGCAATCCAAGTAAACAAATATTCAGGTAAATTCCTGAACTCACTTCCTAGCTCAGCCCCCAAGGTATGGACACACCCACTGGTTTGAGATCTAAGAAACCTAATTCAGCTAAACACTTCAGGGTTCAAATTTGTGTTTTGGCATCCCTAATTTTCTCCTCGGTGCAATGTTTTTCTTTTCAGTGCAATGATCCTGAACAAGTAGGACCAGACTGTGTTTTCGTGCGATCAAATTGTCGAGCTGAAGGTAGGGAACTCACCAGGCTTAGCATCTCTCAGCATTTGTAAACTGGAAGCCAAAAACCAGTGGGTAGGCTTGAAAAAGTTGATCTTGGTGAGAAGCAAGAAAGGTTAAATGCACGAAGCTCTGTTAGTCATTGGGATTTATTTGCTCAGTTCTAATTTTAACTTTGGTTAGCCCAATAAAAGGTATCACATCACCGTCTGGGTAGCTGTCGTACAAAAAACAATGCAGCTACCAACTTTCCTCCATTGGATGACATACTTGGGCAGTAGCCCTTTAAAAAAAAAGCATGAGTTTCTTTAGTGCACATTTGGTTTTCCATTCATATTTTTCCTGATGGTGAAAGCAATGTTATTCATCCCAGAGAAGAACAGATACATTCTATTTCAAAAGTTTAACCAAAACACACAGTTTGCTGCAAATTTTCCTTCTTTCAGGATTTTTAAAACACACCGACAAAGTGGTGTGTTTGCTGCTGGGCAAAATCATCAATTTACAGTCAGTGGAATTTGGTAGGAAAGAAAGGTAAAAGGAAAAAGAAATGAATGACAGGATTGCAAGAGCTGACTGCTACTTACAAAAATGCAGATGATGAGAAGAAGGACTAAAAGCAAAGACTCCTCTCCCCATTAAATGAGCTAATAAATGTTAAACATGGAATGACTTTTTAATAAAAGAGACAAAAATAGGAAAACAAAACAAAACATTTCTCTGTGGTAGCTGGCATGGGAGCATTTGGACACAATTCTGCCAGGAATCCAGTTCTTTGGGTCTCCTCTTCCTCCTTCCATGCCTTCTAAGTGCAGCCAGAAGGGACAAACATCTACATTTGAAATACTGTTGCCCAGAACAATGGGGAAATGCTTCCCTCACAAGTCACACTCCTCCTGACTGCCTTTGAGACATGTGCCCTGAAATAGGCAGTCCAGTGTCATGATGAAGGAATCACGTCGTACCACCATGAAATATCCAGTTAATGCTGGAACAGGGAGTTCAAATACACTGCCAAGAGAAATTCTCTTTGTTTCTACTGGATCAGAAGCAATCACTACATAATAACCAAGACGTATTCTTACGAGTTCATAAGCCCAGCCATGGCTCAAATGGAAGGAAGACACTACACTTCCAGGCAGCTGGAAAAAAGCAATTCCTGTTACATATGCAGTAACTTGACTGTTCTCCAATATTTATGGATCTTGACTTCATTATGCCATCAGGGGAAAAAAAAAGTACAATAATCCCCCTTATGTCTCTTGTAATTGAATCCAACCATGACTATAAAATAATGTGAGCATTTGAAGTAACTATTAATTACTGACTGCTTGCTTCATAATGAATTGGAATATCATCTGTTATAGACCAACCTTTTCATATATTCTCTAACACTTCCAAGATGCTGTAAAACTAAGCTACCCTTTAAAATTAATGCAGTATTAAAATCAATAGAATAAAAACTTTTTTCTTTCCCAATAAAGCTGTAAACTTTGCAAATGGTCTCACCAGATTTTGCAAAGCCAGGAGGACTGGCCTAAGTCATCCTTGAATCGTACCCTTGCTGGTTCCCTGCTTGCCTAAGAATAGCACCTGTGCTACCCTCATTAACAATGATATAATGTCTCAGTCTAATCAGAGGACTATGGAGCTTCCAGTGTTTAAATAGTATGTGAAATTCACGAAACAGTAATTGTAACAACAAAATCAATTTAGATAAACCATCACAACTTTTTAAAAGACAGAGGGCCAAGCTTTGTGCTGCTCAAATGTCAAATTAGGTTCATTCTTCTTAACAGAATGTGTTCTGGAAATACTGTCTTTCCACATTCTCTCAGTTGAAGAACAGAGGCAGAGCATGCTACCCATTGCTTAATTTCCTAAACTATTTAATAGTGTTGCTATGATGGTTGAAAAGCTGCTATCATCATCCTAAGAGTGACTTCATCTATAAGTGACTAAAGTAACATGAATAAAATGCTCTGGGGGTTTATTTTGCAAGTGCCTCTTTCACATGCAGCATCACTCTCTGCAGAGAAGCAATCACTTTTAGGGTGAAATGTGGCAGCTATTTAATGAATACCCACTAGGTGAGCCTCACGCATATTGTATCATAGGAATAGCACCTTCTGGAAAGACTCTCAAAATTTATTACATCATCTAGCTAGGAGTTCAGTGGTGCTAATATGTCATCTTATTTTGACATGCAGCCCCTAGCAGGAGACTATGGATGCTCTCCTGTCAAAATCAAGAGCAAAATACTCACTTAAATTTATCAAAAGTAGATTTGGGCCTCTAATCACGTTACAGTAATGAGGCAGGATCACTGACCTCCCTTCAAGATTTCAGGCCAGGCAGCAGCTTACACAACTGGAACAGTTTTTATCTTGTTTCTGCATCTGAATATACTGTCTGTCTGCTGGAGCTGTGGTGGAGGGTAAGCTATGATTGGCAGTGATCATTCCCACTTAGGAAGCACTCCAAGTCTCTATTCTGCTTATAAAGACAAATGAAAATATCTTATCAAACACTGTTATCATTTTGTTCTACAGCATTAACTGGTTTTGCAGAAAATAATTTCCTAACGGAACAGTTTTTATGATGGCAGCGTGGTGTTACAATGGTGCTAGCAAACGAGTTAACAATACAATATGTTGATGCTTTATGAAACGGAAAACACTCCCATCAGAGTTAACATCAATTTATATAGTGTAGCCTGAGGGTGGGGATCTCTTCCAGGGCTTCTGCTTACTTTCATGATTTTTTACCTGATATGTAAGAATCCTTTCATTTAAAGAACAAGAATGGATATTGAAGTCTTCAATATAGCAGGTTCATCTGAACGCATGAATGCCTCTCACAGACATAGTAAATACAAACACATAGCAATATATGTAAAAGAAACATCAATCTACAATAAGTGCACATGAAAACAAATTGGTATTTTACTCCCTTTCCTGATTGCAACAACATTAAACTCTTGGAAAATACTGCAGTGTCTTATAACAATAATTATACTTATTTAAATCTATGTTCATGTTTCATCTGCTTGTACTCCTTGATATGGCAGATGTAAAGATAGAGCGGGCAGGACACTTTGTCAGACAAGACCAGGACAATTCAATTAGCTGGGTTATGCTTCCATCCCATCATTTACTACAGCAATTGCCATACATTTAATGCAAACAGAAGTGCAAAGTATCTCTGCTGTGATCTGCTGGTCTCCTGGAAAAAGCACGTTCCCCCCGGTTAGCAGCTTCTATGCAGCAACCAACCAGCTGTCCTGCAAAGGAGGACAGAAATAATAATTCCTGATACTATTGACTATTCCAAGAATTTACAAGACAGGGGACAAAAAAATAGAGAGGAAGTTCAAGACTCTAAAACAAACAACTTTTTTCACTGTTTACCTAAAAAACAAACTCATGTTGAACTTGGTCTGCTACAGTATTAGATAAATTGTCATTGAAACAATGCATGCATAACCTTACCTGGGTGAATTTTGTTAATTATAAGCCTGCCCCTGTGGGCATGCGCCCTTAAACAGATCAAGGCTCATGAAGCAGCACAATGCTGTGCAAACTTTACCTTTGAGCTGCAAAGGAGCTAAGTCACCTGCAAACAGCACATGAATATGCCACATAAATACCAGAGCAACCTCATGCTGTAAAGGAGTAAATGAAGAAAGCAACACGATGTGAAGCAAACAAAGCTGTGGGAAACTCAAGGTTAATGCCAAATGAAGAAGTGATACAGAAGCTTGGTTTCAGGAGTATGTCATATATTTTACAGCACTTTTGCACCAGTTTGTTTTGTTTTTTTCTTTGTAGATTATTTATAAACAGAAGATTCTGTTAAGAAGGAAAGACACTTATTTAATATGATGCATACCCTGTAATTTTTTTAATTTTTTCTCCAATGCTGGAAGAACTTCACATAGAAATACAATCTCTGCTAAACAAATTTCAGTTTATGGCAGTAAATTACTCTTCATAAGCAATACAAGAATATTGAAATTTATCTCTAATTCTCTCTGTACAGTAAATGCTGAAGAAAAGAAAATAACAAGACATTATAAAGGAAAGCCCAACCCCTTGAAAGCAGAGAAATGCTGTTTTTCTGTGTCACAGTTGAATAATAGTTGGACAGAAGAATGAACCTGGGGCTGGAAACCAGAGTCTTAGTTTGAACTCAGAATTGTGTACAAAGCCCAAAAAATGAGCAGCGTCCAGACATCCAGATTTTGGTCATCAGAGTAGTAATTGTTTTAATCTGTTTTTCTAAAATGCAATGCCAGAAAAACAAAATTAAAGAAAAGCCACTGGACAATAACATCCTGAAAATAAACTTCTACCAAGAAAATAAACATTAGAATTATTTACCTGTTTAACAGAAAAATATATGCTTTATGTTAGGACTTTTTTTTAGAAAATGTATTTCAAAGTTCTAGATAATAAAAATGCCATGAATCACAGCATTATTTTCAAAATGTCACAAAATTCCTTTTAGATTTATTTCAGTAAAATTGTAATTTAAAATTAATTTTAGTCTTTGAGCCACTTAACCATATGAAATCCTATTCAAATAGCTAAATGTGCAGATAGGCTGCATATTTAAGCTGACCAGAAGAGCTGACCAGGCACGACTATAAAATCCTGTTCAAAACAGTTTGACTGGCCACCAGTGCCTCTCTCAGCCTCAGAAACATTGCTGATGAGAACCAAACAGATGGTCTCCTCAAACCAGCAATGTTTCCTTACATTCCTTACACCTCTCTAGCTTCCAAACTTCCTGTAATTGGCCTGATTTTTTCCCAGCCAAAAAGAACTTTCTTAAAAATTCAAACTACATTTGAGAACTGCTAAGAATTACTTTACAATATTTCCTCTTAGGCTGCTGCATAAATGACTACATTTCAATTACTTCCTTCCTCTGAATTAGATGGACTATTTGGCATTGGGGGAAAGTAAGTAATTTTTATTCAATGCAACTTTTAAATCTTGATGATACTATCAACTACTGCAATTTACCACAATATACAAAGAGGTCATACTTTACTACTATAGACAGTTCTACCTTTTTCTTCCTTTCCCCCCTCCCCTTTATTACCAGCATATTTTCTCCTTTTTGTATAACTATCCTCATGAGACCTTATTTTGCAAAGCATGGAGCAGAAAAGGCAAATAAGCGTGCTTCTGAGCATTACATCTTAAAATGACTGAAAATAACTTAAATAAGAGGGGATGATATAATTGACCTGAGTGCCTACTTGTCATTTACCCTAAAGTCCCAATGAAGCCAGGCAGCTCTGAGCACTGGGATCACATTCAATAATGGGAATCATGACAGAGTAATATATTTCACAGAAGTCTCATAGCAGTGTACTTTCCAGCTTTATTATATGCCTATAATTTAGGATTCTTTGGTCCAGGATTCTACACCATTATGGTATGGGCTTTCTGTAGTAACTGTGCTTGATTTTTCAAGATTCCCTAGTAGCTGCTGACAAGAGGACAAAAGAAGATTTGAGATCTATAGTTAACATTTAAGCCTAATAGCTACAGTAATTGATTAGTTCTCCATGGACTTTTTTGGTCACTGAGGTGTGTACAGAGACTACAGGAGATTATTTTATTGTGTAATTTTCACAGCGCAGCAGGGTTCCCTGACAATGGGTTGGATACCACCCTCCTGACAAAACACCACGGGGGAGGGATCAGAGTGAAGAAAACTCAGACAGCAGAATCACTCCATAACAAGCAGGGGGTAAGATTTTTTTCCTTCCTGGGAAAGAAGCAAGATTTCTGGCCCCACAATTTGTAGATAAATCTGAGATCTCCTGGGGGACAGAGTCATTTTTGTTGGGAGTTACAGCTCACTTCAGCCCCAGAGGTATCAGAGGCCTTACCCAGTTCCTTGGCTACTGAGCTATTTAATAGCTAACATGTTGAAAAAGGCTTCTTGAAATAGTTATATCATGTACTGAGCCAGAATAGGGCCAGAGGGTTAAGCAGCAGATGCATAAGAGCTGCAAAGCTGGTTTTGTTTTTGGGGTGGGTGGATGTAAAGAAATTGAAAGTAGACATGGAGATGATGAAGGTTGACGGCTTAAGACATTCTGAAAAATAATGTCTCATTAGCCATAGATCAAGCTAGCATTGACCACAGCAACTGTTACAAACTCTTTTGAAACAGCTCAAAAGTGAGTTGGAGGGGCCTTTACTACAGCTAGAACAGGAGCTGGTGAATCCCTGTTGAGGAAACAAACAGCAGTGTGGGATGTGGAGATGGCTCATGCACTTGCATCTACCCCAAACTAAACTGCTATCAGTGCATTCTGTATCTGCCATCCAAGAGACTGCAACTTATATTTTGGTATGAACTAGAAACAGTTGTTAAAATGCCTGTTTATACATTTGATCCTGGTCTCAGTTATTTTCAGTTCCAAGTGTTTTTTAGTAATATCTCAACTCACTCTCAGAAATCCAGACATGAGCCTAACTCTTCCAAACTCTAGGCCAAGTTTGCCTCGGTTGTTGGGTGTTGTATTTCAGGCACCTTGCATGGGCCTGACCTTCAGAAGGCGAATACTCTGAACTTTCAAAATACACACCACCAAAAGCACCCTCCATCTGGATTTATAAAAATGAAGGCACTCAGAAGTTGGTAGTTACTTTTGAAAATCTTACACATAACTAGAGTAGACTGGTTGACAAGAAAAGCAGAAATCACAGGTAATCATAAAAAGATTCATGTGTTGCTGTGCTCAAGGTACTTACAGTGTAAACTTTACTCCCATTCATAGTGGCATAGTTAATGGCAAAAGGGTTTGCCCTTTATGTCCAGTAACCATATTTTACTCTATCTCTAGAGAGCAGGAGTCTGTATAAGCAATGAGAGAGGGGGGAAAAGAGTTGATGGATTACCAGTTTTTCTCCTGGTGGTGAATTCAGCTGTCTGGAATCATGAATGTTAGTACAGGAGGAAACGAGATAATTATCTTTTGTCAAAACTGTGATATAACAAATGTTAATATAATCTCAAAGGGAGGTACAGTTCAGAATATCTTTTAAAAAGACAAAACATATCGTGAAACAAAGTTTGCTTTTAACTATGCATAAACAGTCTTTGATCAATCAACTGAATCCTTAGAAAGAGATGATATATCACAAAACACCCCTACCACAGATGGGTAAGTGCTTAAACTTTGTTCACAGAGAGGATGATAGCAGTTGGCAGGGAGACCCAACCAAATTATTAGAGTGGAACTTTTTTGTTTTTATATAAATTAGCACAGTCCTGTCCTTCTGGAAGCTGTAATCATTACAGAGTAAAATGGATTGGTACTGCTGCATTATAAATGCATCTGGCATCAGACAGAAATTTCTCCTGAGGGTTGTCATCAGAGTTCGTGGCTTTTTGTTTCCTCTGCTGCATCCTCAGACAGACCTGTAAAGCAAAAAGGAGATGCTTAGAAATTTAGTGCAGCTGGCAACTACATGCACTATGTTGTTGATTCTATCAGTTTGTGAAAGCCTTGGTTATAGCTGGAGGAAACAATTTATTACATGCAAACACTTAGGATAAAAATGCTTAACTAGCAAATTCAAGTGCTCACAAGTTCAAAAAAAAAAAAGAATGCAATAAAGGCAATTTCACATCAGCTTTTCTATACATATCATAGATGATAACAGTTCAAACTACAACATCATGGACTACATTTGCACCAGAAAAAATTTCAGTGAACAACTGGGCATATGATCTGAGACACAGTCACTCCAATCCACTTGCATTTATTCTGTCCATTTTTCAGGGAAAAAAATGACAATACAAGTTGCAAAAAAGTAGAAAATTTAATGCATACACTGATTAACAAGGATATACTTAGATATATTTATAAAGATATATATATATTAAAATATCTATATATAAATATATATCAGCTTGGGCAAGAGTAAGATAGCCATACTCTTATATTGAGGGTAACTTCTGCTATAAGCCAAGAGAATGAGTTTCCCATTTTCAAATATTAGTTCAAGAGATTAATCAATCTTGGATAGGATAATAATCTTAGCAACAATGAACCTGACAGAATTTGAAAAGGGGGTAGAGACTCATAGAAAGTTGCTTCAAATATCTAGGGAGAAAGAAAACAGTGGATAATCACACTCAATTTTTTCCACACACATATTAGAATGACGAAAATTAAAAGTGGTTACTTCACCCAGAAGTTTCTTACATATGCACTCTTACTTTAGATTGAAAATTATTTAAATCCTTTTCTAATTAATTTAAGCAATTCAAAATAAATTGGCACTATCTCCAAATGATATGTGAATAATAATAAAATAACACACAGATTTTATGAGGTTTGTTTTGATATGCTTTTTTTCCTTCTTCTCTGAAGAAGGTTAAAATCCCTCAACATACAATGAAATGATCCAGCAGGCCAGCAGAATAAAATTTGAGCATCCAATGCTCTAAACCAAAGCCACCAGTCTCTTGTCAGCCTAATTGCTTTTACAATCATGTTCACACAGAATTTAGCACCAACAAACTACATAAACTTAAAATCCATGTGCTTTCATTTAGATCTGTGCAATTTCACATGATCAAAACAATCTAGATTTATTTTTCAGCTTTTATTTTACACTTCCAGTGGTTTTGGTGCTTGGGGATTTTAGAATTTACAGTGGTTTTCATGGGTGATGGTACTAACCTGAACAAATGTTAGCTCAAGCCTTGAGATAAAAAGACTAAAGCAGTAAAATTTCAGCAACAGCTGGAAGCCCAAAGCCCTGAGGGTCTGAGAAGTTCCCCTTACTGATGTTGCCACTTTTTTTTGTAAGGACAATTAAAAGTCTCATGTTAAGAGCTGACTTGGGGTTCCAAAGGTCAGCCCTCGAATGGCCATTCCTTTGTTCAAAGCTCTCATCACATAGCCCACACAGGGATGCCAAAGGGACCAGCAGCAGGTCCCATCTTGTTTCATCAATGATCATGGGGAAGGAGGTAGGTAGCATGATAAGGAAACTTGTGGATTATAGGAAACTAAGAGGTACAAACACTGGAGAGGAGAAAGAAATATTGCTCTAGGACCAAGAGATTAAAAAATATAAAAGAAGATAGAGGGAATACTGCTTGAAATGCACTGTGGAAATAACTAACTTTTTCCACTGTGCTACTTCTGCAAGTCTTTCCTCGACAAGTATCTAAGTTATGCACTGGCAGTGAAACACCCACCATAGCTCAATGCAGTGTAGAAACCACTGCAAAGCTACAGTTAACACTCTTCCTGACTACATAGCTTTGTTGAGCTGTTTGGAGCTCTGCCTAAAAAAAGTACCTGAGAATATCTTGATTTCACACCATAGTCAATGAAAATAGTGCCAGAATTATGAAACTGGCTGCTGCACACTCCTATAAAAGCTGGACACACACAAAATCTGAATCAGAAACAGAAAAAAGGAGTTTTGACTATGGTCAGCTCTTTGTACCCAAAAAAGAATGGTTGCAGATTTACCAGAGAATAAGAGTTTCCCAACTGCACATTGGGGTTGCACATTTAAGCCATGACACTGCCACTGCACACTGCCCTCAGCCTCTTGACATTTGAGGACTGGCTGGCTACTGGACCTCTAAGAAGCATAACAAAACAGAAATTAAAGAAGGGAGGATTACAAAAATATCTGGAGGGGGGAGGGGGGAACTCTCAATGAGAAAGCTATATCATAATGCTTTTTTTTCCTTTGTTAGCCTGAAAACATGGCCTGTTAAAAATTAAAGTGTAATTATAAACCTACAAAAAAAATTCTTTGAGACAAAAAATAGTGCCCAGTGCCCAAGACATTGCTTTCAAAATCTGTTACTTCCCTGACATTAACTTCTTACAAGTAACCCTTGTGTCTATTTCTACAAATTGCTGTGCCAAAGTGAACCATGAATGGTTACTTTCACGAAAAGCCATGGATCCACTAAATCTAACACATTCACTGTAATTACTGGCTGGCAGAACTGAAGTCACAGAGCAGGATTTACCCTGGTTTCACACAAGTTTGCACAACAGCCCTGTAGGTTCCAGCTATAGGGAACCTGGAATACTTCTGCATGGATCAAAGAACTACTACATGAGTAACTGTGGGAGAGGTGAGCTGACAGGTGAGGCACAGACTGCAGCTATTTTTATTGTGCAACTCCAAAATGGGAGGCAATGCAGAATCAGGAAAATACTGCTTGCAATAACCAGCCTTCCCACCTCTACACTGTATTTTTTCTGACATACAACTTTTATTAGTCATCTAAGAGAACAACATAAATGTCACATAGATCTAACTGGCACATTCTACATTATAGCAGATGAGATAATTATCACCAGAGAGGTTTCTCATTAGCATATTCCAACAAGCTTAGGCAGATCCTAAAAAATACCAGGCATAAATATAAATTCTGAAGATTAAGTCTTCTTTACCTCATTTCATCAGGAATAAAAAGCTTCCTTTCATCTTCATATCCCCTATTATGAAGTTCTCTATGTTTTTGTTTTATAGAGCACCCAAAAATCCTATCATAATAACACTGGTCTGAGCACATACACTTAGAGAAATGTATATTGAAAGGTTTATGTCTCTGTTTATTAACACAGCTACAAACTGGGAAGCTGCTTTTGGAAATGATCATGGTAAGTTTTAACTCAGCAGTAGGCAACTCCAAGCACCTCCAAGAGCTTTTGGAGTTCAGTTTTCAAAACAGAGCCAGAATACATGATTATACTAATATCCTGATTAGTAACATGAGATGGAGGATATCTGACACCAAGAAAGTCACTTAAATCCCTCAAATGCCATGTATTTGTCAATTAGCACCCTCAAGAAACCAACCTCTATAAACAAAGACACAGAATACTTCAATCATGTTATTCACCTCTTCAAAGCATGACTTAATACGCACATATCATTGAGTCACAGAAAGTTCATTTGTAGATCAAAATGTACTTTTGAGGCTTGAAAACCAAGTTCAAAGAAAATCAGTTACAGTGACAGAAGCACCAAAGACAGCAGAAAACCCCCAACTTTCCTGGGATTATTATTCATGCAGTTAGAAGAAAAAAAAAACAACAAAAAAAAACCCCAATGACACATTTAAAGGGAGAGATGATATTTGAGCATGATGGCAGTAGGGAGGAGAAAGAATCATTTTCTGTAGTCATAAATTGCTCACACTCAGCATGATGCTGCAAGATTTAAAGATGTTCAGGTTAAATAATTAGGCAATGGAAGAAACTACCCAGGGAGGTGGCTGAGTCAGGGATATGGGAAGTTTGCAGAGATAGGGCAGATGAAATCCTAGTGGGGATAGTGAAAAAGAAGATACACAGGTTTTGAATTGGATGACCTAAAGGATCTTCTCCAATCCTATCATTTATGCTGCTATGATTCATGCTGAGGAGAACATTTTGGACCCTTATGAATTACTGGCTGAGTTTCCTGGATACTATTGTACATTAGTCTACTCTAAAGCATGCATAAAACTAAGTCAAAGTTGGCTTTGAAGTGTTTGATCTACAATATCCAATACTTCCAGTCTCTTTTTCATACAGTGACTCAGAAAAGAGCTGTTATAACAAGACAAAAGTTATTTTGAGTTCAGATTAAGTTAGAAAAGGGAGGCACCCTGTTCTTCAGCTATTCCCACCTAAAAGAGGAAAAAAACCCACCCCGTCTCATGGCCTAATATCAGAACTGCTATTTCTAGACCTGACATAAGACAGCTTTAGAACAAACTACAGCTTTAATGTAACTGTTTTTCATAAAATTTTGGATCCAAAACTAAATGTTCCAAATGACCAAAGTTAATAGCTTTTTGCTTTTCTGTTAACAAAAGACGACAGATTTTTCCCAGCACCTTTAAGTCATATTTCTGAAAATCATAATTCTTCTTTCAAGAAGGCCCATCTATTCATTATTAATAATTTTCTTTTCATTAAGAACTACTTGAGGAAATGTATACCACTTCCTTTTTCTTAGTATTTAACCTTCATTCTGTAAACACAATCCAAAGGGCTTTTCAAAAATTGAGGAAAGTACCAGTCTTGCTTATCAAACAGACACAGTTTAGGAAGAGTGCAAAATGGATTACTGTAAAATCAACAAGCTACAAACTTTCCTGTACTGCTTTAATGGGAGAAACTGGACTTCACTGGTATTCTGTATCACTTTTAATGGGCTAATAAGCTGAGAGGGGCCCCAGCATTGCCTCCCCAAGTCACCAGTGAGTCACTGACCACTGCACACATAATTTAAAAACGCTCAGATTTTTGTATCAGAAAGTGGAGTGACGGTAGCTGAATAAGTGGGAAGCATGGCTGACTCATTCATTAAAGAATTGTGTAAAACAAATAAATTTGTTTTTCATTTAGTGTGACTGAGAGAAAGGGCTTCATTCAGTGAACTTTGCTTTGTCCTAAGGGACCATATACATCACAGGGTGGATAATGTGAAACAACCATTTCCACCCCTGTAAATGTGCCCCCCACCAACTGCAACTAACACGACAAATCCAACCTACATGAAGGTATCCCCTGCTACGTTTCTAAATGCCACAAAATAGCAGGGGTAGAGGGGCAGCTCTGACCTCGGGGAAAGAGGAGGGTCTATTCCCACAAAACTCACAAAAACCTTGCTAAAATCTTCCTTTTGTCATTCTGACTTAATAGTGGCGTGTAGTAGCTGTGTAACACAATAGAGTTAACAAGGAGGTAACAATGACAAAGGCAACATTTACCAAATGTCCACATAGGGTTTTTTAATTAAGTTTTAAACAACTTACAAAGTTTTTGTGCACTCATGCCTCTAAGCATTAGCCCTCAGTATGGTTTCGTTAGGATTTTCTTCTGATTCGTATTTGGAAAATGCCCAAGACATATGAAATGTTTCTCATGTAAAGTTTGAAAACCAGGAAAAACATCCACTGGCATCACTAAAATTTCCCAAGGTGCACACCTGCTTCTTCTAATGACTCCACTTACATACACATGTAAATATAAATACACACATACACACACTCCACGTACACAGAGCTGGAATAAACACATTCTCTAAGAACTAAGGAGCTGTCAAACCACCAAATCCAGCTTACATATACATATATATATATATATATATATAGGAGATCAAGATGAATGAGATACTAGTTAATTTGAAGCAATGTAGAGCTCTGTAAACAGGACTCTAATAACAGTGTTTTAAGTTCCTCTTAGGAACAACAATAAAAAGAAATCCAAAAATTATTACAAAGCAAACTGAGTATGCTTGTAGGATGACAACCTGTTTAAAAAACAGTCACCTACCTAAAATCATGTCAATGATCATTATTATACAAAGCATAATTTTGATGAAGCCAAAATTTTGGATGAAAAATACTCATTTTCTCCAAATATCTGACGTCTCACAATCACCTGCCAAATCCTGGCCATTTTTCCCGGAAAGCTTGCAAAGGTTTTGAAAATTGATTGTTTTCATTTAGAGATGATCTCAAGAAGTCACAAATAACAATTTCAGCTGGAACTGATATTTCTTGCCAGGAAGTAAATCCTGCAAATGAGTTTGCTTTTCAGTAGCCAAACCTCCCTTCTTTCTCATTAGCTATCTGCCCTTGTCAGGGAGGTAAATTAATTCAGTGGCTTCTAAGCCAAATATGCACAATACAAATCTAAGAATTAAGAAGTTATGGCCATACAAACACTGTTGCTTCAATTTATTCTTCATCATGACTATAACTTCCCATTCACTGCAATCCACAATCCCATTAAGCTTTTCAGAAAAGTTGGGTCTTTAAGAATTTGCTTTCAGGAAAAAAACCCACTTGGACCATGTACCTTGAGATTAAACAGACTACAATATATTAAAAGCAAGGTCTTTTTTGTGTGGACATAGCTCTTGGCTTTTTCCTGGGGAGAAGCAATGCCACAGCAATCAGTCTTTTGCCTGCCTGATTCTTTGTGCTGTTGTGTTGACTTCCCAGAGAGATGACCAGTCAGCTGACTATTAACAAACCCTTTATCTTCCATCACCATGACAGATAGGCAAAACTCCAGGGGTAGGGTAGCTTTAGGGCAAGATTTTCCACCATTTTCATATGAATAGCAGTGAATCCTACTCCTAGAGACAACCACCCATAGTCTGCCTGCAGGAAGATCTAAGAGCCTTCACCGATACCATATATATAAAAATATAAATATAAATATATATACACATATACACACATACTATAGATATAGATATATAAAACAGTTAATTTCTACTTCTTACAGATTGGCTGCAGCGAATAATTAATGTCTTTAAGACCTACAACCTCCAAACATTCCTCATCTACATAATGTCACTTAAGCTAATAGTGAGTAAGCTTTTCAGCTGAGATTATATTCATTTGAAATCTATAAATAGAGGTCAATTAAAACATAGGTCAGTTTTCTGTTTAATTTATCAGAATTATTTGGTTAAAAATTAAATAACTGCAGCATTTTCTAAATTTTAAAAATCCTTTGAATCTTCATTTCACACTGAAGCATTGCAAATAAACTTCCTTGAATATATATCTATTTTTAAAATAAGTTAGTTGATATGAAGTCTAAGTGAAATACTTCATTTGAGGAGAAAAAAAAGAAACCTGAATAAATCATTGGAGCTTGCCCCAAAAAAACAAATTGTCCAATCTTTTTTTTCTTCAAGCCAGAAACTTTAAAAAAACCCCAAACCAGCCAGTTATTCACAGACCTCTACTCCTGTTAGTACCTGTAACTTAAGTCAAAATAGTGCAGTTATTCTCTTAATATGCCTGATATAATTGTTAGAATGAAGCTTTCAACAAACTTATCTATGATACAAGTACAGGCAGCTTTAGCCAACACCATCTTCAGTAAAACATAGAATAAAAAGTCTCCTAAGTTTATAGGAGGAAAAAAACCTCACTTTTTTCTTGAATAAAGAGTCTGATACAAATTTGTATTTAGCGCCTGTGCTGTGCTTCTTGAATGAGTTTAACTTTTAGAGCCACAAAACTCAGTACATTATGTACTTTGTCCATAAACATCAGTTTCTCCAGTAGAGATTTCCAGCGTGTCCATTATAGCCCATGGCTCCTCAATACCAGAAAGATTTAATAAAATAGAAGAAATTCAAAAAGAAAGCATAAATAATTGTGTGATTTTGTAGAAAACAGAAGAGAGGGAGAGGAACAAAATAGCTAAAGGCAGAGCAACATTAGGAATTGTTCAGTAAAACAGATATGAAAAAAGATCAAGAAGATGAAGTCAAGTAAAGGAATATTCAAGGCTGCTTTAATGCCATGTATTTTCCCTGGGGAAGTAGTGGAAGGCACATGGCTTATGACATTTGCAAATTAGTACCACAATGAAGACAAAAATCTGGTGGTCAGGGAGATGGTCAAGCTGATATAACAAGAGTTTTCCATTTCTAACTTCTATTATTGTACAACAGATCTGAGGTGCTACAAATTCCTAAGTGCTGTGTAATATTCACAAAAAAACATCAGCTTTTGCTTACCATCAAGTATTCAGCAACTGAATACTCTTCAGTATGTTGCTCCTTGTTAAAATGGAACATTACAGTGCAAATGATAAAATCATATTCAAGATTTCCATGGATTCTTCTGGAAATAACATACAACAGGATTTTACCATTTGATGTCATTTTTCCTTTGGAGTCTTGTGGGAAAAAATACTTTGGTAGAGAAGTAGGTTTGAAGAAAAATGTGTTAATAAAAAAAAAGAAGGAAAAATTACTTTTGTGTAATACTTTCCAATCTTGAATTTCACACATTTTTTTTAAGCTACAGTATATGAGAAAAATGCTTTCAGGAGATTTTTCCCCAATGTAATCTTTTGATAAGCCTCAGGGTTGGCTTAAAAGCAAAAGAACAAAATAAAAAGAGCCTGTACTAAAGTAACAGATTAAATGTCTTACAAATGGATACTTAACACCTTTCTATTGTTCACCAACATTCTGAATCTGATTTTTCTTGTTGTTGTCTTGGGGTTTTTTGGTGCCATTGCCCCTTTTCATAAAATCTTATATTTGCAAATGCAAGGGGTGATTTTTGAGGGAGGGAGTGGCAGTGTGTAATAGAATCATAGAATAGGTGAAGTTGGAAGGGACCCACAAGGATCAAGTCCATCAAGTTCAACTCCTGCATGAAAGCACTTTGTATTTTTTATCTGATAGGTATTCTAAACTGTCTTAATATCTCAACATAATAAAGACCTCCTTAAATTCACTACTTTCCCACTGCTAACAGTCTTTCACACAAATGGAAGTGAGTTACCTCCTGCTACACCCCTGAATACTTCCAGGCATATCTTGGCCATAGTAACTATAATGGGAATTTCAGTACTCACAACAAAAACAGTAAAGCTACTCAGGTTTGATGATCCAATTAAGGATCCTTATAGCCCAAAGCTGAACAGCAACTAGAAATTTCTGTGCCCTCCAACTTCATACCAATCAGCAGAACCAGAAGGAGGGCAGCACTTCGTGTGACTGAGCCTTTTATCACCTCCAGAGAGTAGAAGCCAACACACCGGCATCTAAGGCTTGGAATGATGAAAGTAACAGTTTTAAATGTATTATGGATTTTCTCATGGGCTCAGGAAGCAATAAAAACTAAGTACAGTCAGACTGCAGGAAACCAATATAGCTTTCATAATTTTTTGTGACTTTAGGGAAAACATGCTCAACTTTTATAGACAGCCAGTTCAGTATTACAAATTTTCAGGAAATGTCACTGCTATGGGATTCCCACAACAAATGCAGGTTATGTTGAAATTACTGTTTTCTGCACAGACATGGCTCAAAATAAATTCCTGTCATGTAAATGGTGTGAATTTACAATGCAGCACAACTCCTTGATCACAAGCTTTCACAGAACTGGATACAAAAGATGCTAGGAAAAGCAAGATTTCATTCTGGTGGTTATATAACGTTGACTATTGATTAACAGGGTAAGTGTCTGAATAAAGCTAAGAAAGCAAAGAGAAACATACTAAATCAAAAAACAATCCTTAAAGATCTAATAAGAGAAAAATATCCAGAAAATACACTGAAGTGCAAGGAGAAGGAGACCTTTTGTTGTGCAGTGTTTCAATTTATCAATCAGTGCAGTTCTTTCCAACTCTGGAGGAAGTTTAGACAACATCAGTGGCTTGGCACATTTTAAAACAGAGTGCCGAATTCCAGCATAGTTAAAGGGTATACCACAGATAGTGAAAAAAAAAAAAATCCTTGATTTAAGGTCAGGTACTGTAAACACTTACTGTGGTTTATGCATAAGTAATTCAACTGAACTTAAGGAGTCCTGTAGGAATTCTCACACATGTAAATGCTTGCAGTCAAGCCTAATTTTCATACTATACAGTCTTTCACCCTGCCAACCAGTTTTCTCTTTTTATTCTGATGAGTAGTATAACATTACCAATTAAAAATTATTAATTAATGCAAACAGTGATCTCTCTAAAGTATAAAATTCAGGTTTCCTTGATAACAACATCCATTTAGTAACAAATTTTTTCTTTTTTAATCTTTTACACTTTACTGTGCCCATGGACTTGCAAGTAATGTTGATATGGGGTTTTTGTGGGAGGTTATAAGTCTAAGAAGAATCTGGTGACATCACCCAAGGAAATGCCTAAGCCCTATATTACATTTAACTCAATACAATTTTGTTTAAATCTTTTGAGACAGAACAGCATCTGTTTCCTAAGAAAGTGTTCTCAAAGGAGTCTCTGCTTTTACACATGGCAGTTCTGATCTCTCATTGCAGGAGAGCTTTACATCAAAGTTCACAAAAGCTCCAAAAGCTCCATTGGAGCCTCTCAAGGTGATAGTTTCAGCAAAATTATAGCTAGAGAAATGTTACTGAGAGACATTTTGTTGCAGCAAAACTGAAATTCAAATACAGTAGATGAAGATTTATCAAAATGTAGACATATTCCTACTGTGCCTGCCCATTATCTGTTCTGTGAGGACATTACAGTAAGCTGGATGTTATTGCTTCTCTCCCAGTGCATTTGCAGTTTACAGGTCTTGTTGCTGCAACCAGGGATATTGTTGGAAGAAACATTTTGAAAGGAGCTGCAAGATAAGGTAGAGACCAGTTTTGGTTTAATCCTTATGTGCAATAGTGAGAGTGTTTTGCAGTCTCTCATCCATGAAATCATACTAAACAAGAAAATAAACATAATCCTCACAGTATTTCCAGCTAAAGCTGCAAAGATATGAAATGACCTGAATGAAACAGGCCAGCAGAAATGCATGACTGAACTACTGAAAACCATTCACTCAAGCGTGAAGATAACAAGTTTAATCCATAGATGATGAACAAGGAAACGGTAAAACATATGAACAACACGTATCAAATTTTCAAATAAACTGTTTAAAGCAGCACCTACCCTTCTCTCATGCCTTTCAGAAGGCAATAAAACTGAAGCATGCTTGAAATAGGTCCAGGTATTAGAATCCAAATTTAATGGGTTGCTGTACGGACTACCCAGCAGCTCAAGACAGATGGTTCCTTTAGGCATGGTGCAATAGGCCTAACACAGCCATATCTTCTGTGCCCACACAGGAGAAATCAAACTGTGCCATCAGCAACAGTATTTGCCTGAGATTCCATAGCTTTTACCAGCCTGAGTTCCTGTGCAGTAGCTTGGAAAAGGATTGCCAATCATTTTAACAAGTTACAGATTTAAAAAAGAATGAGCTATTCTCATATTTATTACCATCATACAGAAGACGATAAGCTAAATTACTTTATATTTGTGAAACTAAAGTGGATCATACTGAGATACCCATGTCCAGATATGCTGTAATACTGCTTCCCTTTCAAGCCAAGGCTGTCTTAAATGACACCATAAAAATTATTCTAATACTTTTTTACCTTCTAAATCCCAGGATTTCCAGGATCAAAATGCCCTCTTCCTTTATTCTTTCTCTAAATCTCATCTAAAAATCTCTTTATCTGGCATCTGATGCTACCTTCATCAGACAACACCCAGACCTGGCATATTCAAGCCTCATCTGTTTTTCCAGGCTCTTCCAGGAGAGGCAAAAATATATGAGGAAGAAGTTAAAGTCTGAATATAGTTTGAAATAAATCCCTCTCTCAGTAGATCTTTTTGTATCATTTTGACACACTGAGCTCTTTATTGGACTCAATGACACACTGAGCTCAATGGTTGGACTTGATGATCTAAAAAGTCTTTTCCAACTTAGACGATTCTATGATTCTATAATTCTATTATTAGTGCAATCTACCTAAAACTTTGTGTGTAGACTACTATAAACAGGAATAAATAATTTTAATTAACTGACTGATGGAAATAATATCTTCCTTAAAGGCCCTGGCTCATTTGTCCACAAAGCACATCATCTACTTTCTTAATCAATGGGTACTCAAATTCATGACAGGAACTGGCATTGGCCTTCAGGGTGGGAACAAAAGTGACCCTCAAAGCTCAATGTGATTATGAGTCAACTGAAGTCATGAGTCAACAGCAGTCTGTTGCTGATTGACTCTGCCTCACCAGTAGGTGTTACTTCAGCCATTAATGCAGAGTGCTGTACGGCTGCAGGGATATGCATGCCTGCCAAGGTACATAAAAAACATCCAAACCAAACTAAAATCTGCCAGGTCCTGAAAATATCATGTAACACCCTGCCCTGTATCTACAACAGCATCCAAAGTAATGTTTGGGAGAACTGACCACGACCACACCCATCCCTGCGTCTGCTTTGCAGCCTGAAGGCTTTTCATTGACGGCCGTTCCACTTAATCATTCAAAGCGATGCTTGGCCATTTGATTGCTGTGATTTAACACAGTAATAACAATAATCCAGACTATGCTTAAACCACTCATAGTACTTCCAAAACTGTTTATTAGCATTGGCTTCTGCTTTACTAGCTATTTTCAACACCCTTAATACTGAAGTTCCTCCTCTGGCACCTCCAAGAAAGCCAAGAGTATATGAAAAAGGCTGCCTTATTTTTTGTTTGACTGAGTAGTTGATAACTGCACTTAACTTCACAGTTTATTTATTTAACCTCTGCTCAAGCCATCTCAACTGCCCTGTGCATTTCAACTTCAGGTCCAAGACAGAACTGTATACAGAACACAGTCTCTTTCATTTCTCTCTTGAAATGAGATTCAATAGCTCCTCTTCAACCCATGAGTCAACTGCAAGGCTCTAATTTAATAATCCCATCCTTTTATTGCAATCACAGTCTGAAAATTCAGGCCCTCACACTCAACACCTCCAAGCAAAGCATCAGACACACCAGACTGAGGACTTCTGTCATGCTTTGACTAAATCATGTCTTTGAGCTACTTCTTTCCAACTGGTAGCTGAGACTCTTTGTGAAGACCTCCACAATGGGAAGCACTTTACTGGCAGTTTATTCTGCCATAGTTTTTCAGCACATGACACACTTTCCATGGACTGGAATGGCTTCTTTCTTAATGCATGAGTCTCACCCTTCTTCACAGAAGAATTCACAGGAACTGAATGCATAATTTAAGACTTGTACCCCAACAGAAGTGAACATTTTACCAACAAGCCATTAAGATTGGACAAAGAAAAGGGCATTTTCACTTAAAGTAGGTTTTGTTCAACAGGCAAGGCACAAGAGCAATAGACAACAAATCAAAATTTTTTTTTGTTGAATATCTGACATGGGTTTTCTGAAAAACACCCTCTGTTTAAAATATGCACTAAGATTTTTATCAAAATGTTTCTAGAAAACTTACACCACTTTTCTTGTCTATACAAAAACAGTATATAAAAGGCAGAACTATGTATCCTTTCATCTATACACAATAAGAAAGAACAGCATTTCTCTGAGAGACTTTTTTGTTGTAAATCCAGTGCTTATAAAATCAGTGTAATTGAAAGAAGGTGGGATGCAGCACAAGGGTTTCTCTTCGCTCTAAGTGTACAGTTCAGCTCACTCAAATAATAAAAACTCTATGCATATTCAGTCCTATACTTCTCTTAAAGTGAGGCCACTTGATTGTGCCAAATAACATGTTGTCCAACTTGGACTAAACTGAGAACACTAAGCTCATTTTCCTAGTGAATTGTGCTGTACTTGTGTGATTTTTACATTATGAGCAGACATTATCTATAAGAAAAAAGAAAACTTTCTGAAGTCAGGTTTCTTCAAATTCCTTAGATTACTGGTGAAAACTTAAAGGATAATATACTTGAGATTAAAACTGAAAAAGATTATTATCATGATGTAAATATACCTATACAGTCATATATCATTAAGTAATCATGTACATACTTATATTCACTCTGCCAAATTCTGCACCATCACCATTATTTATATTTGATCTGATAGCTGGAAGACACTCCTTAGACCATTTTCTTTAAAACTGTAAACAGTAGATAGCATCATCTTTTACAGTCATTAAAGATTTACAAGTTGCTAACAAAACTTTTACCACATTCATTTCTTGCTAACTTAAAAGAAGGAAGAAGATAAAAGGACAACTTGCATCTCATTATATTGAATTGCAACAGTGAGAAAGAAAAACAAAGAAGACAAAGCAGAGGTTTACATGGTAAATCTGCTGATTGTTGAACATACTGAGATAAAATAAGGGCCATAAATCAACTTGAAACACTTGCAAGTATTAAAAAGTAACTTTCTAGTGTCTTTCATTCTTCCTACTTCAAGTTATCTATTTTCATAAAAAACTCATACATTTGGCTCATGGTGGATATCAAACACTAAAATTAGGGGTTACTGTAAAAACAGTTTTTTTCTTTGAAATCTGACTTGCCAAGGAGCAAAACTGCCTTTGCAAAGGCCGTTCTTCTGAGATCTGAATACAACACTGAAGTACCAAGAGGCCAGATCAACAAAATCAGAACTTTTTTAAGGCTGACTTTCAATACTGGTACTGGATATACATATATATACATACACATATGTATATATATACGTGTGTGTGTATAAATAAATATTTGGAACTATGCAAAGTCTGCAATTGCAACTCAATTCTAGAAATAGAAAATTATGGAAAATGTTGGTATTTGCTATATCAAAACACATAAATAAGGCAAATAAAGAAACATTTTATTAAGGTTCGATTGGCAATGCTATGAAGAACAACAGAAATTAAAAACTCCTATGCTGATTCCTATATCTGATTTTTTGTCAGATTTACATACTTCCTCTCCCACAGTTTGCCCAGCTAAAGCCACCTAAGTTTCCTCTCATCTCACCTCACAGCAGCACACAGCAGCTTTCACATCCACTAATTTCTTCCCAAGCAAGAACCACAAATTAGGTTGCTTTTGAGGTAAGGCCATACTTATTCAAATTCATATTAAACCAAACTGCTGACCTAAATTCATTATTTTTGAGCCTTCCCTCTCAATCTGAACTTCTCCTTTATACCCATCAGGCAACTTCTATGAAAACTGTATGAAATTATATATTTTTGAGAAGTTTATCTCTCTTCATGAGAAACTGGCCATGGGGGTTGAACAAGAGTGAGGAGATAATATGAATCAACAGTCCTGCTTACATAAGGTTTCAAAGCAGATTAAAAATGAAAGGTATTTTTGTTCAATACAAAACAACTGGATGGAAACCATTTTGAAATTATAATTTTGATATGTTCTAGCTCTGCAAATCCAAATGCCCCATTTCAATAAGTCCAATTCCTTCATGTTAAATAAAAATAGATGTACTTTCAGCTTGGCTTCCTACAATCGACGGTTCAGTTGTGTGAAAAAGTTTATGTAAATTAATTCATCACTAATTTCCATTCAGTGGGAAAAAAATTGCACTTATGATTTTCCCTGGATAAAAGTAACATTAGATGAGAAATTTTGGAGAATCAAAAAACCCTTCAAAATCAAAAGCTACACCATGATATTTAACTACATATATGACTAGGAAAATAGTCCATGAGGAAGCACTTCTAAGTTAGAGGCTGGTATTAAACTTAAAAAATAACCCTACAATTTTGCCACCAGTTAGCTTTATAAAAATGCCACACATTAAAGAAAAATTATAATTTAAATAGCAGGGTGAATTCAGTACTTCTAAAAATCCCTTCCTGACTGTAAATGTTCTGTAGAAAGATTGCACTGAAAGTTGCATCATTTGAAGAGAGGAATAATCAACACCATTTGAGTTACCCAATTTTTACCCTCATGTTTCTGCTGAACAGAGCATGGGGTTCACAAGCTCTGTCCCACGTGGGTATGAACAACACCCTGGCAGGATCAGACACCTCCATGCACACATACAAACCAAGTGCCAGCACTGGACACCCCACGTGTCCTGAGCACAGACAGCTCTGCCAGTCCCCATGAGATGTGACCAGGACAGCTGTAACCCCTCTGCTCACCCTTCTGGCCCTCAGCTGCTCTCAAGGCATAGACAAAATTTCAAGGAATAAGGTGGAAACCAATTTCACTGGGTTGCTGCCCACAGAATAAAGGAGAGAACAGGAATCTATGGGGCAAAAACTTCCCAGTTAGGGTTTGCAAAACAGGTGTTAGTTTTCAAAAGGAAATAATGAGGTTTTGGGTTTTTTGGTTTTTTTAAACATATAGTTCTGGATGAAGACTAAATTGAAGTCCTCATCCTCACAAGCATAAGAATAATTTAGAGTTCTTTCAGCTGCTACCATACAGCCCTACAGGTGCACCACCAAATTGACACTTTAATGGATCAGTGGGGAAAGGACCATGTAGTTACGCATCTGGCACATGCACAGCAAACACAGAGCAACTCTGTGTCAGTGAAAAAGAAAACCTGCTGGAGCTAAACTGATCAGAATTTGTCTATTTTAAAGGAATACTAAGTATTACTGAGCAGCCTTTAGAATGCTGCTGTTCACTGGGGCACACCACTTCAAGAAACAAAGCACATTAACATGAAAACATATGCGAGCCACCCTCACTTTTCACAGATTTTAAAGAACAAAAGGGCTTCAACTATGATGTTCTCAATGCAACCATCTAGTTGGATGCTTGGAATAATAGCGAATATAGAATTTCACCCAACAATTTACCCAACAAACCCTTAACTTCAACTTCAGCTTTTTGAAGTAAAAATTTCAAATGAAGAATGAATCACATCTGTAAGGAAGTTATTCCTCTCTGCCCAAAATTTTCCTTTATTTCTAGGTCCAAATTTTTCTTGCTTTTCCTTCCAGGCATGTACATATGCAATACATTGGCTCTGAAATCATTATCTGCTTTTGTTCATCTCTACTTTACATTAAACAAAACACAAGAGGAAGTAAAAAATAGCTGTAATACGCACAGTACAGAGCACTTAATCTCATGGCTAGTGACATACAAACTACGAGATAGTGATCTGGAATATAACACACATTGCCTACTGGAATTGCCATTGCTTGGACAGTGAGCTCAATTTGCCAGTACTAGAAGGATTAAGTCCAGGTAAAGCACATATCCAAGCAAATTATGCCCAACATGGACAGTTTCCTCATTTGTCAGGGAGCACTTATGGAATGAAGGAGACAGAAATGACACTCACTACACTGTGCGTTTGCAGATTCAGCAGACTTTTCTCCACAGGATAAGTAATAGTCTGGTGGATTTCTCTCTTTTTTTCCACAGTGTGTTTGAAAGCCAGATGACCCGGCTTATGCAAAAGGTTTTGCTTTAAAAAGTCGTTCTACTGCAAGACAATCTTCTTCATAAAATAACAGTACTTCTGTTTACCAAATTTGCTACTCTGCACATTGAAACTTTATACCAGAAGGTTCCCTGCTGATTAGGAAGGATGCTGATGTTTTCCTCACTAGAAGGCACTGGCAGACATATTTCCCCAGAAGCCTTCAACTTCAGTCCCATAACACAGTAACAATGATAGAATAAGCTTTTTGTTAAGATACACACTTTATCAATAAAGAAGAAATTAGGAAAGTCAGAGGGGCAACATGTAGAAAGATACAGACACACTATATAGTGTGTCTAAAAATACCATTTGTATATAATGCCAGTGTCCTAAAAATACCATTTGAGCACATGAAGTCGGAAAACAAGCAGTATGGGAATACAGTTGCACCAAGCTGCATCAGTGGAAGAGGAAAGGGCAAGACCAGTTTTGAACTGGGTTGTTCTCCATCACCTCTGACGGATAGCACTGACCAAAGACTGTGGCTGGCAGTGAAACCTTCAGCCAGGCTGAAGATTAAATGGCAGGCAGGGACACAGCAATGCAAGCTCTCTGTGGGACACTGGCTGAACTGAGGTAACAGAATTCATAATATAAACATAACATTTCAGAAAAATATCATTTTACCGTGTTCATCAACAAACCAAGAACAATACCAGGAACATAGTTACACTCACATCTACATCATCTTTTACCATAGCCTCAAATGCTCAAGTCATTCCTGGCAGCTGCTCCACAGAAGGAGCAGTAATTTAGATATACATAGATACTGGGACCAGGTCCCCCACTTGGGTCACCCGGCTGAGAATCAACAGGCTACTGTTGCTTTGTTTCTAACCACTTCCTGACTACAGTTTGGCTATTTAGTCTTTCGCCACCTGGTTTATATTTGATTTGCAAAAATAAAAATAAACAATATCCCTCAAGGAGCAACAAGAATACTGCCCAGTTTGTAGTTTGTGACCAGAGAAGCAAGGAGCTGGGGCCATACATTCTCTGGTACCTAAGCCACAGGTCAGACCAGTTGCCAGCTAAGCCAATATTTCTGTTTTGAAGCATCTGCTGAACCCTTGCAGACAATTGGAAAGATTTGTTCCATCACTGAAATAGAAAACCAAATTTAAGAACGGCTGTGTAAATAAACTGGAAGTTCATTCAAAACCTGGGACACAGAGGCCAGCTATTTCTGGAATATAAAGAAAATTAAGTTGGGAAAAGTTCTTGAAGTTTGAAGATATCATTCTGCTTATTTCCTTCGCTGTGAATGAACACATAGGAATAAAAATGGCTCCAAAATATCAAGATTAATATTATTTCAGCTGTTTCTCTGTGGATAGAATGCAACTTTTTATTTTGTTGATGACCATAAAAGTCACTTGCTGACTTAAAAAGCTGTGATTCCTATCTTGTCATGGTAAATGCAAGTTGTATTGCAAAGAAATGCATTTAGAACTATAATATCATAAGCATTTTGTAAATAAACAAATCCATTGTAACATTTTATTAATCTCTCATATCTAATAATTTTAGTTTATCCACTTTTAATTAACTTGGGGATTATTTCTTCCTACAAAATTAAGTTTTAGGATTAAAGTAAACTCTAGAGTCCAAAAGCCTGCTTAAAGTTGCTCAGGTAACATGTTTGCTTAAAAATACAGCTTGTCAATTAAGCAAAATGGAACAACAGCATTTTAAAACTCTTTTTAGAACTTTAATTCACAAATGAGTTCAGAGTTACCCAAATCTAATTGGAACATGATTATGCTCCTCAGCAGTCTTTTAGCACGGTGATGAGAACCTGAAAGGAATCCAGTGGGCACTTACAATCTATCTCCAGAAAGTACAGAGCAAGCATATTTTATCACCTTTGTAAGCTGGACTGATAATGCTCAGTCCTGGCAGGAAGGCAGTAGGAAGTAAGTCCTCCTAGTAAGTGGAAAGAGAAAGAAATGCTATTGTTGACCACCCCCTTATTTTCATATGCCCCAAAACATCTACACATCTTGTTCCTTATCTACTGATTCCAATTCCTAATTAACAAATAGAGAGAAAGAACCCAAAACTTCTCTGGCAATGACTACACTTATTTTCACACTGAATTGCAGGGAAAAAGAAAATTTAAAAATCTGTTGACTTGCAATTGCAATGTTCACATGGTGCCACATGCCATGGCACTAAACCAGGCAAAAACTTAATCTATGCTTCCATTTTAGCACACACACATATTTCCATTTATTTCTGTGTCAGTACTCACAAGTTTAAAGTTAAGCATGATCCAATTTTTTAGAATAAACTGGGTAACTCCTGCTTTCCATTTCCTTCTTTGCCTTCTGTTTCTGCCTAAAACCAAACCCTTCTTTACCTTTAAGAAAAAAAATAATCTTTCAAACTACTTAAATAAAAGCACAGGAATGTTGTTAGCTCTCAATTGATGTTTCTTTCATAAATTCATCCAGTCCATTTGCATTCTGGGTTTCCACAACATCCTGCAGGAAGGTGTACTGCAATTTACATGCCATGTAGAAGGGCATCCCCTTTATTTTTCTGCAACCTTCTGCCCTAATTTTAGTATTTTGAGAATTTAGAAGTTGTAGATGCTCCATAACTGGAAGCATTCAAGGTCAGGCTGGACAGGGCTCTGAAAGCAAACTGATCTAATTGAACATGTCTGTCACTGTCATATTTTCTGGAAAAATCCCTTTGCCCAGGATTCTTCTCTGGGAAGCTGAGATGTCTCAGAGAAAAAGGAAAACAATATTATCTCATTTGCTTCTCCTGTGTTTTGCTGCTTTGGAATGTGTTTGGCGATTGTTTATCCAACGGGTGGTTGTTTCATTGGTTTCATGTGAATCGTTTTGACTTAATGGCCAATTACGGCCAAGCTGTGTCAGGGCTCTGAAAGGAGTCACAAGTTTTCATTACTATGTTTATAGCCTTCTGTAAGTATCCTTTCTGTATTCTTTAGTATAGTTTAGTATAATATTCTTTAATATAATATAGTATCTTAAAATAATAAATTAGCCTTTTAAGAACATGGAGTCATATTCATCTTTCCTCCCTGCCATGGGGGATCCTGCAAATACAATACATGTCATGACTTTCTGGGTACCATTCAAGCTTTTCTACTATGTCTCTATCATGTCATTCACCTCTCTTCTATTCTAGAAAATGTTACCATGAAGCACCTTGGCTCTAGCTTAAATTCTGTCCTTTGAATTGTTCTCTTCCCCCTTCTTTGTTCTCCCTGTCCTCATAAAGCAGCATCTCCCCTCTCCATTTTCTAATAGATCCTGTAAGTGCCTTGGTAAGTCTATCAACTCTGCACACCGATTTCCTAACTCAAGTAGGAATTTGTCCCTTTTCGGGTAAGCGGTTATAGCTGGGCAAACTATGTTTTTTCCCCCAGTCAGACTCTGTTCCAAAAAGATTTCCAGTCACGTACTCTTTCCTCCCACAGCAGGCCCAAAAGGAGATAGCACAGGTACAGACAACACTTGTGTTTGTAAAAGGCCCTGTTGCTCTGAGCAGGTGAGAGACAGGAGATACCAAACTGTCTAGATTGCTTTCTTGCACCCTTCCAGACATCGTGCATCCAATCCCGCTCCTTAGATGTCAAATGCCTGCCAGCAGAATGTCCTCATTCATGACTGTCACAAGTACAAACAGGACTCACAAAATAAATGGATTCAAAACTAAACTTAATCCCCAAACTGTGACAGAAGCCATTTGAGTAATCCCTTATCTGTCAGAGCTGTACTCCACTTCCTCTCCACATTTCCCACCAAAAAGGGCAGAGATGAGCACTGCAGTTCAGTTGTGGGAAGCTGCTGGCATGGAAGGAAGCTCCAGCTGAGCTTATAATGGAAACCACCTGCGCCTTTGCTATGACAGAACAAAATTTCTCATTATATTCCCCTATACTCCTTACAAGACAGGAGATTTTCAGTGTCATGCTAGAAAAGGAAAGACAATTGCAAAGGATAAATGCACACAAAGGAGGTTAAAAACAAAAGAGTACTCTATTTTTTTTTTTATAGTGGGTACACTCAGCACCTCTGCGTGTTAGTAAAACAAAAACATATAGTGCAAAATGTGATGGAAAATAAATAGAAAGTAAGAGTTATTGCAGCAATTTCCTTTTATCTCAAGATAATGTCATCATTGCAGACAACAGGAAAAAAAATGTCCATCTGCTTTTAATAACCAATGTGTTGTTGGCCTATCAATGTCCCAATCTGGGTTACCAAAGCATGAACTTAGAGCTAAGCACAACTGGCACGATGCCCTTCACCCTTTCCCCACCTCAGCTATATTTTCGAGCTTGGATGTCATACAGAGCACATTGAAAGTTAAGATTCCTTGGAAAAATGCATTGTTCTGGGTCTCAGACTTTGTGGATCAAATGCATTTGCTCCGTTTTCAATATAAAAGTAATATCAGTTACAAGAAAAAAGCAGATGGAAAAAGTGCTGCCATTCTACAACTGGTTACAGATGATATCCTCCTCTTTTTAAACCAGTATCATAGTACCAAGGCAAAAAAGTAAGAGGGACCATGTTTATTAGGGGGGATAACCTATTGAATAGAGCATCACAGCCCTTTGAGCTAAGTCAAGCAGAGATCATTAGGCAAAGATCATTTGGGGGGACCTAGAAGCAAGTTCCTGGATCCTCACAGTCATCAAAAAGATGGTGGAATCCAACCTACCACTAAGAAGGAAAAGTAACAGGCAAAGAGATATGCTGTCTAACAAGATTCATCCTGCAGTCTCAGTGGGATACAGTATTTTCTCCACACTCTCTCCTGAACTGTTGTGGAGTGTTGCTATGTACTATTGAATACTTACCACATTCCACCCCAGGAGTAGCTCTGTTTCAGTACTGGGTGAAATGATCTTATTTAAACATTACTTAGCTCACAGGAGTGCTGTGAAACTTAATTAAATTAATGCCCGCAAAGTGCTTTGAGGTTCTCAGATGAAAGGTGCTACAGAAATCCAAAGTACTCTTAGTGTTTCTGAGGATAGGTGAACCAGTTTGAATAAACTAAAAACCTACATAAATCTTCCCTCAAAGTAAAAGCTTTTGGAGTATCGGTTAACCTGGTTTTTAATTTTGTTTTCATTTTTAAGACCTTTACAATTCCTAACTTCACTTGCAATTTAAACAACCACTTTAGAGCTACACAAGACAAAGCGTACTAATACCTCATTCATTTTCAGCCTCAACTTTACCTCTGCTTAAAAAGGTGCACTCAGTATTTCAAACCTCATCGCTGTTGAAGAAGATAGCCATCTTTTACCTGTGATCCACTATACAGGCAACTTTCTTAGATACAAAATATCCAGGTCTTGGCTCTTCAATGAGTTTACAGTTTTGCAATTAGCAATCAATTGTTATTGGAGAGTTAGCTCCAGTCTCTAGCTGTTCTGAGTAACAATAACATGATGAAATGAAAATGCAAACCGTAACTACCATCGTCATCTACAGACAGGAGAAACAATAGTTTTCAGAGAAGAGAACAATAGCTGGGAGAGATGGGGCTTTCTCATCAGCCTCCATGACTGCATTTGGAATAACACACTTTTTCGTATGTCCAAACTAGGACACTTAAGAGGTCCCAGTCCTAGTTTCCTTTCTAAAAAAAAAAAAAACCAAACAAAAGGGTTCAAAATATTATAATCAAAGGGCTCTTTTAACATGCAAACTGAGGCCATCCATTTACATGGCACATAGCTGAAGACTATATAAGAAATGCATTTCTAAAAAGCATAAACACAGAGCATTATTAAAGTCATGTCACGACACGTAAAACTTGTACTCAAACAGAAGGTAATTAAATCCCAGAAAACTCATGAGAATGCTTGTTCTCATGAAATTCTCATCTTACTTTCTGGGTCAAAACAATATGAATAAATATTCCAAACAGAAAACTGCAGAAATTGAGCTTTTAATTCTTTTGAGATTTGTCTGCCACCATTTATTTCCTTTGCAGGCTGGAAATAAGGGAAGGAATGCTGAAACTCTGTCACCTGCAAGAAAGTACAGAGGGATGTGGGTACATAAAACGATATGGCTACTCCACTTCAGTATCGCTTTATTCAGTGCAGACCAAGAGGAATTTTTATTGATTCAGTGCACTTTGGGGGTTTGGCATCTAGTTACAGGTTGTGTAACACTACTGTGAGAAACCATTTTTAACCTTGAGTATGCATGACTGCCTGTGAATACTTTTATGTTATGAGGTAACTACACAGGAACAGAGGAGGCTGTGGTCAAAAGGAAGGAAGTCCAATCCCTGCCCTATATATATTCACTGTAATTGCCATCTGCATATAAAAATATGTGCTCCGTTTGAGTAAAACCACACAGAACATACACATTCTCTTGAAAAAGCACAAGACTATCAGCACCAAGCAAGCTAATAAAATGCACAGAATGTGCATTATATGACAGTGCAATTTGACAAGCAAATAAACACCCACTAGGACAGAGACTGATCAAACTACAGAGTATTCTGCTCACATGCAACCGAAGAAGTCAGATCTGGTGACTGCACTAGAGTATACACACTAAAAACATGCCACAACTTCCATGACGAACTCACCCTATCAGAGCCTGGCACATTTTTTTTTACCTGTGTTGCCTACCACCATGGACCAGGAACCATTCACACAGAGATTTCCATTCATCCAGAGCAAGAACCTGTCTAGGACATTCTCCTCACTTAAGTCCTCATACGTTCACTAGATATTTTCTTTCAAATACTTATCCATCTCTTTTCTGAAAACTGCAATAGTTGCGTCTCTATTGCTTACTCTCTGGGCGAACTCACCAATATTGATAACCATCTGTAAACAGTTATTAATATTGTAGAGCTTTTAGAGAGAAGGTAACAGGCTGCAATTCCTCCTCAATTCCTTTCATACATGGTGTTTCAAGTCTTCTCTGTATCTCCTTGTTTTCTGCCCCAGACCCCAGTTCAAAAAGTCTTTAAAGACCCACTGTTTCAATTCCCTTTAAAGTCACACACTTTTTAAGTGGAATCCTTCTTAATTCAGTAAGATCCCCTTCTCTCCTGAAGAACTCAGATCTAGTTATTTGGCATACCTAAAATGCCCACATTACTGCATTATCCTAGCTGTCCTTTGCCCTGCTTTAACTTTTCTCTTTCAGTGTTTTTCCCGCTTTTAAAATAACATGCATTCCTTACAGAGACCTAAAATTATTTCCTGCAGCTATTCCAGACATTTTAAACAGTTATTTTTGCAGTTTAATATAAACAGTATTTATACAATGCCTTCTATCCAAAAAGCTTGAAGAACTTAACACTTTATGCTAAGTTTTACCATATCTCCATGAACTGCCTCTTTATTTACAACTCGCTTCCCTCTGGGCAAGTAAGACTATATCCACATTACAGAACCGGGATCTAATGCAGCAGGGACCAGAAAACCCTACGGGCTGGCTTCACCCTTGGCTGAAGCTCATCTAAGTATGGGCTGCAGCCCAGAACAAAGGTCCACCCTTCCTCCTTCTCCCTCCTCTAGAGTCCCTGCAAACAGGGCTCACACAGCCAAATCAGGCAACAGATGACACTGCTGAAAATAGATATTTTCTTTTATCAGGTTGCTAATTGTCTCACGATCCCACCAAGCACTGGTGGTGTCACCACAAGGCAGGGAATACACACGGCTGAGAGGCAAGCATAGCTCCTGCTCCTTTCAGAAGGAGCTTGAACTTCAATGATTCAGATGCCTGTAAAACTGCGGCCACAGTGTAGAGACAGATGGCTGTTCTAAGGAGTCATTAATACAAAATGGAATGCTTACCTCCTTTCTCTTACTCCAGCTGCTTGTTACCATTTCTTCCTTGTGCTGGTGCTAAGACCCATCAGACTTCACAACTCAATTACCACATAACAGCAAGGAAAGCTAAAGCAATACAAATCATACAAACATTTATTTTCTGATGGTTTAGTGAACAAAGTGCTAGCATGTGAGCAAGGCAGGAGCAGGAGAAAGAAAAGGGAACAATCTCCTCTTTCCAGCAAGGAGCGATCCTGGACCAGCTTAGTCACCTTGTGTAGCTCCACACTACAGGGAAGGGCCACAAGCTAGAGTGTTGAGAGAATTAACCAGAAATATGTACTGCTTGTTTAGTGCTGTACTTGCAAACACTTCAGGCTTTTATCTCAAATAGCCTTAAAGGCCTTCTGTCCACTCAATGTTTGCCAGTATTTGTTGACTTCCTACTTTCTTTCTTAACCTCTTAGTTATTAATTTCTTACAATTCACCAATTAAGCTCTGCTGAGTATTTGCTGATTCTTACATTCCCTAGTTACCCAAACTCCAAATCACCCTATTCTCTATGTATAAATCCCCTTCATCTTCCTTTACTGTTTTATCTTTCACTCAATTTCTTCAAAATACTTCTCACAGTAAAATCTTGTCCTCCTTTTAACTTCTTCACTAGAAGTAGAATTTACCCAGTTTTACTTTCTATTACAATCATGTCTTTCCTTAACACAGCTCTGAATTTCCAGCCTTCCCCTTGGAGTTAGTTCTCAGAAGACTCAATTTTTTTCTCTGCTGTGAAGAAGAGCCACCTCTTTCCCAACCCAAAAATGGGCAGCAGTCGTGTTGTACACACCACAACAGAATCTCATCCCAAGAATAACACACACACAAGTCAATAGAAACCATACAGCTACTAAATGATGTATTTATCATAACAAGAGGCTGTCAGTCTATAATGGTTACCTCCATTAAAAATGTGTGACAAGCATCACACCATAAGTAAGTTTTAAACTGAATTTCACCTTCTATTTGTTGGCTCTCCACCTTACATTTAGATCTAATTAAACCGTGTTAATAGACAGTGCTGAATGAAAAACCATATAAAAAGGGACAAAATAAGAGCTGAGCAATATCCTCAGTAGAAGGACTTGATCCCATGAGGTTCTCAATGCCCAGAAGTCCAATGCATTTAATGTGAGGGTACCAACTGGGCAGTAAATAAAGGTACTGCCTCAACAACAATATGCCACCACTGATCTGAACAAAGTTCACATGCCAGGCTAGATAGCTCTGCTCCCACAAATCCTTAGAAACTCAATTTACAGGAATGCTTTTCCAGAAAACAGTAGATAATCTCTTGCCTACATGGCACAATCACTCACAGAAAAGCAGTTGTGAAAATCTCTCAGCATTGCTCCAGCTGCAAGAACCTGTGTTTGTCCTAAAGTGTAAACCCTTGACCAGTCCTAAAGCATTAAGGAGAACGACACAATTGTGTAAAGACAGACACACAGATATTGCAGACCTCTTCAGAGAATAGGATGCACACATTTCTTTAAAGCTTGATAAGAAAGCCTTTTTTATTTTTAATGCAAGGATGCAATGTGTTTTTTAATTTATTTTTAATTTAAGGCCAGTTTAGGTTACTGTGCTTTCTTACACAACTGTCATGCAAAGAACAAAACTCCAACTTACCGTCAGCTTAAGAAGCCCCCCAAAACCAATTTTAATACATTACTACTAAGAGGACAAATTGGCCATTCTGTCAACAGAGAACACCAAGAAGTTGACTAGTCTCCTTACAAGATGGGCAAAGATGAAATGTGATGAATATGCAGCTGATGAAGGAAATGTATAGTGAAAACTCTTCAGGATGGTACTCAGTCTGCTAGCAGAGGGCTCTGCCTTGCCAGCTGCCAGAGCTCAAACAAAGCCTTTGATGAAATCACAACTACCCTTGTCTCAGTTTCACAAAAAAAAGGAGACTGTGGACAGTTTAATTATCACAGAACCA
This sequence comes from Geospiza fortis, assembly GCF_000277835.1. Taxonomy (NCBI): domain Eukaryota; kingdom Metazoa; phylum Chordata; class Aves; order Passeriformes; family Thraupidae; genus Geospiza; species Geospiza fortis. The sequence continues at coordinate 359,416 of NW_005054361.1, forward strand.
TTACCATCAGCGGCAGTTTCATAATCTTGAAATGCTGCCATTCTCAAAAGCCATTTGCTTGAAAAAAATCCTTAAAACACAAGAGGCTGTAATACTGTCCAAACAATAGAGCAATTCTTATACAATCAGACGCCACAACTAATTATTCAAAACAAAAACACCCCCCCTATTTTTAAACAAGGGAACAAAGGATGTAAATTTTATCCAGAAATATTAGATTTTAAAAAGAGTAAAAATATCCAAAAACCAAAACAGATGAACACTGTAGACTTGCCCTTCTTTCATGCCTATACGTGCACAAAACTGATTCTGTGTTAAAGGAATGAGTACATACACTGTTCATGTTCCTAACAAACACAATAAAAAATAATAAGTAATAAAAGCAAACTGTAGGAGCTGTTTTGGTCACTTTCACTTAGATTTCAAAGGAACTGCCTGCTTCATTCACACTCTATCTTATTTGGGTTAATCAAACTGTATTTTATTTTTTCTTTGACACCTATAAAGATTGCTCTGATAAAGTGCCTATTAAGATAAGTGTTTCAATGTTCTTTTTCCTTACCATTAGTCACAATTTCCTAATGCTGATATTTTGCCAGGATGACAGAGGAAGCAGTTACAAATGCAAGTGATTAGTATGTGTGTGAGTGCCTTGACACACAGTTTTGGTCACTTACTAATACAAATACTGAGCTGGCCTAAGGGCATCTTTGTGTCATTTTCCATTAACAGAAAAATATGAACCCTTTGTAGCAAGTTGCTACTAAGCATTATGTCCTTGACTTCAATTGAGTTAACTTTTCAAACATCTGATGTTTGTTATTCATTTTGTACAGCATTTGGACGTTCTAAAAACCTCAGTAATCAAAGCAATATGCGCATTGGAGAATGTTCTTTTTGTTAGTTTATACTGGTCATATATCAATCATCTGACTATACAGAGACTGGACGGAGTTCAGCTTTTTTTTTCTTTTTATGAGACAGATCAATATGTAACAATTATGTATGCAAATAGTACCCAAACACATGGGAAAAAAACAACACAGACAGATGGCAAAATCCTCAGCCAGTTGAATTGAGTAGGGCCAGAATTACATTCCTAAAATTTTGGCTTAAGAAATCCTGTTTGAGAAGGTAAAAGGAGTCCAAAATGCTGGAGTTTATGAAGAGGAGACTCAGAGACTGGAATAAAAACACACTGCCAAGATCAGAAGACAAGTTAGGAGCAGCTAGAGAGGAACTGCTACAGGAAAAGCACAAGTACAACTGAAAGTCTGAAAGGACAGTTTGAAAGCAAGGAAATGAGAGGATGAAAATGGGTGATTCAGAGAGGAGACAGTAATTAATGTAAGCAAATAAAACCAGTGGCTGTCAATAGAGGAAACAAGAGATGTACCTACTTTGCAGCCCAGTTCATTTGACATAAATGAGTGGAAGGAAAATGGTTATTGGTTGTCAGAAAGGGTCCCAGACTAGCAGGGGGTTTTTAGAAGTGCTATAAGCAGCTCAATGGAGAGTTTAATCCAAGTCTGAAGTGGGTATACAGGCCAGACTTCTGACAGCCCTATACTTGAAGATGAGGCTCCATTGCCTGGGGATTTCAGAGCTCTGCATGGAACATGTGGAGAATGGATGCAACAAAGGGAAACAGAACCAGTCCAAGACTTGAAAAAAATCAAGTCAATCAAGTGAATGGAACAGACTACCGAAGAAAAAAGGCTTGCACCTGGAGGCTGCAAACACCATAAGCAGCAGCTCCTGTTTCTGTGTTAAGGTGGCTGATCTGCATTAAGACTCAAAGAAATCCTTTGGAAGAAATCTGAAAGGATTTCTGCTGCTACAGGAGGGCCCTGGCATTTAAGGTCACCTATGGTCCAAGAGAATATTTTTCTGGCTGACCTGAAATGAGAACAAGGCAGGAAAATTTCCTTTGCTTAATTCTTCTGACCTGGCTTCTTTTCCTGGAGTCCCTTAAACCAGTAGCAAAGATGTGTAAGGCAGCTTCTGCAAAAACAAATCAGTGGGGATCCATGGAAATCAGGTATTGTAACCAAGATATGCCTTTCTTGATTTTAACTAGATGTTATCTAGCTTCATCAGAAGAGGAAAACTGCTTCTGACTCTTTCTTCAGTGACTGCTTTTTCTTTTTTCCCTAACAGAAAATGAATGTATAAAGTAATTCGGGAAAGGCATGCTGCACTACATACATTATCTTTATAGGATAGATAACAGCCCATGAGAAACAACTCTGAAGATGGCTTTAGCTCACATCCACCTCCCAGTAAGTTCTGCACAGCCAGCAATATGGGGAACTCAAAGCTCGCTTCAGTGGTGTCTCCTTCCACTGCCAGAGCAACTTTCAGCTCTGCTCCTAGCAAAACAACCATGTCTAGAGCAAAATGTTTTAAACTCTGTATAGATGTAAAGGCAGAGAGAAAAATAATCCCTTCACTTCCATGGAATCAGTTAAGGAAGGGATAAATTACAAAACAAATTCTAGATGTAACTAGAGTTGAAGTGAGGTGAATTAGTAAACCAGCAAGGTACCGCTGGCATCCTGTGAGACATTTCCATGAAGTCTAACTTCTTTTTTTCCTCCTTAGGAGACACAGAAAAAGGCTGTTTAAGCAGCGTGCAGAGCCCTAACTAACCATGTTCTGAACACAGTCAAACACTTGGGAGTCTCAGTGGTTGCCACTACACAAACAGGGAAAGCAGACTGGTGTGGCAAGAGATTGCTCATATGTGTAGCAAAGTACTTGGATCCAGCAGCCATTGCATCAATGTCACCTGCAAGGAGGTTTTTGGGACACTCTGCCTGGCAGTTTTGATTGGCCCTACACTGAAGCAGAAAGCACAACAACGTCTGCATGTCTGGGTGTGTAATTTCCAAGAGGAGGTAAAATACAGTGCAGAGGATATCTCAACAATCCTGATAACAGTGAATTTATTGGATGTAAAATACTACACCATAATATAGGTGAAATGTAATTTAGACCATCAGTCTTCTACAGAATTCATATATGTGTTAGTTGAACTTATAGACAGCAGGAAGAATGATTATTTGGAAAGATACCACATTAAACAACAGAACAAATGCATAAAAAAATATGCATCCTTTCTTTGGGACTTGGCATAAAATTGAACGGAGGGAGAAACACCGCCATACATTGTTGACAGAACAGAAATGTATTTAACACTTCTTCGATCTTATATAAATAGTAAGCTTATTCTATGAAGATTTATGACACTAATTCCACTAGATTATTTATTTTAAATGAGGTATTTAAATCAATTCACAAATGGATTGTTCCACGCCAACTTGGATAGCTCACAGGCGCTGTACAAGGATTTTAACATAGTAGCCCTTTTGGCAGGGGAGGGGAAATAGCCATGTTTTTCCTTCCCCACCAAAAAAAGGCTTTTCTATTAGAAATATAAACTCAAATA
>NW_005054361.1:362876-457816 GCF_000277835.1 Geospiza fortis
TAAAGAGTTAGGAATTATATACAAAATAAAAATATGACAGAAAGGGAAGCTTTCATCTCTCATGGAAGCAAAGACTGTTTTTGTTGATACATATGGAAAAAATTAGGCCCAATTATATGTTGTGCTTTGGCACTGTGGTTCCAACTTCACCACAGGCTTATTTTTTTCACAGATATACCATTACAGCCAATTCTACCCTTGAACATTTGAACTCAAACCTCGTAACACAGGCATTTTTGTTGCTAGATTACTTGTACCCTGGATGAAATGTTCTGTGTTACCGTTGTCCTATATTTAGAAGTTTAAAAAGGGTTATCTGTATAGACTTCAGAGAACATATACTTATAAAAATATAATAAGATTAAAACATCTTGTGAATAAAGCCCACTTTATTGGAGGATAATATCTTGGTTTATAAATTAGATTTTAGAGAGACTGAATGTGATGTGGTAAGAGACAGAATAATAGAGATCATCAGAGAGACAGAGGAAAAAATTATCTTAAAAAAAGAAATCCGTATAATTTTTACACAGGACAGATAAGAGAGAGGAAGCCATGATGAATACAAGACTGTAACAGTCAAGGGAATGACAAAAAGGACATAAAGGGTAAAACTGACAAAAATCTGAGGTTTACAGATAAATTTTTTTATGAAAATTGTATTAATCATCACCTAGGAAAGACAAGACAAGTCAAAAATAAGCATCTTTAATTTGTAATAAATAGTCAGCTAAAGGCCTTGAAAACACAAATTTTTATTACAGTTTTGCAGCTCTTTTGGAAACAGCGACATAATTTACAAATCAAAAGAGTTTGAATAAACACTAGTCCAGCTACTCCATAAGTATCTCTGTGGGTAAATCCTTATAAAAGTTTACTGATATTTTACTATTTGAACAGAGAGCATGGAGACAGCTATGTTAAAATTCTGCATTAAACATCTCTCTGCAATATCTGTGAAGATCATTAGTCATAGCTGGGCTAAAGACACAAGCTTCCCAAAGATCACAGGCATAAACAAACATGGCCTGGCTGTCTATAATGTGGAAGAATAAAATGTCAGAGCAGGCAAGCCATCAGCCATCTATCTGTGGTATTTCCTAAATGCCTAATATACCTTGATATACAATGTCACCTAACTGAAATACTATAACAATAATTGGTTCTTCCTGTACTTAGACAAGAATGAACATTATGCACAGAAAATGGAGAGGGACATAAAGGACGAGGGAGAAATATTAAATGGAAACCTAATGCATATAGTGCATACTAATAAATTGAGCTATCATGGCTTGCAGGGGAGGACACTGAAGTTTTCCCCCTATGTAGCAAAGGCTGCTGCAGAACTAGGAAAGAATTCTTTTCAAATGGATTAATTTCTATAACAACTACATGAATACTACAGAAAAAAATCCTGCAGATTCAGATGTTTCAATTAAATCTTAAAATGACGAAAACCTCTTCCAGAATCAGACAATTATATATCCAAAATAAACAGTTTACAACTGTTTCCTTGTGAGTTTCCTCATTTTAGAAACAGCAAGAGAAAAATGGAAAGGGACTAAACATATCCAGTATTTAGATAGACAGGGATTTTTAACGTTTTTCTGATGCTCATTCAGGACATGTAATTTATTTTCTTAAAAATTATTACTGTCCACAAACATCAACAAAAGAAAACATCAATATTATTAAATAGAATGTGAACTTAATTGGTTTGTTTGAAATTAACTCCAGCCATCTTGAAAATACCAAAGATACTTTTGTGAATATGTGCCCCTTCCAGTCTTTCATGGGAAAATACATCTACTGTTGATATCTGCAATCTTGACAGTATGGATAATCACATTCTGATAAGATCATGTTGTCTGGGCACTGCAAAATTACATAGTTCTGTAGTCTGCTACAGGTTTTCCATTACGTGCACAAAGAAAAGAGTAAGCCGCAAATTCTGAAGCAAGTCAGGTCTCAGGCTGATGTCACTTCTCCTCCATATTATTCAAGTAAAATTTGTAACTAAAACCCAGAGTTTGATAAATAGACTTGAATATGAACTTTGTAAGATTTTAGAACCAATGTTTGAAAACCAGCAGAATAAGTATGACGTTAACACAAAAAAACCAAAACCAACCAAACAAAAAACCCCACCACAAATATATGGTCTCTTAATATATCTATTGTTTATTTCCTATATTCCAATTTTTCATCTCCCAAAAACTCTAGTAAGGAGTTTATGCTTTTATAGAATTGTACCTATCCTAAACTAGGAATAAAAAAATTATAATGAAGAAAAAACATTAATAAGAAAAAATTATTTAAGTAAATTGTTATTATATACTTGACCTGGCACACCAAACTGAAAAAACGCCACTATTCTTTTTATCTTTTATCTCCAACATTATTGGTTCTTCTTCAAAACTTATAGCACTAAATCATAAGTATTTCTGTAGAACTATTTTTTCGCCAACTAAAAATGGGAGAGCACAAAAAAAGTTATTAAATTAAATCAGTAATGCGTCCTTTAAAGGTGTATACTCACATTAGAGAAGCCCCATTCTCTTATAGCACTGATTATTGATTCAGTGGTATTTGAAAAAAAATGACACCATTTTACATTTTATGTTTCCTGGAAAGTTTCCTAGGATGGCTTCTCACGAACAACGCTGCATTTAGTAAGAGACCAAACTTTCTCACAGTAGTCTCACAATGCCTCACAGTGAGAATGATGCTGAGACTGGAGAAGCCTGAGGCAGTCAATCTGCACAGTGCTATGGAATACCAGGTATATTTAAGAGTGGTAAGTGTAACACAATGGCTGTGGGAGTAGCACAACTCCCTCCACATGCCACTTCCACTTCTGGAGAAAAATGTTGCGGGCTTTTTTCAACAAAACCTTCCTATTATGTTCACATGATGAAGCTAAGCCCAAAAGAAACCTCACGTTACTGCCACAGAAGTGAGGCAGTGATCCGCTGGCTGGATTAGCCTCGTGCATCTGGGTTCATTCAGGGAAGTTAAAGTGATTAAGCGAAAAAGTTTGAAGACAAATGCATTAAATAACATTTGTCACAGCTTGTATATTTTTAGCACCCTGGTGGCACACTCTACCATCATCTTCATTCCAAAAAGAGACCCTTCACAAGGGCATCCATCCAGTTTTGGTTAACATGCTTTATTTCTCAATCTTAAATAAATCCACTCTCACTTTCCTAATCATCCCTCTATACACAAGCACTCTGGAAACAATTCACTGCAATCCTTTTCCTTTCCTCTGTCTCCACAGAGAATTATACAGGCTACAGTTTTAAAGAAAACACAGTTTATGAGTCAAAAAGACTGTTTGGGGAAATACAAAGTAGATGACAGATGTGTAATACAATATGGAACTTGCATATGTGTATGTAGGGGCATACAGGTTAAATTATTGCCTGATGAATTTCCCATGACAGCGAAATATAGACAGTCATTCTGACCTTTTAAAAGTTGTTCATTGGTGCTCTGGTGCTGAAAAACAATCATTAAAAATTTTCTGTAGTAAACAGATGGCTCACCTTTGCAAAGGAGCTCTCAGATGTTCTGTATAATGACTCATATATTTCCTTACATCCCATCATAAGGCAAGGAAAAAAGAGAAATAGCTGTAGGAGCCCTAACTCTGAGTAGGCTCTTGCTGTCAGCCTTTTGAGTTTAGAACAGGTACCTGTAATTTATGACAGATATTAGAAGAATGATTTTGAACACTACAGAGAGCAAAGAGATCTATACTGCTCATGTACTTTAGGTCATCTAAATCTCTGTTAAGTCAGTGAAAGGCAATCGAAGAAAGTAATAAATTTTTATTGGACACATCTTTTGGGAGTTTTGCCCAAGTAACATTCCTTCTTTTTGGCCTGAGCAGGAAGCCAAAATACAGCATCCTTAGGGTGTTTCTACCACAAAGAGAAAACTAAGAGAAGGTTGCATGTTTCTTTGAAGCGAATTCTCACAAATGCTATTATTTGCCTTTCACCCCAGATTCAGCCTCATCTTAGCTCAGTCTTTGCTTTTTCTGAGGCTCAGTTTTCATAACTGTGTGTCTAAAATTCTCTACAGATTTGGTTTTTTGCCTTCCATATATTTCCACAGAGAGAGGGAAGGCTTATCGGGAACTTTAATGGGCACCTCTGTGAAGACATGGCCCCCAAAGACAAGCTAGAAGCCTGCTACCGGTTCTCGGGGCTCTTTGGGACTGCTGGCTTGTGCCACCACATTGTCGCTGCTGGTGCCAGCAATGCTGGAGTAAAGCTTCCTGTGCTGAAGGCACATTCATTCACTTGCTTAGACATGGAAGTGTGTAGACAATAGTCAGTAAGACTTCTGAGTCCACACATGTTTTGCTAAGAGTTAATATTAAGTGGCAAAGTATCTTGGCAGGAAACAACTTTCACCCCTCACCTCCCAACTGACTCCATGGAAGTTTTACTTCTTCTTATGCGAAATTAAGTCTTGCATTGCAATATAATAGCAATACCACAAAAAAAAAAACAAAGAAACAAGCAAGCAAACAAAACCAAACAAAAAAAAAATCAAAACAAAAAAAAAAAAACATCGAAGTCAAGATTAGGATTTAAGTTTTTGATTGGGATCAGAAAAACACTGCTGAAGAACTGCTCTAGGATGTAAGATTTTAAGGTAAAATCAAGAGATTTATAATTATCTTACACATACTAAGAAGTAAAATTGGATGCTTGCTATTCACACAACTACAAAATAAAGCACCTGGTGTCAAGCAGATGATGTCCATAGTTTAGACTGAGATTAACCACAGACAGCTTCACAGCCCAGCTCTGGAAGATGCTTTTTATCTTTGAGATGCTCAGAGAAGCTCAGACACTCTCATAACAAACATTTGTAAATACTGCAGCAGTTTTTAGGACTACCTAAATACTCTAATTTCACTGAAATGTACTGAAATCTGGTTCTATCAAGGAGGATGTTTTGGGAATTCACAAAGGGTGTGTGTTGCAGACTGCATATACCTTATTTTGAAATTAATGTTAATTTACCTTTGATGTCTAGTATCAGTAATTGGTTTTTCCAGATTCCTCAAACCACAACACTCTGTAATTACTGTACTTGCATCTCTACACACACACTATTTTGATCATGGATTTACTACATCTTTGAAGTAGAAAAACTCCCTTTTTTAAGCAAACACTACCCCTTTAGTATGGCTCTGGTACAAGACTACTTAACTAATCATTTCATTTTAATGATGTAATGAAAATACCACAAGGCTGTCCTTACAGTCCTAATTACTACTAAAGGGATCTATGAGGACACTTTAGAATATATTCATCCTGTACTCCATATACCATACATTCAATTAGCAAGCTACATGTTAATACTTAGATTAATATATTTCAGAGAAATTAATTCTTCATTAGTGACAGGTATACTAAATACTTCATTCCTGTTTATACCACTTGCCCTACTAATTATGATTTATTCCAGGGATTAATTTCAAGACTTTGAAGTAACATAAGATTACTGCTGAGTAGCAAATACAAGCAAGATTTAACAGTACATATATTTATCATTCTCAAGAAGTTAATATGAACAAGTCTATCTATCTAAAACAAAAACATAGTTTTCTTTTCCAGACAGCAATCGTCCAAGCTAGAGGCAACAGCAGAATTTTAATGTTGAAATTTTTTTGATTTCTTGCTTTATTATCCCAGCTTATGTATTTTCCTATGTACTACATACCTCATGTCTCCATGGTTTTTTGGATTTAAGTTGTCTTAATTTTAAAAGGCTCCACAAAAAAGGACAAGTTTAAACATTCTAAATCATTAAATTAAATCCATAGGAATTTCTGAAGCAATTAAAAAAAAAAAAACTGTGCCCCAAATATGGAGTTTTATAGACTTAGCCTAAGTTCTTCTCTGTAGAATTGTTTAAGTAATTGTCTTCCTCCCAGATTTTCTCTTTCCAGGAGGAGTCTGAATATGCTGTTAAAAATGAGCAGCCTGATTATTAACTATAATATTCAAGATCAACATTAACAACCATATTATTCAAGACTGGCATTCTTAAAGTAGATTTGCCTTTTCTGAGTCTTTTTTCAACCTGTCAAGAAAAGAAACCATTTCACTGCAAGTGTATAAAAGCTGCATTATTTCACTGTCCACCAGCACAGATTTCTTTTTCTCTTACATTCTATTTATAAATGAAAACAGATGAACTCAATAAAACATAAGTCCACAGAATTATGGCTTCCTTTATTCTAGTGGTAAAGAAGTTATACATAATTGGCTCATAATTTTATCCAGTGGTTGAAACTTTTTCTTGAAACCAAAAAAGGAACCACTCTTTAAAAACCTGATGGTTTCACTTCAGTGCAATCCATCATATTTTCTGATGCTAGTGAACATGGGTTGACTAAACAGCACCTACCTACTACATTGCTTGATACTCAGGAAAGTAGCTCTATTTCAATCTCAAATCTGAAGCCCACACCATCACAGTGGACCAAGACAACCATTAGCTTATCAATAAGTAAGACACGGTGGCCAAAGATGGAGGCCAAATTCCCCTTTCACATCAATGTTATCAGGGAATTGGATCCCATTCAACAGAAAGCAGAACTTTTGCCCTCTGTTATGCAAATCCAGTGTTAATAAACAAATCTCTCTATACATTTCATTGTTTTATGTCAAGTTCTATTTCAGGTGTATACTGGAGCTTAATATTTTGGTTTCCTGCCAACACTCAGATAGCAAAAACTGCTTTGCATTTTCCTTTGGTTACTTCTGGGTAAAATAATCAATTACCAAACCTTTACATGCTTCATGAGTAGGTAATAAATGCTAATTCTAAAAAGTGACTGACACAAATATATGGCAGTGCACTGTATTTTGAAGACCCTAACAAAGTTAAAGTAAACATGAAAGGTCCTGCATACTAGCTCTGGAACACAGGTCAGATCTTCAGCTCACATTAAATCAGCAGAAGTCCATTGACTTCAGTAGAAAAGCGCTGATTTTCACATGGAATGAGTTTCTGGGGTTCTAGTAAAGGCACTATTTCTTTCAAAGCATGAGAACACAATAATGCAAAGCCACTGATAATGTTAATGTTTCATTCATTACCAGCTTTAGCTGTATCTAGCAATTGACTTCATTATACAGAGGAATGAGGGGGCAGAAGGGGAGGAGGCAGGAGAGTAGGATTCAGCTTACCTAATGGTAATCATGCAAAAAATTAGCCATCTACTCCAATAGAATAAAAGACTCTCCTTTGACAGATAATAGAGAAAGGAATTCACAACCACAGAGTAATCCATTTCTTTAGTAAGACATCCCTCTTAGAGCAGGATGATGTTTCACCCAATCCTACTTTCCTCCATAGTCTACAGCCTAAGTAGTGAGCACTGATCACATATCTGACTTTGCCCCCATAATTGTGAAAAGTTGCTGATTTGGTTATCTAATTTTTCTTTTTCTTAGCAGACCTGATGCTGAAAGACAAATTAATAGTGCAGAATGTACATATTAGCTATTACATTATGAAATAACAATTATCAGAAATTCAGGATTTTTTTAACCTATGTGGAACTGTATGAGTTGCAAATAGGATGTGTAGCACTGATGTTTTTCAACAAATCAGTGAAGATAAGTTCCTTTAAAATCACAAAGAAGTATTGTTTCTATCTTGAACTACAATATACTTAAAACATACAGCCACCTTGAAAAAATAAAGTGGGAAGAGGTTATAAATTACACTCCAATCATTAGCTCAAAGTTCTTTCCATCACGAGATCATACAGAATCATTTTTCCCTTTTTAATGTCTCCCACCATTCAAAAGAAATAGGCTTTGGAAAATTTTAATGGTATGAATACAATTGTGTGGATATATACGGAAATTCTACTTTTCAAGTCACTTAGGTCACTCAGCCAAAGACACACTGTTTTATAATGCACACCTTGTTGTGTGCTGTGACTTGCACAAAAATATTATTCATACAAAGTTTGTAATAACATACTTTTAGCATTATGATAATAAACATTGTTAAAAAATGTTCTATAGTTGGCAAGAACAGTACTCCACCTTACACTAGCTATTAGTCTTGCAGAATAAAGTTTCACTTCTAATAATACTAAATCCAGATTTTAGATATGTTTTTGTGAAACTACTTGGAAATAAAAATGACCAGAGAAGCAGAAAAGATAAACACAAAATGAAGAAAAGTGGCATTAAAAATCAGAAATATTACGTTACAGATCAAATTAAGATTAGAAGTCATCAAGAAGTTTTCAATAGACTTTTTAAACTTGAAAATGTAGATTTTACCAGTTCAAAAAACAAAGATTACAAAAATGCCTCCAGGCAGAAGATACACTGCAAAAAGGAGAGTCTTCAGGTCAAGAGCTGAATTCCATTATTTCCCCAGCTACCTGGACATTCCCTGCCTATCAATATATTGGCTCCTTGGAGGTGGTTGACTCATTCTATGCAACATTTTTGATAATTAAAATTCACTGGAGATGAGAAGTCAAAAATCTCTATTTCCTAAAAGAACTCAATGGCACAAACCTTCATTGTGGTCTTTCCCTCTCATCGATACTTTATTTAAAATGAAACAATTTTAACAGAAGAGACTGAAAAAATATCAGTTCAAAATTATCAGCGTAGCTAATGGTACAAACACATCTGTCTTAAGAAAGCTATGGTCATGCCTCTGCTTAGGTCAGTGAATAAATAACTATCAAAACGCACCCACAGGCACAATTCATTTTGATTTTTTTCATTAATGTTACTTTGAAACTAAAGCCATCTAAAAGTAAACTGAAAAGAACAAATAGCACTATAGAGTCTACTGAAGGCATTTCATTAAGCAGGCCTACCTGGATTTTGCACAGGTGAACCAGTCCTGACCCCCAACTTCTGCCCTTGGTGGGCAAGCTCCAGCCTGGCCACCTGAACTGGCTCCATTTCATTGGTATCCTTCCCTTCCCAGAAGTCCCAGACTGGATGCAGTACCTACATGTGGCCAAGTGTATCCAACGGGTACCAAGAGGAAGGGGAAAAATATGGTCTCTCAACCTATGTGCTGTGTTCCTGCCCATTAGTGCTTGCTGCTGTTCTCCATCTCTGCCAGGACATGCTGGGGGCTCATGCTCCACAACCTGTCCAACCTCTGCAGGCCCTTCTCACCCACTGTTCCCAGCCAGCCCCTCCTGACTATCACTGTAAGGGGTTAATTCTTCCAGCTGCAGCACTTATCATTATCCTTGCTGAATTTACTACAGTTCCTATTGGCCTTTTCCTTCAGCCTGCCAGGACCATCCTGAATGGCTGCCCTGACCTTCAGAGCCTCAACTGCTCAACCCAATTTCATGTAGTGCACACCTGATGAAAGTTCACTCTTCTCCTCCTCCTGATGGATGATAGAGATGTTCTATAGCATTAAGTCACAGACAAATCTCACTTGTGACTGGCCTCCAGGCTGAGCATAACTCACTATTACTCTGTCAGCAGTTTTTTGCTTACCTACTTGTCCCCCCACTCTAGACCGCAAAACCCCAACTTGGACACCCCTTCTTTTTGGGTGGTTATATTGCAGAGCTATGTTCTCATGTCGTATCTTCTGTTTTATTCTTCAAAACTCCCCAGTTACAAATGGTAAAAAAAGGAGATCTAAGACACAGAAGCCAAAGCTTCTTTAAGGAATTTATCTTGCTACTGAGCTATACGTCATAATTTATACTCCAAAATATGATCTATCATTTGGACAATTAATTATTTTAGAGTATTCCTTCAATTTTGCTAAATATTGCCATAGGAATTAAGAAAATCATTTAGGTACATGCAGTTCCTAGTTTCTTCCCAGCCCAGCCTGGTTATTAAGACTGGCACACTAGCAGCAGCACCACTTGGTTCAGCAGATTCAGGCTTTATACCTCTAATACATAGACAAGAGTCTCGTGGTATCTAAATGCAGGTTGCATTATAACAAGTTGTGCATCTGTCTTGTCAGAGATTTTGTCAAAAAAAGTTTACTATTTAGGTCATCATTTCTTTTCAGTCTGAATGACTTGCAAATCTTCTTTCTCAGCAAAACTATGGTATCAGCGCCATGCAAACAAAGCAGCCAAATAGAATTGCAGTAAATGTCCCCTTTAAGGGTCAACTTTCAGTTTGCTAAGAACTCCAAAGTGTAACATAACATATAGTGTGTAGTTTTCAACAAGAGCCTTCTATTCCCAATCCCCAATTTCTTTGAGCCCTTGGAAGGGTATCCAATTTAATGGTTACATCAGGAATCTTAATCCCTCCTGACTGGACTTTAAGCGCTCTTCTGATTAGATAATCCAGACTGCATGAAGTTCCATTTGTTTTCTTTGTTTACAAGAAATATCTTCACAACAGTAGAAACTATGTTCTCATTAACTACAAAAAATGGAGTCCATGAAATAAACTAGGAGATGCACTGAAAGAACAGCTTTCGTTTTCAGTTATATACAAGGAAACACTTAAATTGGGATATATGAGCCATCTTGGAAAAGTTAAGGTTAGGAAAGAACTGACATTTTGTTTCTGTGGCAAACTTGGGCAGACATAGCCCAGGATAACAACTGCTAGTTGATCCAGTTCTTTTTGGGAGTGTAGCTTCAACCTTTTTGGTCAGCCGTATTAAAATTTTTGCACAAAGACAATATTACCTTCTTTTTTGTACTTGACTCAGTCACTATTCACTTAAGAATGGTCTAAGCCTCCAAATAAAAAAAAAACCAAAACTGATTTCTTGGCCAGTTTGAAACGTTAGACTGCCCTCTTGATTTATAAGTCACTTTCTCCTTTTTGGCATAATCTGTTGTAAGGCCAAACAACAAAATAATCCTCTGATCTCCTTATTCCACTGAAAATAATTGCTTTTTCTTTTTTTATAGAAGCATTTGGGTGGTTCTCTTGATCAGATACTAGTAAGAAAATAACCTACGGGGAAAAAAAAGTGATGCTGAGAGAACCTTTGATTCCATCAGTGACTCAAAGCAAGGTCAGAAGCATTATCCATAAAGTCATGAGCTTTCCGGGCATTTTTGCTAAAAGATCATCTTCAAAGGAGGAGGGAGGAGAAGAGTCAGCCAGGAAGCTACAGAAGTCACTCTGAGTGAGAACGGGCTGAAACTAGAAATAGCACCATGAGGGAAGAAATTCCTAAGGACAGAAAAATCATCCCTGTCGTGTATGCCTTGGAAAAAAGAATCACCTCTGTAAGACAATTAGTTCAGCTACAAAAAGTCTGAAAAATGGATAAGACTCAGTGGTTTCTGCAAACACAACGAATTCCTCTCTGAAGAGAAAGCCTCAGCTCCTCTATTTTTTCAGTATAGAAAGAAACTACAGATGTTTAAAGAATAGATTTTCAATGCAGCTTTGGCTGTTAATAACAAGCTGAAATCCCAGAAAAAAATAAAGTACCACTTAAAACCTTTCAAAACATCAGCTAAGATGGAAACAAGATTCAATTGCTACTACTCCTCTTTGTATTCTAGCCACATCCTTAATAAAAATCTGCCTAAGCCCCTGCAGCACTTGGACAGTACTTAAAACAAGCAGAAATTCATTACTATGAACACTGATGCTTACTTCCTCTTATGTCATTAATATAACTACCTATGGAATTCACTGTCACAGAGGAAGTATTTACAAAATTTCCAGATACATTAGGCCGTCTGTAATTTAAATACTGAAAACTATGCAAAGATTAAGATTCGTCAATGGGATTACTCTTCTCAGAAAAGCTACTGAAAAAGTGAATACTCTTTTAATCAAGCAGCAGGTCAGGTTCTTTGTATTCACAACTAGGACAAATCCTCCATGACTGCCTCAGTCTTCCCTTCTGTCATACAACCTCTACTCATTTTTAGAATTAATGTAATCTTTGGCTGCACTTTACAGTAGGTGATGAATCATATCTGCTTTTCTCTTGCCACATTATATCCAAGTTACCAGGAAAAAAAAGATTAGTCAGGAGTGCAGATCACAGCATTAAAAGAATAAGTGTCTTGGATTTTTTCTTTGTCAGAAACATTACACAGGGAAGCCAGAAGTAGGCAGGTCATATTAGGAAAGCAAGCTCATTAGAGAAAAATATAAGCAGCAGTTCTAACACAGAGGGCTTTGAATGTTGCATGAAAATCGCTCCAAGCCTCAGATGGCACCCCACATGCAAGTGATTCTGAGAGTCATCATCTTAATTATTCAAATTTAAATATGTTCAAATCTTGCATAGGCACATTCACATACACTAATAACACAACAGCAGAAAACCAGCAATATGACCAGTAAAACACGATGGGAGCCTCTCAACTTCTGTTCACATGCCCAAATTGAAAATAATACACTTACAATTTGAACTCTGCAACAGAAGTAGGTAAGTTCTTTTCTCCTGACTGTGCCTTCATAAAGAGGTGATAATTCTAGTACTCAACAATGCTCCACGAAGGGAGTTCCAAAAATACCATCATGAACTCATATATCACTGCCCAACACAGGATGTACTTAATGCTCATCAGTGAACCTACCTTTCATTTACACCTTCCTTTAGTTGCTCAATTTACTAACACATGATTCATTACTGTCAGAAAAATATCTTAAAACACTCTATGATCCAAGTTATTATTGTAATTGGCATCAGTCTAAGCTACATTTACTATTCCACAGCTAACTGTGAGCATCAGATGTGATTTACAAGTCTTACATTTCTGAATAGAGGTATGAAAAATATAACACTTTTCTGTGACTTTAGTTGACTTTCTGTTTTGGTTCCAGAAACAGTTTGTGCTCTGGCTAGGACGACTCACAGCACTTTCCTGTGTCAAGATCCTATAACACATTCAGCACTTTCAATTCCTATCAAGTTGACAGCACTTTGATCTTCAACTTTATTTCACCCCACACAAAACATTTGGCAGGTTTGTGAGTAGGCACTCCTTGTTTCCTTCTTTCTCATGAAAATGATAATGCAAAGTCATCCTGCCTAGTTTGTAACCCTGGGTGCAATCAAGAACTTCCTGAAATTTTTCCATCATGTTGTTTTGCCTTATTTGAAGAATATAAACAGAAATTCGGTCATAAAGGTGAACAGCTTGCTGTGAAATCTCTGATCCCTTCCAGCAATGTCTGTAAAAACTTACACATTCACATTTGCTTTTCTAAATCACTCACTAGCCTTTCCATAAGGAAAAATAAATCATCTTCACTAATGACCACTAATCATCATACTGGGTTAAAAAAAATTCTCAAGTCCATTTTCCCTTTGATTTTGTCTTTGGGGAATTGGTTCCAGTTAATACATAGCACACCCTTCGCTTGACTAACCAGCATTGGCTGGAGGTGATTTATCCGACTGCCATTACCTAGGTAATTTGCCATGTATCATTACACTGTTGACCAGTGATTTGGGAGTCCCAGCAGTATCCCTGGGATGTAAAACTAGTGAGAACCTACTATATGAAAGCTGGAGCTATTATACTGCTCCTCTCTGAGCTATTTAAGCTACTTTTAGGAGACCCTGGAGCTTGCTCCTTCAAGTGCAGTATTTATTTTCCATGACAGTTACAGACTTAAAAGCTCAGGGCCTGATCCAAAGACTCTTGTAGTCAGCAGTGAACTTTCTTTGCTTCACATCAAGGCTTCGCACGCCACTCGCAGAAGCTACGGCCACAATAGGAGCCTGTTCTGAAGACAGAAGGGATGGTTCAGAGGGGTTGAGCCTTTTCACTTCCCCCTACTGCTGCTAACAGCTGGGGAGAGCAGGAACATGCTGCAGAGCCACTCCAGTGCCAACTCATAAACAGGTATGGAGGGAGCAAAGAAGACCCTGGACTTCAAATCCCCTATTTTACAATTTGGAAACAGTTCATTCTTTTGTTCTTTCTCACTGACACACAGAAGATTCATTGGGGAGGGGGTGCCTTTTTTAAAAATTATATTCTATAAATTTTCCCTGTGAATTAGAAATATTTGAGTTTCAAAGACCAATTAAAATGGTTTTATCCTTCAAACTCTTCAGGATTTTGTGGAGGGAATAATTCCTACACAAAGTTTGAAAATATCAGCTGTGACTTCATACTTACAAGAATTGTTACCAAGTTAAAAAAAAAACTGGGAACCCAGACCATTCAGGAAAACTTTGGGTAGCTTCTGCAAATTATCCTAATCCACAAATTAAGGATTTAAAAATAGATACAACCTACATTCAAATATCTGATACAGGAAATTTTAAAGCAACTTTAGACATATTTTATACCACAATGATTGTGAATATTACTTTTCTGTAGTATAGAGACAGTTTACGGAACTCTGAATCTGTGATTTATCCATTGGATTTGCTTGGTACTTAAAAAAAATCTCATTTTGTACATTTAAAACATCTGTTGTTCTGAAAGTTCCTAGCAACAAGGAGGGAACTAAATCCAAAATCAAGATCATAATATGGCTAAATCACTCCTCAGTTTTACTTCTGTATTAAAGCTGCTTTGGGGTTTATAAGCCAAAGAAAGTTTGTCTCATTACAAAAAGGAAATGAACATACACTTTGAAATGACTATTTAGAGAACAGATTGTCATCAGACTAAGAGCTGCTGCTTTCAGTAGCTAGAGCAGACTAATGACATAATACTGAAAGCTCTCAAAGAAATATGATATAAAATAAAACAAAAATTAATTAAAATTGAAATTATATTATTACACAACTATTTTTTATAATTTTCCCATTTAATATAATAGAGATTAATCTGGTTTCAACAATATGAAATATGAATTCCCTGTCTCAAAAATGGTAAAAAACAATTCCTTTTAAGACCAAAGATGCAAAGTTCTCCTTTTTTCACTACAGAGGTATTGAAAAACTGAAAGTACTTTTATAGCTAAAGAAAAACAAGAAGAGCAATAAAATAAAATCATTAAAAGGTTCCTTGATTTTTTCCCCAAAGAACAGAAGGAAGAGAAAAAGAGAAAGAAAAAAATGAACTGATAGAATTAGATTAAGAATTACTTTTATGTATAGATAGAAGATGTCTATTTTTCAAGCAATAGAATGAAAGCAACTTCCTAAAACATTTATATAGTCTATTTCCAGACCACGCATGCTCCTTTCAGTTGGCCTTTCTCTTGACTGCAAAGCTGGCTGTAGGATCTTTCAGCTTGAATATCCTTGTTTCACACCTGCCTTACAACAGCGACACATGTTTAAGTTATTACATTATGCACGTGTTCACATGACATGCCAGGAGTTAATGTTTCTGATCTGTAAAGAAAACAATGGCTTCCTATTACCAGTTAACCAATATATTCTGCATGTGAGTGCGCTGCAGCACGACTGCTGGGAAATTTTATGTACCACATACACCTCTTTGACCAGTGCCAATATTCCCCCCTGTGTGTAGTTTTTACACTCCACTTGTACAAACTCTTCCAAGGATTGCTCTACCTTATTCAATCCACAACCCAGATATAAGCACACCATGGGCATGGCAGCTGCAGACAATCCTTTTTTTAAGAATTCCACCAAAGGGTCAGCTATGCTTGTTAAGATATTTAAGGTGTCTGTTCTATTTAAACCAAGTCTAAAACAAATTTTTTTGAATGGAGTCTAGTAAGAGAGAACAATTCCATATAAACGAAAAACATATGGAATTGTTCAAAAGGTCAACTATGTAAAAACGTGTTATATACTGTGTTTATAGGTATTCTATTCACAGACAAGGCTGGCATTGGGGTTTTATTGATATCCTGGTGAAAAGCACATTAATCAAAGGGTTGCAATCCCCTTTTCTCTGCATTTTAATGAAGACCATGAAATAGCACAGTAACATACAATTATTTTTTAAACATATTAACTTGTATTTAATTTATATTATGCTTTCATTGTAAATCACCTCTGGCTTTGTATCCAGATATTTACAGGTAACCTGTTCATATATGCCATTCCCATTCATATGCCATATGAACATTTCTGAACCTCACAACTGAGATTACAGATCCAAAACCAGAATCCTATACTATACTGCAGGCTCAACTCCACTCAAAAGTGCTGAATATTTTACCACAACTAACTTCATAATCTAATCAAAATAGTAAATACAGTCTCAGATTTTGCTGTGTTTGAGAACATTCAAGATTTGACCAGAAGCAACTAGGCTAAGCCTAAACATGAAAGTCCAAAGGAAAAAAAAAAGCTATTGCATAGTGAAGACCTAAGGATACAAAATCATTTACACACAGAAAGCAACTTAAGAAAGGGGGATGTTTGTGCCTGTACATCATCTTTGCTTTCAGTGAAACTAATGATATGATTGTGAATAAAATATGATGCAGTATGGAGTCTGTACATTGACTGTATCAAGGCAGCACATTACATTTATGTTTGGCCCTAGAAATCATGCCAGCTGTGTACAGAGCATGTTAACTAGTCAGAAAGTGCCAGGCACTACCTTGGTACTCCTGGGTACCAGTCGGGAACCTCAGTACATGGAATTCCCTTCAATCACCTTGGTAACTGTCCTTATACAGCTGCACCTCTACTGCATTTAAGGAACCAGGAGCCCTACAGGGAATGTACGAGCAACTACAACAGGAAGTTGTTAGCTGCTGGGCTCAGCAGTCAGAAATCTGCTTTCCATTTACACCTGCTCCAGCCAGAGCCTGTAGAACAGAAACAAGCCCTTGATTGAGGTTTGGAGGTGTAATAGTAGATATGATTGTAGAATACAGAAAACCATTTATGGGTTATGTTCTTTCTCAGACTCTATTTAAGAGGCAACCATGGATACCGGATTTTGTTCATTTTAAAATATTTTAAACCAACAGGCATACACGGTGCAAAGGGTCAAATTTGATGAGAGATACCTGGAGTAAAATTGATGTTATAGATTGATATATTTGCTCTCTATATTTCTACCTGTAATAAACACATTCAATATGTAACACTAGGCTATACACATACATGCAAAAATATTTATATTGACGAGAGAAACAATATTGTTCAATCTTATTTTTCATTTACTAATTTCAGACTTGGAACAAAATTTTATCCAAATTTTTAAAAATCCACTGAAAATAGGAGAATCTTTCATCATAGAAAGTATTGTATGTGCAATTAAATATTTCCAATGGATACAAGCAAGAAAATCTGAATATTAAATATTTAATTTTCAGACTTGGAGGGAGAGAGGGATATAAAAAAGAAAAAAACCTGAAATGAAGATCATCTTCTATGTTCATTAATTTCATTTGCAACATGTCCAAAGAGCAGCCTTTTTTCAGAGGTATCATAGAAACAATATTGATCTATCCAATTTCGGAAAACAGCAGAAACCTTAATAAAAAATACATGGAGTGCTCAAATTAAGTAAAATTAAAAGACTTAATTTGGGGCCAGCTGGTGCTGGAAATGCTCCAGTCATTTGCACTCATAAAAAGAGAAGATAATTAACCCTCCAATCTCAATGTTAATGTCCAAACGACGTAAACTCCACCATTTACATCAATAGACACTTCAGGTTGCATGTCAGTATTCAAGTTATTTCAATACTTTTTTTAACTTTTGATTATTGCACCAAAAATGTAAGGTATCTACACATCAAAGCATGAACCCACATGAGTATATTCAGAATTTTAAATGCAGTATTTATGACATTGATTTGAGAACATTTTGCTCAAAGCACACCTAGAAGTAGAGGAAAAGGCATGCAAATTAATATGCTGCTTTTTTAAGTGGCCATTAAGATTTATTATTTGCTATGATAAATTCTTTCGATGAGATCTTAAAACTCTTAAAAGATTTATCTTTTAAAATATATTTTTCTACTAAATGTACTTATTCAGATTTTTAATCCTAAATCCTAGGAAACATCCCTCTGCATCCTTCTCATACTTATTTCAAAGACAACTTACTTACCTACTCCATTATTTTCATTAATTATGCTTAGCATATATTCCAATAATTGAAACTAAATATATATTTCCTGTTTCTTCTCCAGTCTTTATACTATTTAAAACATTTTTTCATCCCATAAATATGATAAAGCATAAACACATGTACACAGCACTTTTCTATGCTCTAAGTATCAAACTGGCAGCTGAGTAAAAGAGTAAACAAAAAAGAAAACATCCTGGATTTAAAAATTCTTCACAAGCTACTGAAACTACCCTCTAGGAAATATTAGGCATGTTGATACACAGTAGTCTTCTCTTTGTATCCTATATAATTATTTACATCTGTGCTGGTGCACATATATTGACTAATTCAGCACAGAGAAAAACCCCTCACCCAAGGAAAACAATATTTTTCTGTCAGGATCTGTAATCTGAAGTGGCATTGACCACTAAATCACTAAATGGTTATGTCACATATTTTAGGGACAGATGAAGTTTAGTGCAATTCAGGACTCCCTATGTGCAAAATGCATATCTCGTTTGTCCCTTTCTTCATGACTTTCTTCTGCTTGTTCGGCTAATCCTGAGACAATTTCAAGACTCAAAGATCTCAGAAAACTGCAGCTTGAGGAGAAAAGACTGTAGCTACACAAGTTTCAAATTACTTCCTTATTCTACCTCTTGGACTTTTTTTTCCTTCTCTCCTTGCCTAGTACCAAACTTCTACATAACAGTTAATAAAACTGTTCAGAAATAAAACTGTTCTTCTCTAGTAAATTATCTGTAAAAATGCATCATTCACAGCTGCTTTATCAACCTAGGCCAGATTAAATACAGCATTTCAGGTTATCTCAAGGGTCAAGTCACAGTCTGAATGTACCTAAGATGCTTCTTAAAAATTTGCTGTGCACAACTGTGCACACACTTCCCACATCCATGCCTGTTCTTCCATTCTTCCTTTTTCTTGACCTTTACACAGTCATTATCTACAACCAATAAGACTACTTCCTAAACCAAAATTACTTTCTGTGTGGCCATGATTTCTTCTATGGTTATAATTTTGACTTCCTAACTCCTTAGCAAGTCCAATTTAATCAGAGAAAGTACAGATAAAATTTAATTAAATGCCATACACAAACTAAAAATCTTAAACAATTCAAGCAACAGTTGTCACTGATATTACAAAACTTATTCTAAGGGAATCCAGTTTGGGAGAATACAGTGCCTAAGATGAATGATCAACCTTCTTGTGACACACATATAATTAAATTAACATGCCAGGGTAAGCTTCCACACAGAAATATGCTTGAAAATAGAATTTCAATGAGGGAAAACATTCAGCCTACATGAATAAAAAATTTGAAATGCAAGAGAGATTTCAATAGAGGAACAAAACCCAAGCCATTAAACATTGCCAGTGAGGGGAGGATGATATATATGAAAGAAAACCGAACTGGAGTTCATGGAATTTTTCAGAGACAGAATGAAAACAATGTAAAAATGGGACAAAGACTGAGAAGAGTTACATAGTTCAATCCCATGGAGTAGGATTTGGTACAGGACATGTTTCCAACATTGAAACGTCACAAGTTTACTTTCTGGGATTTGAGCTGAACAAGATTTGCAAAAGTCCTTAAAAGTAACTTTGCTCTTCCTGAATAAAACCCCAAAACTGACATTAGTCTTGAAAACATACTAACTCTCAAAGCACACATTGGAACCACACACATTTTATTCCTCACAATTTTCATTCAACTCATTTATGTGGGGAATGGGTGATCTGCAAGAATTTTTGGAAGCCTTATCAGAAGACATAAAAAATACAGATACTGGGAATAGGAAATCTTATAATGAAAAGCATGACACACAGCTCAAAACCCTGAAACCAAACTGTTTCCCCAAAACATCTGGCTTTCTTTTGTGGGATTTTATGTCCATAATAATAAATAAGTCAGGTTTAGCAGTGCCAGTTCATTAACTATTTAAGAATGTCTAAGGCACAGCAGCTGCCTGGATCTCACAGCATGTCCAAATAGACCGAATGTTCCCTTTTGGTAACAGTATATTCCAATACAAGTATTACTATTGTGAATTGATACTAATAAACACAGGTTTAATTTTAAATGGGGTTTAAAATCCATTTCCTTCCCTTACCATTTGTTATTTATTTTTTAGCTACTGAATATTCCTGGACAGTTAACAAAAATCTTAAACATTTCATCACTTTGCAGTACTGTTGAAGGCTTCGGATGTAACAGTACAATATTTCTGAATTAAATCTACTTTTTTGACTCAAGTACGTAAATACATAGCATGCCTGTATATTTTTCTTCTGAAACTTTCATTTAATTCATGCCTTACAGTTTCAACTCACCAATTCCTATCATCTGCAGTGAGGCTGAGGAACAGTAAAAGAACAGTCTTTTAATGTCACCACTCCTACTTCTTACTCTCTTGAATACATTTTTCTTTTTTATGAGTCCATGAAGATGATTAAAAAGACAATATTTTTCATCTGGATTTAGTTTTGAAAATGTGTAAACTCCATTTCTGAAATTAGGCAATCTTCACAACCAACTAATGGGGACTTTTGATCCTTTGGGGAATTATTTTGGATTAGGCCACTAGGAATTTTATTGCTTTAAAGGAAATCTCTGGGTAGCAGGAGGAAAATTGAATTGTTAATAAAACTTGTTTTAGAGAATCATTGCACATCAGGTGCAGCATGGAGAAGGAAAAGAAGTTAACTGTAAAGCTGTAAAGCTGTGAGTGCTCTTCGCTAAGAGCCAACAGCTGTAAACAGTTCTCACAGTCTATTTATCAGGTTGGTTAGGTACTGGAATTTAGAGTCAATTACAAAGACTGTATTTTCATAACTAACTGTTTCAAGTAGTTGGACTAAGTAAGGAGGCTAGGGAAAAGAAAACTCCTCAAAAATAGATGCATATGATCATTGTAATGATTAATAGATGAGATGTGTTCTCTGCACATGACATATAAAAATAATAAATACATAAATATGTTTGCAAAACATGCAAATCTCATAAAATATTCCAGTGTCATTGACTAACCTTCTCAAAATTAGAAACAAGAGTAGACAAAAGTGAGGCACATTTTGAGGACCTAAAACCTTTTGAAAAGATGATACCTGCCTTCTGCTCATGGTGAGACTGAATCCAATCCAAGGCAAAGACTTAGAGCAGTATGCTCCAGCACTGCATTCTAGGATTTGGCATATGATTGGAATTCTTCAAACATTTTTACTGTGATATAAGGATGACAATCAAAACAATTCCAGCCAAAAAGAAAGTCGTTTTCTTTTACAAAATATTTTAACCATCTGGAATTTTTTGAAAATCATTTTATAATCCAAAACACAGTCTGCATCAAAACTAAGTTAACTAAATGGAATTTTTCTTGTCCTCCAAGAATTATCAAATAATTAGGGTTGGAAAAATCCTTTAAGATCATCAAATCCAACTGTCAACTCAACACAGCCAAATCCATCACTAAACCAGGTCCCCAAGTACCACACTTACATGTCTTTTAAACAACTCCAGGGACAGTGACTCAACCACTCCTCCAGGCAGCCTACACCAATGCTTGACAACCCTTTGAAGAATTTTTTCTTAATATCCAATCTAAATCTTACCTGGGCACAACTTTAGGCCATTCTCCCTCATCCTATCACTTATTACTTGAGAAAAGAGACTGATCCCCACCTGGCTACAGCCTCCTTTTAGGTAGTTGTAGAGAGAGATAAGGTCCTCCAAGAGACTTTTTTCCAGGCTTTAGCCCAGCTTCCTCAGCCATTCCTCATCAGATTTATGCTCCAGGCCCTTACCAGTTTTGTTGCCCTTCTCCGGACACGCTCCAGCATTTCAATGTCTCTCTTGTAGGGAGAGGCCCAAAACTGAACACAGGATTTGAGGTGTGGCCTCACCAGTGCTGTGTACAGCCCTGCTCCTGCTGGCCACACTATTGCTGATCCAGGCCAGGATGCCATTGGCCTTCTTGGCCATCTGGGCTCACACTGTTTCATGTTCAGCCAGATGTTCACCAACAACTCCAGGCCTTTTCCATGTGGCAGTTTTCCAGCCACTCTTCATCTAGCCTGTAACACTGCATGAGGTTGTTGCGACCCAGGTGCAGGACCCAGAACTTTGCCTTGTTGAACCTCATGTAATTGGTCTCAGGCCATCATTCCAGCCTGTTGAGATCAAGTTCTGTAAAGTTTACTTGATACATGCTCAGCAAGCCACCATTTCAGTAAAGGCAGCTCATGCTCCCGGAAGGGCTTGCTAGGTACTCAGCTCAACACTCCCTATGATAAATGCAGAAATGCCCACCTTCTCCAGACCAGCCTACAATCTGCTTCCTTAACTTATTTCAGACAGAACAAGTGAGCTTGACTTAATAATTTAAACTGTAGGATTTTGCTAAGTAAAGTCATTTTGTCTGAAGCAGTTTAGACTGCATTCAGCAATTAGCTCCACTCACAAATCTAAATTGTTGCTGATCACAGACAAGGGAAAAAAAAAGGGGGAAGAGGGAGAGAAAAATAGTGCTTATCTGTGAAAAGGTTACAGATTATTTCTCTCACTGAGGGGCAGAATAAGAATGTGCATTTGTGATCCATTAGAAAATTGTGCTTGTGAATTCTTAAAATGCATATTTCAGGGAATAGAAATCTTTGGGAATGAAAGTCTGTCTGGACTGATTAAATCATCAGATGCAAAGTGTTAGAATTGCCAGTCTTGTTTCCCTGTTTAATCTCTTGTTGAGGAAGTCCCCAAGGCACTCTTTAATTGTGTTTATACAGCAAAGCAATGATATATCACATGTGGCAGTACAAAAATATTTTCATGCTGATTCTATAGGTTTGCATAACTCTGATTAAGGTACTTTTCCTGTTCTAACTTCACAGCTTAACATTTAAACTTGAATTTATAACTGAAGACTTGCAAAATTTTCACTTACACAATTAAAGAACACTCTAAAAAAATTATACTTGACACACTTTCATTTTCATTGCATTTTTTTTAACGTGATATAAGATGTTATGCAAACATTTATTGTGAATATCTTTCACATACCTTCACAAACAAAAGCAAGTTTGTTCGCCTGGTGATCACCCATTCAGGCAGCAGGGTACACAAGATTAACTGCAAGCCTATGCAGAGACTTAATTCCCAGTATCTCTTAAGAAATGCAGACTGCAATAGTTTTCTATTTTACTCACTTGTCACAATGCCTCACAGTTTCCAAGGGTGGGGTTTTTTTTTTTTTTTTTTTTTTTTTTTTAAAGCCTGACAGATGTGTAAGATTTGAAGTATTTCTTTTGGTTTTTGTTTTGGCTTCTTAATTGTACAATTCAATATCGTTCAAAAGAGTCTTAGGTGTGGCCAAGAAAAAATCTCTAATGGTCTCCATTGCACATAGAAAGGGGAATAATTCAGATTGCAATCTAAAAAGAATTACAAATGTTTTTGAAAGGAGCACCAACTAAAAACTTTTCTGTATTGTTTGAATAGGATGAGCTACATTGGAAGTTGCTAACTCAGACAAAAAAAAAATACATTCCCCATAAATACTTGAGTTTGTACTTGTGTGGCAGCACTGCCATATGAAAAATGAGAAGATAATCTGCAGCCCCACCCCCAGTAGAACTAGTTTGAAGAAGGATAATTTGTTGGGTTTAGCTCCCCATAAACAGACTCCATACACAGCAATACAAAACATAGATTTTTACAAACAAGGAAAAGGAATCACAAGCCTCAAAAGTGGAAACAATCATACATTCCCTACAAGGATCTCAGGTTTTTTTGTGAAGTTTCAGCTAACAGAGCACTGCAACATCTTGTTTATATCTAGTTTATTCACAAACGTACCCTATGTACAGTATGTATAAACGTTTATGGATACCCTAATGCCACATACTGCAGACTTCAAGAGCATTAAGCATTGTTTAATCTATTCTGAATTTGAGTAATAATGAGAATCACACCAGAGTTTCTCACACTTAGCATGTGTAACAGGTATATATTTTCAGGTATGGTTTTATAGCAGACAAAGTACATAAGGGAGTGAAAGTTACTCAGGCACGCTCCTATAGATTTTGCAGACTTTAGGATCACATACAAGACAGGAGTTGGACCCCTAGTAAATTACAGGCTCTTTTTCACTTTTAGAATACATTATTTTCACTAACATTCATGGAGCCCAAACAACCAGTCAACATGAAACACTTTTGTTCAAATGATGCCATACAGCCTGTGCAGAGACCTCTAAAACCTGCCATGAGTATTACACACCACACTTCTGACACAACAGTGTAAAGCCATCAATGGTTAATCCCAACTGGTTTCTGCCAACACCCCTCAAAGAAAGATGTCCTTATTTGCCTGTGTACCCTGTGCCACTTCCATACTGTGACAGAGCATATCAAAGGCTTTGCATGATTTTTAAAAAGCAGTTTAATAAAAGCAAATGAGCCAGCAGCTTTTTTTAAAAAAAGATGAGCTCTTGGCACCCAAATTCCATTACATTTCAAAGGAATTTAAGAGCTCAACTCCCTTAAGGTCTTTAACGTAGGTTAGCAGCATACCATTTATCAAAACAGTGACTATTTGATCCCCACATGTGTAAAAAAAAGATGGGCACCAAGAGGCAGCTTTGGCATCTTGAAATCGTGATTTACATATAACAATTTAACAATTTAACCTTATATGTGGTGCCTGCACACCACATATCATTACCTAATAACTACTTTATTGCTTCCTGGCAGGGGCCTCCTTCACTGCACCAAAGCCACTAAATAATACACTCAGGCTCCTACATCTCTTCCACATCATGGGTCTGTCACTGGATCACTGACCAAGCAGTTGTCATCCTAAGGTGGGAATAGTTCCAAAAAAAGCTAACTAGACCAGGTATGACTTATCTTCTTTGGAAAGAGCTCAGTAGAATTTTCATAGAGTGCTATCAGATCAGTTGGGTGCACCTAAACCAATTTTTTAAATATATCTACTTCACAACAGTAAAATACCCCTAGCACTGTACACTGCCTTTGAGGGAATAAGATATTTGAAAAGTGGATGCTCCCATGTTTTTCAGGATACATTCATTCCAAGCCTAGGCATGGATGGCTCTTCAATGCCATCTAGGCAATTTTTCATTCTTCAATTCAGTTCTTCTTACACTGTGTAGGAAAAGCAACTGCCATTGTTATTGCCCAAGCAGTTAAGCACACACATAACTTTTAACACAAAAGCACAGAACGGGAGGTAACTACTCCCTCAGTGTAGATCAGCAAGACAGAAACTAAGGGCACAACCCAGAGGTTGACCTCATGTTGTTTTGTAACATAAGCACTTTCCACCCAAAGGGCAAAAGTCAAGGAGAGTTTGATTGTGGAGTCAAAATAGTCCTACTGCTCTGTTATTTTAGCCTCCCTTTCTTCCTCCAGATTATTCCACTCAACATAACCTACAGCATTTAGTGATAAACCTGCTGGCACACAATTTATAGAGAAACAACACTTGACTCTCTTTCAGCTACTTATCTTTTTAAGCAGTGGAAAGAGAAAGACTCCTACTATATATAGTGACTCCTTGGTGTCTAGCCATCCCCCCCCTCCCCGCCCTGTTTTTGGTATGCACACAGGACATGATGGTTTTAAGTACAGCAACAGAGAACAGTTCACTTTCCCAAAAGGACATAATAGGTGCTTTTTCACAAATGAAGTCCACTTGTAATGCATGGTTGACTGTGAAAAGCAACTGTGAAGCAAAGATAAGATCAAGTATCTTCGACCATGTTGAAGAATCGAAAGCCATGAAGTTTATGCCACTGATTGAGAATTAGTATGTACTTGCATGATGTACAACAAAATCAAAGATTGTTCCATTATAGGAATAAAGCAGGGCAATAACAAAAGCTTTTTTTTAATAACTAGCCAAGTATAAGAGCAGCAAAGGGAAGCAAAAAAACTACTAAGTAAACTACTTTCCTATTCTCATGAGTCTGGAAAACTTCAGTGGCTGATGTAATGGAAAAAGAAATCACAGAAAATGAGAAAGGTATTTTTTACTTTGCTAATTAGTAGTAAATATTATTTTTCCAAAGGAACACCTCTAATATTCTATATGATTAACTTACACATTGCAAAATTAAATAGCACTCCCTTTCTGATTCTATAATTAGACAAATTTATGTACAGAAAATTAAGCACTTAAAAAGCTGTAAGCAGCACCCCAGCACTAATTCTACTAATCAAATATTTCCAAATCAAATTTTTAGACTATCAAACTGTTATTCCAGCACTGATATAACCAGTAATCAAAAATAAGACACTTCCCCCTCAAAAGTTAATTTGAAGGCCAATCCTAAACCCCTTCTCAGATTGAAGACATAGCTTTTTATGGAGTAATGCAAAGGTCATATTAAGTGCTGTATCTGAGCTTTTTTTTTTTGTGTCCAGTAATATGAACAAGAAAGAAAGTGGATTGCAAAAAAATCCCAAACAACCAAAAATCACAACCAAACCAAAAAGCCCTACACCTACTGAAGCCTGAATTCTGGGAAGGCCAATTTCTCTGCCCACTATTTTATACATCTCAGAAAAAAGCAAATATGTTCGAATCACAAGTGATGTGCAGGGGAAAACAACACTTACTAATGCACAGAGAATTCTGATTTAAACCAGGCAAAGCAGAATAGCAGTGATTTTGCATAAGGAAACAAACCCAGGAAAGAGTAATTTGAAATTCATCAAAATTCTAGAAGTTTCAAAAAGTTCTCTGTACTTTTTAATTTGTTGCAGCTTGGTCAAGAAAAGAAGAAAAAAGGCTGTGTTCCATCTACTACAACCCTACTTCTTTTATAGTTATCCTTGTATCCTTCCCAGCCTGTATATGCTTATTTCCGAGACAAAATACTTTTTTTTTTTTTAATCACTTACACAAAGCACAAGAAGAAGTTACACAAAAAACCCGGATTTACACATCTCCAATCTCTGTAAGACAGAAAAATATCAGCAAGAAAGAATAATCCAGCTAAAAGAGCTGTCAGCTCTGCATGCCATTATGGGGATGACTCATGAGTCCATAAGCACCAATCTTTGTGTAACAGGCTGAGTTTTGAGAACTGAAATTTCCAAAATGAGTGGTGCAATTTATTTTTTTTTAATAACAGGAAAATTGATCATATTTGTGTTAGAAAGTTACAGCTGACATTCTGTTTTATTCTACAGTTCAAAACTGTGTCTTTAAGTAAATGCCTTTTTAAAAAAAAAATTTAAACTAGCTTCTAAACAGTAATTACCGGGTGGTTTCAAAATCCATTTTGTTCACAAACATGGGCAACATAGGGTGACTATTGAAGTTGACCATAAAAAAAACTAATCAAGTTAAGTGAACTTGAGAAAGATGTTAGCATTCTGACTCATATAACATAGAACTTTCTGTAAATGTTTCTGCAACAAATGTTTCTTCTTTTCATAGCTTTCTAAGATATATATTAAAGGACAAAACTGAGCAAGGGTAATGCTATCCTACAAACAACAGTACAAAAAGTGCACCTACAGACAGTGGCAATAGCATGACTTGGCTCTTACATCAATAGGAGTGAGTATTCTTGTCTGCTGTCCGCATACAGGCTGTGTAACTCTGAAGAAAATAGCCAAGGGACTCATTTATATCTGTTTTTGCAGATGATACAATTTAATATGAGGATCCATGGGGTGCATAACTGTAAATCTTTGACTGAAAATTACACATGGAGACAGAAAGCAACAGAATTATGGAAATAGTTTGTGCCTAACAATGAACATCTCAGAGCTCCTACAGCATCAGTACAGAGTGCCAAACCCATAAATCACTAGCCCAAATGAAAATGAAAATGTTTTATTTGTGTAAAAACATGAGAAAGGATGACTTAATTAGAGAACAAAACTTCCACTATATCCAGTTGATTTATATGTTTTTCTCATCCATGAGACAAAAGAATCTTGCATTACATTTCTCTGCAATAAAGGGCATGAGTTATCCCTCACTACCACAGTAACACAATAATACACCAAAGGGCTCAGGAAAGTTACATTTAATGATATCCCTTAGATAGTCCATAAAGTAAAACAACATATATTATTGCCATTTCATTAATCCCAACCATCCCAACTCTCTAAGTATCTCAAAAGGCAGGCAAGCTTACCAGTATCTTAAGACAGCTTTAGCAGAAAGAGATGGCCCTGAGTCTCCTACTGCTAAGCAAAAACATTTTATGGTATTATGTAGAGTATTTTACAGAGTTTACAGTACTAAATAATAAGCTATGAATAAATACACTTATATAGTTTGCCCATACCTTCCCAGAACAGAAACACACGTCTCTGTGCCATTCAGTCCTGCCCACAAAGCTTCTCAGTAATCAAAAATTCTGCCTGCCTGTGGTCTGTGTTCTCCTGAGGCTGGAGATCATGCAAGAACTTCAAAGCACAGGCTGTCTTCATGACCCAGAACTTAATATTTTTATTTCTCTGAGTTCAGGCTATTTGTACAGCCTGCCTGCCCAGCAGCAATGAGTTCAGGCTTCTTCAATGCCTCCTTTCTTATCAGCACCAGTCTAATGACAACATTTTAGAGGCAGGTGAGGTCAATAGGCCCCATGGACAAGACAGCATGCTTAGTTTTCCATATTGCATGTGAGTGAGTCTAGGAGGTCGCTAAGTTTGCCCTTAAAGGCTGCGACTGTGTTACGCTAGAATTGAGACTAAAGGTGAACACCTAAGCTCAGAAGGTAAATACAGCCTTCCTGTGCATAGCAGGTGCATACAGAGATCCTGTATTACCAGTCTCCGGGGAGGAAAATAAAATTCTCAGGTCCCTAACATGTGAGGCTTAAAAGCAAGGATCAAACAACTATCTTCGGCATTTTACCACTACACATTACACCAGAGGGAGTCTGTTCCACCTGTGTTCCTGCACCACTATCTATGGCATAAACCTGGCAGAAACATCTAAACATAAAACAAAAGGTGAAGTGGTGAGTGGAATTTAGGTTATCTATATTTGGTATTGGTCCCCCAAAAGAGACCTAAGTAATGACTTGATGGAGTCAACTTTCTCCACAGTGCAATTAAGAAGAGCTTAAATAATAAAAAAAAGTTTGTAGTAATAGCTACAGTGTTACCAACTAGGATTTAGGCAGTATATATAACTGAGCAAGGCACATGTGCATCTACCTTCTCCAGTGCCAGCCTAGAGGACACATTGTCTTTGAAGAAGCAGGAGACAGGAATCAGTTCCTTTTTGTTAAACTGAATAAAACCCACACTCCTCCTGTGCTCCTCCTAGAATACTAAAATGCCAGGTCGCTGGTGATTTTCCTCTTTTAACCTCCCACTTTGGGACACATCAGGCATTTTATGGCTTCTAAAGCAAAATTTTCCCAGAAGCATTATTAGAGAACAGAGGTTTTACCACCTCCCCCAACATGAAGTAGAAATTCAGCAGCAGAATAGGCTTAAAGCATGCTGAAATCACTGCTTTGCATGCATACTAACACTGTCCCCTTGTACTCCATTGTCTTCTCTATTTCCACTTCCTCCCTCCTGTTTTGTTGTGTGATTGAAAGCTCTGGCACAGGCTGCCAGGCTGCTCTCCGTTTATACAGCACCTACTATAACAGGGTCACAGCCTGTGAAACAAATTCCAGTGCACTAAAACACTATAAACAACCACCGCCAACAGGCCTGTCAGAGCAAATTAGCTGAGTATATTCTGGTGACGCATGATCCCCAATGGCTTCTTAAGCAGTTTCTCTTCCTGATTTATGAAATCATCCACTTTTCCACAATGAACCAGATGGCTGTTAGTGCAAATTATTGAAATTCTGCTTAACTTATGCAAAGTACTTTATAGTACTTTGATCCTCTGCTGGTGCAAGCTAAGACCCTCAACAGCACAAAAAGAACAACTTAGACCACCATCTGCCCCTCCATCCACACTGACCTCAGCCCTCCTCATAAACACTCCAGTTTTGATGGTATGACTCAATACACATTCATATCTGAGCCCTCAATCCTGTGGAAAAAAGTATCTATTATGGTAGGATGCAGCTACACCTAGTGAATCTTTCTACTCTTGACACTGCACGTACCTGTAAGTGGCCCTAGTGGGATGGGAGGGTAGAGCTGGGAGAGGGAAGATTGCAACTCATTCTGCACTCCTCTGCTATCAGCAAAGCCATCCCCATGTTTCAACCACGAGACAGAAATCGATGGAGCATACAGGACCTCCCTGGCACTTAGAAGATTTTTCCCAGCAGTAGCTGGTTGCTACAGCTTGGTCTAGACATGAACAATTTAAGTTTCCTTGTAACCCCTGTGGGAAATGTCCAGCTGTGAAAACTGCTGGAATTTCCTGATAACCACAGCGTCCTGTCTTGTATTTTAGAATAAACAATGTTGACAGCAACAGTGTGCCAGAAGTAGATTTTACCAGTTTGCTGCAGAAACAGGGAACTTCCACCTACTTTTCACTTTTGTTATGTGAACTAATACGCATATCATGAGCCATTTCTGCCACACTCATACCCATTCCCCCAGTTACATAAGTGAGTAGACATAGAAGAACAGAGAATACATAGCAAAGGAGGAGTCTTTCAAAAGCTTTTACCCATTACTCTTGTTTCTTTTGTTATAAGAAATTATGAAAAATTCTACAATCATTACTACTTCAGCCAATTTTTATAGAGTAATCACAGTAAATTAAGATTTCATGTACTGTATAAAATCACTCATGAGGAAAAATAATAATTATACACCTCTTGTAACCCAACTTCAAACTATGGGCAGCCATGTAATTGGCTTTTGACTGTTCTTTTCAAATCAACACAGTCTCTGGGTTGTATTGTCAGAAAGACCAAGAAATACGACAACCTCAATTATATACACTTCATCTCTGTACACCCTTTAAAAATTATTACTGTTATTATTAATTAAAGATTATTATTATTATTGTCATGTTCTGAAAAATTAGAACTAAGAATTCTATGCTACACTATTTTTAGCCACATGTCCACCTTTATGTACAACTTTAAATATATGTTGAAACTTATTTTATACACTGGGAACAAGGTAACACATCACAAACTTAAAAAAAAAAATCATGTCACCTACCCAACAATAAGCTTGCACTTCTTAACATGTAAAACCCACAGAATTTCAGGAGGGTTTGTTTTCCTCATATGATTCTAGAGATATGTGATCAGTACAAGTATCTGCATGTTCAGCCATCATTTGACTGAATGTGGTAACATAAGCATTAGCTATGGTGACACGCCACTACACATTGTCTGTTCTTCCTATCTCACGTATTCAAAATTTGACAAAACCATACTTTAGGACTCCAGGAAACTCCTGCATATACATCCACCCAGCCTGATTAGCCTGCAAAAACAAATGGTGTAGTGGCAGCTATGAAAGACAAGTTCAAAGGCAGGTCAGAAGACAACAAAATTCCACATGAAGAAGGATCAGTTCAGCTCAGCTGCTTTCTGTATGATCAAGCAGCACAATATCATCTCTTTTTCTTTAGGACTCAATTCCTGCATCACTTTTTTCAAACTAAACTTCAAAAGCCAAATACAAACATCAAGCAGCAGACCTGCAGCAAGTGAATGGTGACAGCAGAATTAAATGGAAACAAATGGACAGGAGCATCACCTACTGCTTCTGGGGAAGGAGAGCTCCAGGTCACCAGCTACACCTGATCATGCCGGACAAAGGCAAAGAGATGATCAGAGATGGAAGATTAATAAGTATCTTGATATGGTTGTACTGGGAAAGGCATAATGGAAGATGGAAACTTACCGGCCAACAGGCCAAGAAAAAGAGAGAACAGATCTATTCAAACCAGAATCACACTTACAAATACTTCTAGTTAGATCAAGCCAGGCAGCTCATCTCAAATTACGTTACACTACCATGGTGCTCCTGTGAAGTACAAATCCAGCCCCAGTGTTGAAGTAGCAGTGCCAGACACACCGAGTCGCTCGTGCCTTCTGTCAGGCCATTAAAATGTGCTACAGGTCTCAGACCTGGTCCAGGAGAAGAAGTTTTATTTGACCACCCGAGCCAGCGAAGGTGGCAGGCAGCGAGTGTGTGCTGATGTCTTGCCACAGGGAGAAGTTGAGTCACTGTTCACGGTGCCAGCTGGATTCAGGCATGAGTTTAATAAACTGGTTCACTGCAGTGATCATGCCTGGTTGTTGCTGGCACCAAATGCTTTCATCTCTAAATGTCACAGGCAGGTTACTGTGGCTTTTCTTTTTTCTTTTTTTTTCCAGTAGGTGAATAAAAATGTGGAAAGTCCAGCTACAAAACCCCAGTAAGAAAGAGAACAGAAAAAAAAACCATCAACTTTTGAAGCTTGTTGCTGAAATAAACTGGCTTCACAATTCTAGCTCCACATTAAAATAGGGACAAAAACAAGCTTGTCCTCTGTGGTCAGTCATAATTTCTGAAATCTTGGAATTATTTTCTGTGCAATCACTCTGCAAAGATTTTCTTGGAATGGGTCAGGGAAACATCAAGCAAGGAGGTAACATCTTGGAGGAACCTGAAGAAACATGTCCAAGCAAGTGAGAGGTATAACCAACTTACTGCTCGCCAGGAAAATTGCACATATATGCCACTGAAAATTCTCAAGAAATGCATAATTGTACTGCCCCATTGTTTGTTAAATTTCCTTCTCTGGTTGGGATTGATCAATATTGAACTCTATCACACTTCAGAAAAAGAACTAATCTCTACATGGGTATCAACCCTCTTGAGACCTTGTTCAGAGCTTTTTAACCAGATCATAATGATCACATTACAGCTTATCTTCTCTCACCATAAACAGGAACAAACAAGCTCAACAGCAAAATTTTCAGGAAGAATATTTAAATCTTAGCGCCTAGTCAGCTTAAAAATACGCTTTGTCCTCACTGCTCCCAAAGTTTCCAGAAAACAAGTTAAAGCTGCCCAAAAATGTTTGTCACCCCCAAATGTTGGTACCCAGTAGCAGATGGACTTTTTTGCTGTGTCACACACAAAAAAGGCCTATGATAAAGAAAACTAAGGTGAAGTATTATTTTTCATTCCTCATCCATCAGGCTGCACATGTCTGCTGACCACTGAACTTGTTTGATTTGCAAGGGCAGCAGGGAACAATAACAATTCTCCAACAGAAAAGGAAACAGAAGAGTTATAGAATCACACATAACCCTCCCCAACATCCTTTTAACAATCAAAGGAAAAAAGATAACCATATTTCCATTGTGGATAATGAAATTTGATATTCAAGTCATCTTGTTGCCTCCTTGTTGGCACAATTAATTTAAGGAGAAAGTCCCAATTTCCCACTTCAAATATATGTGTCACAATCAAATATAATTTACACTTCATTTATCCCCTTGCATCAAAGAAACAATATAGATACAAACCAGGCTTCTAGAAATGGGAAGGTCATAAATTTGATCATATTTAAAAGGAGAACAAAAAAACAAAGTGTATTTTTATAACTTTTCCAGCATCTAAATAGGAAAAATTACTTGCTTTTCTCCTGTTCATTCTGGATACAGGTCAGACGTGTCTCTCAAGTAATTTGCGTCACCCATGGCCTCACTAAGGATTGCCAAGCCTTTACAAGGTTGTTTCTCAGCTTTGAATATTGCCAAAACAAAACTGCTTGTGTATTACAGGGAGATGTGAGGAACTTGTGTATTATAATATTTGAGTTCTGTCTGGAGCTGAGATTTAATAAGGTCTTGCTGCTTTTTGATAAAAGCTATTTCTTTAGAAATATAACACAAAAATAGCTTTACATGGACAACCAACAAGTGTAACGAGAGACAGGACCATTCACAGTGTCACTGCCAGTCTAGACAAACATGCAAAATCCTATGCTCCATCTCACAAGGCTCATTATATAAAACCATACAGAAAACAAACCAGGACTGAGTCAGCATTTCCTGACAGGAAAAATATTATATGGCTTACCAGCTGCTGAGGACAGGAGTCTGTGAACTCAAAGTAGTAAAAATTATGTGATTCAGGATCTAAATGTCTCCTCAGAAAGAACAGGAGCAGGACAGTCAAGTGGTTTAGCATGCCCAGGGCAGGATGTATTAGCAGGATTACTGGAGATGACTTATGCCTGTTCTGCAACTCAGAGTAGGAAATGTAAGCACGTTTACATGCCTGCCTCAGTGCCTTCTTGGACAGGACATCAGACCTTTTAGTGACCTTCTAATTTCTCTTTCCTAAACGCGTCTGCACGTAAAAATTTTGGACTGCAATTTCTTTTGTTAATATTATGATAATCCATGTTAAATCAAAGATGTTGCTTTATCAAAACAGTTTATTCTAATGTGATGGCAGTAAATTTTTACCTCAGTAGACAGTGAGGGGATTTGGGTACTCCATTTTAATATAAAGAAGAAATCTCAAGCCCAAATTCTTTTTCATTATTTACACAATAAAAATGCACTAACATAATTTCTCTTGTAGAAGCAATCAATTTTTTCCCCCATTCTATGGATTACAATGAAGTCTGACCTTCATATCAGGTCCTAAGTAGCTGCCTCTCTAACCAAATTCCTTTGGCATTCCCGGATAAGCAAACACTGGTCCAATATCACACTTCAAATGGTTTTGGTTAGATACTGGTAGCCTGACATTGATTTTGCTTTTCTCAAAACTTTGGAAAATACTGAGTCATGTAGTTGGAAACACAGCAACTGGTGGTGGAAACTCAACTTGCACCTTTTCAGCTCCACTGAAGTTTGTAGTGATGATGCAAAGCAGCATTTGGATGTCATGTGTAATATACACAAAAGACATAATCATTGCTTATTTACCCCAGAAAAAAAAATGCAGATGCTTAGGTCATCAACTGCCTTCTCTTGATACTTAAAAAAAAAATAAAAATTGCTATATATTCCTATAAAGCAGCTGTCTTTTTCAATACAGAAGAATAAGTCTCATAATAGCAGAGCCAAATTTTAACAAAAGAACAGCAAGGCTTTGAAGATTCATGAACTCTGCATACTGGAAATCTAAAATGTCAGAGCTAATTACAAAGATTTTTAAAATTGGTTCTTAGCCTTTTTTTTCCTCCCACAAGCCAGAGAAGATACATTAAATTATTTTATTCTGAAATATTATTAATCATTGAGGCTCCTTCTCTTCCTTTGAACTTCAAGTAAAGAAAAATCAGAACCATCAGTGTTTGGAAAAACAGCTTTTTGGAGTCAAGGCAGTGATTCAGGCTATACCTGAATTTTCTCCAATATGTTCATGTAATTAGTGAATTTGACTTCCATTAAGTATAAAACACATCATAAAAATATCATGGTTTAGCATACTAAGTGTAAGATTCAAGTTAAGTAAATTCTATATTTTGGTCCTTAATTCCTCCTTGTATTTAGCTAATTCATGTAAAATGTCTGCTTTCACTTCCCTCTGTGTACATACATGCAAATACTATTGCTTGCATCACTGACCATTTTGCCGACAAATTAACCCAGAAAATGCTTATGCTCATATCTGCAGAATGAGCATGGAAAAATCCTAAGTTACACAGTTGCCTCTTGCAAAATACTGTGAAAGCTTGTTTAAGACACTGTGTGTCAAGGAGTTAGCATCATTTCTGGGCCAGGAAATAAGGTAGAGAAACAACCACAGCACTGTGGTTGAAGGACAGAAACTGATTCAGGGATTCCTGCAAAGAAACTAACAGCAGTGGGATATGACGCACTTTGGACACCTGCACAAAGCATTTGTACTTGGTAGATGTCCTTAAATAATGACAATTAAATGCTTTGGAAGCTTTTTTTTTCCCCTTTCCTATATTGTAGAGATGGACCAAATACAACACTTTCTTAATTCTGGGGTGATCAACTTGTTAAACTGGAAGTATGTTTTATCCCAGAATTTGATAAAATGCCTGCATGCTTTTGCACACTCCAAAGTGCTCTAAAGGATACAGCAAACATGACATTGCCAGTTCAATGATTTGTGCAATATCACTCTATTGAAAGCAATTTTGGGAGGCTTAGGTTCAGGCTTTTTCTCCTAGATAATCAATGAGCTTTCCTTTGCATGTCCCAACACCTGGGTAGATGAAAGTACATAAAAATGCAGCAATAACGGGGAAAACATGAATGTAGTTCAGATGTCTTGGGTGGTTTGGAAGATCAGAGAAAGCCACAATATGAAACTCTTTCTTTCAAAGAAAATGCAACTTTCAACACTTATTTAGTGCCTTAAATGTAGTATTTTCTATCACAGTGACAACTTCCCACTCTCATAAAACATGGTTTTTAAATTGAAAACCTTTGTAGCAATTAAGGATTTAAAGTGGTAGTATAGAATCTTTACTCAACTGATCACATCAGCATTATAGATTTTACAGTGTGCATAGCCAAAGAAAATACAAAGGTAAAAAATACTTTATCATTTATCTGCTGATGATTCATTCTGAAAATAAATCACATTTGTATCCCTGTTGGCATAATATTTTCAGAGTATAAAAGTGAGTAAGTTGTGTGACACCTGTCTGTTTATTAGAAGAAAATTGCCCATGGATGAAATTATGAAAGAGGAAGGTCATCAAAAGTTATAAAGATTTGACTGAGCCTTCTTGATCAAAAAATGTACCTCTCTGACCTTTCCTTTTCCTGTACTTGCAAGAAAGTTATTCCATACAAAACATTTCTCACAACTGTGCTAATTTCCTAAAGGCTACTGGATTGATTGTTATTCCAACTGTAAAGGTAGCAAGCAGCAACGTTAATTAATGACCTCCTAGAAATCTGCACACAATTACGTTGCATGCAAACACTAGAATGTTAGTAAATTATTTCCCTTCTATACAACAGCAAAGTTGCCTTCTGCATATCATTACACAAACCTATTTAGATAGATATTTCTGTAAATTATGTCACAAATTACCTTACTTCCAGTATCCCCATGTTAGCAGCTGAATGAATATGCTGAGGAGCTGTTGCCATTCACTTTAGTGATATGATATTCCACAGGATTAATTTCCACTACACCCTCAGGTTTTGTAGTGATGTTTATGCTAGCAATCACTGCTAATGTTTTATTCAATACATTTAGCACAACTTTTTGCTAAATCGCTAAAGCAATGAGCAAATACTGTGAAAAGAAAAAGAATGAACAAGTAGAAGGTGAAAACACCAAATCATGGTCCAGTGAACTCTGGCTTTGCCTTAAACAAATTAGCAAATGTGTTCCTCAGCTCCTCGTTTCTCCCACATTTCATAAAGCACTGTTAACCCCTTCCCTCTGGGTGTGGGTGGGAGCTCAGGGCACCAATAAGATATGTTCAAATCCATACAGCCTTCAATGAGTTAACTTTTCTTCCACAAAGGTGAAGAGTTTTGCTGACCCAGTGCAAGTTGGCTTGAATAAAATTCTATTCTGCTGTAGTCAACAGGAAAGTAGGAAGGAAAATAGGATTTAACAAACAAAGCATAAAAAGTCCACAGCAGGAAATCATTATTTGGGCAATTGTTCACTTTGTTAACAGACTGGACTGTATTAATATCTATCAGTGCATACTGCTGTGTTTGTGGTTTCTCTGTAGTGGCACGTCTGGTCTGATTAGTTACAAAGTGGTCATATAGGCAAGTGAAATCTGCAATTGTGTGAGGTTTCCGAAGAATACAGAATACATATGTCATTAATGCTTAATCTGGCACCAGCTTATTCTGGTTAAAGTTTGAGTGGTTGACTAAAATTAAATCAATACTAAAAGAGGCTTAGAATGCCAATAGAAGTGGTTTACAGACATAGTTTCACTGACCATTACAGCTGCTATAGATTA
The DNA here is from genome assembly GCF_000277835.1 of Geospiza fortis. Classification (NCBI taxonomy): domain Eukaryota; kingdom Metazoa; phylum Chordata; class Aves; order Passeriformes; family Thraupidae; genus Geospiza; species Geospiza fortis. Next base: position 400,705 of record NW_005054361.1, read on the forward strand.
GGCATGTGAAACGCTTCAGTTCAAGTTAACATTTTTAGTATAGATACACAAAAAACTGCAGCCACAGTATTCTGTGTGCTTGCAGTCAAAAGCATTCTAGGAACACATATAACATTGTTCCAAGTTACCATTTCACATTTATCAATTTCAGTCATGCTTCTTACCACAAGAAGGTTAAATTAAAACTATTAGAATACATACATGTGTGTGTGCATATGTATGTGTATATGTATGTATATATAAATATATGACATTGCTGTTAAGAAATAGGTTTCTAGACAAAGATCCTATAAACCACTGCAGAAAGCCTGACATTCTACAGGGTTTTACATAATAATTATATAATAAAACTTTAAAAAGCCATTGATATTAACCAGCGAACACGGTAACACCAACAATGTTTGTACTGGAACAGTTGCTTAACTTTCATGAGAGGAGTCATAAACCAGTTTCTTTTATGTATTCTGAAGGTTCTGGATACAAAGCAGCATCACAGGCAACACTCATCTCATCTAGCTATATTTTAGGTCCCCTTTTCTCAAGGGAAATATTTCCCAGCCTGCCTGCCTTACTCAAGCTTCTTTGAAGCTACCTTAAAAGCTACAACTTGCCTCTGAGAAATGAACTTCTGGTTAAAAACTGCAGGTGGTGAGGTAAGAAAAGGCTTGCAATATAACTTTTTATCAGACTCAGACATTTTAGATCAATACGAAGGCAGTAGAGATGCCAGTTTTAATTGACTGTGAATGCAGTTCAGTGGTTGTTCTGAAGAAAGATTTTGATTTACTTGTTTTATGATGGGAGAGTGGCCATGCCAAATACTATTTCCCAATACTGCAGAGACTTAAACGAAACACATGCTGGATATATCACTCTGAGCCATTCATTTATCATCTTTTATGGAATTTGAGGATTTACTAGGCCCACTTTCTTTTAACTATTAACATTTTATCCAGTTCACAGGGCATCAGCTATTCAGAAGAAAACTGGAAAAGGTCAATACACGTAGCCAGCAATTGCAAAACACATCCCATGCATTGCAATTCACTCTTGACCCAATAACTTCCCTTTCCCAAACTTGATATTTCATAAAACATGGGTATTTTTTATATCTGATAGTTCATAGGACTATCATTAGCCAGATTTCACAGTACTATGCTTTGACCACTTTCCAAGGTGTGGGATCAAATCCAGTATCTGACAACATTTGTAATCCCCTCTAGAAAAATCATTAGCTGAAATGTACAAAAGCGCTTCAAGGCTCCTTGTAGCAAAGTTAAGCCCCGCATAAAACCATTTGGCAAATTTGGGAATAAGCTCAAGAGACACCTGTGAAAGTTACCTGTGCCTCCTCTTCCTTTCACCTTTCAGCTAGCTTTATATTTGAGCAAAGGGGGTTAGATTTACAGAGAACCAGTGGCCCCTTGGCCTCCATAACTAACATGGAGGAGATGCCCTGTTATGCCTATGCACTCTCAGCCACTTTTCAAAAATAAAGTGTATAAGATTACTTATACATGCCTCAGCACACTGCTTGGCTTCAATAGCCATGTGGGTTTACTACTCTTTGTATCGGATTAGTGCAGGAGTTGAAAAACTTTTAATTGAATAATTTATTATTCTGTCCACGTTGCATTTATTAAAACTTTGGTTTGAGCCATATTTAAGTCTAAAATAATTATTTTCATTTTGGGTGTCCTAATTTGGAATCAGTTTAAAGTAAAATATCAGAAATTTGGTGGAAGTTAGCTGTAATTTACAGTTTCATAAAATCCCCCATGTAAATCTGAAGGATAAGACAGGTTGTTGGTAATAACCCGAATTTACAGAACAGATTTTTTTTCTGTTTATTGTGAAGGGTTACCTTTTAAATTTTACTTATATGGACCACTTTTTTTTGACATAATCCATTGTAAAAGCAACAAAGCTCATACTCACATTTATACAAGATTGCAACTCACTGAAGTAACCTAAGGGGTGAATTATAAAGCACTAAATACTTGTCTTTTACAAATTACTAGCAAGAATGAATCTCATTATTTATTTCAATTTCAGGTACTTGAACACCATCTCAGTGCACTGAATTCTGTTGACAGTTGCCAGGAATTTTGTAGGACAAATTCACAAGATTACACTGCAAGTTTTTGCTGTTAGTGTCCAAGTATTACCCATATAAAACATTCATTCTAATTATTTAAATGACAGTGCAGTACCTAAGTCAAGCCTTACAATGAGAACAATTAATCTTGTGGCTTTGAAACTAGGCTGGCACTGAGAGGTAGAGCCAGCATTACACTGTGCTTCCAGGATGTCTTCTAAAACATATTTAAGAAGTTCCTTTGAAAAATGGGAATGGTCATATTTTTTAATTCAAATTACAATTGCCTTTTCTAGTGATAGATCCTTTATAGTAGCACAATAGTAATATAATCTTGAAAAAACCTATTTTACAACTTTAGACCACAATCTGCAATGACTAAATTCAGGAAAAATTGAGGACCACATATAGAGATCGGTGATTCTGGAACAAATACAACAATGGAAAGACTGCAGTAGGTGCCTGCAAAGTGAAAGGCATACAAAAATACGAAAGGCATACAAAATACAAAAACTAACATAAACACATATGGAGAAAGCATCTCCTGCTATTTTACACTCTCTAAACTATGTTACAATCATGTCATGTCTTTTACACTTCTCTTACCCAGTGGCATATGAATTTTATTTCAGTTCCACACTAAATCAATACTAAAGTAGAATGAGATTTTTTTATTCCCCAGATTCATACAATAACTCTGAATAAAATAGTCTAAATCAATTCTCCTGCTCCAAACAGGGTTAACACCGAATTCAGGTCAGGCTGCTCAGGGGTTTATCTAACCTATCTAGGCCTGATGCCTCCAAAGGAGGAGATGCCTCAGTCTCACTTTGAAGCCTATACCAAAGTTTTAACATCCTCCTCATAAGAAGTTGCTGAGTTTTTTTCCCCTTTACATAATTTGGGAACCGCTCCTGTTTCAATTCATAACCATTGTGTCCTCTCCTCCTGCCTTGCAGCTCTGCGAAAGCAAGGCTCTTCTTAAGACCTCCTCCTCAGTTCTGGCAACCTATATTGAAGGTCCATCCTAAGCATCCTCTTGTCCAGGCTAAACAAGTCCCATTCACCTCTACTCCCCCTCACAGAAAAGCTCCAGCTCTCAACTTCATAGTCCACTGCTGATCTCACACAATTTTACTGACTCCTTCTTTGTACTGGAGGGGACCAAAGCTGAACCCAGTATTGCCCATGTGCACATTTTTGTGTTTGTTTGGGATTTTTGACAGTGGTTTTTCTTGTTTAGGTTTTTTTAATGGTGTTATTTTTTGCTGGTTTTTGTTTTGGGTTGGGGTTTTTTTGTTTGATTTGTTTTGCTGTTGGTTTTTTGGTTTTTTTTGTTTTTTGTTTTTTTTTTTTGTCCAGTTACTTAGGTTAATCTAAATGTAGCCATTAATCAGAAATATTACTATAATAGACTAGGAAAAAGGATATAAACCTCATGGCCTGTATCCTGATACTGTTATGAACTCCTAAGATAAAGGTTTGGAGTATATAATATCTATAGTTGTCTGAGTATACAGTTTATTTATACTTTATTTATATCAACATTTGTTATTTTGCACTGGTTTTGGAGTGTCTACTTAACCAAGAACAACATTTCAATACCATTTGGTTCCGAGAACAGGTATAATTTACGAATAATAGATCTGCTGCATGTAAAGGACTAGAATGTTTTCATAATAGTTTTGTTACTCAAAAAAGAAATTGTCAGACAGAAGTATTAAAATTCACACCAAGTTTTCATATTTTACTTTTCATTTTCTCTAGCTTATAATACTTGTGGATTAATTCCTGTGAATTAATTCCTGCTATAACTATTCTATTAAATAAATTACCAAAATCACCCTCATCAGCCCTGCTTGGGTTCTTCCTTGCTTTGGACCACCCATACACCAGGTTCATGTTGTACTCTGCTTTCTATACTCACAGTAGAGAAAACTCTTTGTTCCAACACTATGAAATTTAATCCTTCTCCATTGCTGCATTTTAAAAAGCATCATTTTTGCCTTCATACAGCTCAGTCATTATTTTCTCATGTCACACTTTTCATTGGAAGTCTTATGAATATAAAACTTTTCTCAGACTACAACACCAAAACCCTACAAAACCCTACCAAGCTTGCAGTAAACAAAGCCTGCCTTATTTGCTGTCATCTTGATCTTTTCTGTTTATCAGTATCTTCAATCTTCTCTCTCAACCAGCATAATGTCTTGGGGAAAAAAAAATGCCTTAAATCTTTTTGTAGGCAAAAATAATTATTGCAACGCATGAGTCCCATTATATACAAAAAGCAATGCAACAATTACTTCATTTGTTAGGAAGAGGTTAACATCGCTCTGTGGGCTCCTTGTCAAGTTCCAGCAATTACAAAATGTCTTTGTGTAATGTATCGCCATTCCTGAAGTTTTGTGAAACTGGGGAGGGGAAATCAATATTAAAAATCAGGGAGCTGGAGCCTCCACATGAAATACAGTTTTGTTCTTACCACAAAGCTAAGTGGTTTTGATCTTTCTGAACTTCTCAATCATGTGCGACCAAAGAATTCTTTGCAATGAATTATGTTTGCCTTCTATGTTAATGAAAAGCCAACATGCATAATTTATAGAAGCTAGGAACCAAACATTAAAAAATAAAGTCATAAAAAAGCCATAGGAGTCTTTAATGGCAGAGTTCTCACCATCTAAATGGAACTGTTATACAATATTTTTCTGTCAGATTTATTGGGTTTTATTTGAATATGTTTGACTTCGCAATGATGTTTGTACAAAAATTCCAAAGAGCAAAAACATTAAAAACCAATAAAATCAAACAAATGAATGGTCACAAGAAAAACAAAAAGTCTGTAGAATACTTCATTTTCTTTTAAAGTCAGTACTAGGCTTAAATCTCAGCCATAAACATCTAAAAAACAATGTTCCTCTTTCACAAAGTTGGATCCTAGTATTTTACTTTCTTTTTGCTTTTATGCTGCTACCACTCAGTACAGTGACTTCCTGTAAGGAGTGGTATTCCAAAGTAACTGCCTTCCTCTTTCTTTAGTGACAGAGAAAGGCTTCTTCCAGATGCAGGAATTGAAAAAGCAGTGGAAAACAAGAAAAGATCTGAATCCTGAGCCACAAGCATCAATAAGCAGCATTTCCATTGCCTTGCACAACTTCAAAGTATACATTACCATATATGTTTTGCAGTGTCATATCATCCCTGCACCCTCATCCTCATATAAATAGGATTGTAGAGTAAACATTCTATTGAAAGACAAAGCTAGCAATATAAAATGTTTTTTCACCCAGTTCCTGCTTGTGGGACATATTATTTGCTTGGTGTTCAGAGCAATCAGATTTTTCACATAACAAGTAACAATCATCTCTCACCCTTTTAAAATTACATATATATATATACATATACATATATATACATATATATATATATATAATCTGAGCTTGTCTACTTAAGGTGAGGTTTTATCTACCCTGTCTTGCAAACTGGGACTAGTAGAGCAGAGAGTTGCTCTACTATCACTCTAAGTGCTAAGCTGTTGCTGATTTCATATGAAAATGCAACTTGATTGAGGTGTATTAATACAGATTTCCAGATAAAACAACTACTTTGTACATCTGAAGAATTAATTTTCCAAAGTACCTTCAATAACTAAACAGCAAGATCTTAACCAAAATGTTCCATTGATAGTAAGTTTGAAGGTATGTTTTGAGAAAGCATTACAAACTATCAGTAACACAAGCTTATTCTGTGCTGATGCGAATTACACAATTATGAGCAAAGTTAAGTAAGATTAGACTGCTTAGTTCTGTAAGCAGAGGAATGCAATAGTTTCTACTTTGAAAACAACTCAAGAGCTGGATCTCATTCCCAAGGAAAGCCTAATCAGGCTGAACTGTTTCACAAGTGAGCTGGTTAGACAGCACAAAACACCATTTACCTACAACAAAAACTGAATCATCTGTGCAGATGGGAAAGAGCTCCCTTGAACAACACCCTTCCCTGCTTCTTAAAATCAGTAACTGAGAAATGTGTCCTCTCCATTTATTACTGCAATATTTTTTATGAATATTGAAAATAAAATATTAATTTGGAGAGAAGCTGTTACAAAATTTATTGTCAAGTTTAATAAGGTAAATCATTGGATCCTACATTGCTTCTAGTGATAATTATGGATTACAAATCCAGAAACAACCTTCTGTTCACCTTTTCTTCTAGCTAACCTACTACATTTTGGCATTTCCTGTTCGCCTGTGGTAGGTCTGTCCAGAGGTTACAAAGAAAACAAGCTAGGAGAAAAATGTGTACTCCTCACTCTGATTGCAGTCTTTTTTCCCCAAGCATAGTTCCTATGGTAAGACAGCCTTCTTCCTTCTAAACATTTTAACACAAAAAACCTACTTCTCAGGGTTAGCCATAACAAATTCATCATCTTAGTTCCAAGAAGAGATACATGCAAAGACCTGTTCTACAGGTTGTCAAAAATAATTGACTAATTTTCTTAAATGGCTGAATGACAGGAAGCACTGACAAGACATTACAAGACAAAATTATATTTTTTGTTCCCCACATAGAAGTTTTACTCCTATGGGGTAAAATTAACTGAATAAAAAAAATACTGAAAGAATTATTGTCAGGCATTTGCTTCCTCTGTAGCATCTAAGAATTAAAACCATTAAATCATCTGCTTCAAAGTGCTGGTTCGCTGTTATTATTACAGAAATTAAGTCTTCAGATATTCGAAAGCCCCACTAGCTTCATACAAAAAAGTATAAGCAATTCCTAATATCTCTATATATGACATTGTCTCCATGATGATTAAACAGATCAGGAATTGGAGAATAATTATAGTAATTAAAAATCTTCGTTTCATATGGGACCACATTCAGTACCACTGGTATAGGGATTTTGAAGTCTTTAATCAGTGTACCAGCGGGCAAGAAATCAACACTATAAAAAATATGGAAAGAATTTGACAGACCTTTCTGACACTTCTATCATATTTAATTACATTCCTCTCAGATTTCTATGGGAAGATTCAAAACTGACACTGACTTCTATTAATGTCTTCAGACATATTTAGAACACACAGAGTTATTAGATCTTTGGAAATTTTAGGTCTTAACTATTATTAAATTTTAAAGAACTTTGCATTAGAAGCGTGGACACTAGCAAACAACTAGCAACTCTGAGTTGACAACCTCAGAGGCCAAAAATTAAAATAACTATATATCCTCCGATCTACTTTCCCAACTACAGACTCACCATGGCAATATGGCATGAAGGAATCTGTACCATTGCTGTGTCTGATTTTCCTTTTCTTTGGAATACATGGTTAAATAGACAATGAAGTAAATCACACAGATTCTTTAGTAAGTACTTAGTGAATTTAGAGTCACTAAATAAATTCTTTATGACTCAGAATCAATTTAAGAAATCCCATAATAAATAAAGAATTTTTCTCTACACCCAAGTCATCTAAAAGACTGTTCATGAAAATTATGCAAATGTAACCTCCAACACAAGTTAAGCACAGACCCATCAATTATGGTTTAGCTGTCCGTAAGGAAAATAAATATGCTGCATACAAGATCACATACCACTCATTCTAACCTTTCACAAATTAAAATTCCATAACTACATTATTTATTACTTAATAGACTACCACACTGAGTAACTAATTTATTCATTGATTTTAGACAATTGAGTTAATAGTAAATCAAATACTTTACAGCCACAGATTTTGCTAAGATACCTTCTGCAGCTGAAGTTTGCATTGCTGCAATGACTCGCGCCCAAGTAGTCATTTGGCTAAATTCCAATCAGGATTCTACTGTGTTATGCAAATTCAAAGCTTCATGATTAGAAAATTAAAACTGTTTCTGAATGTAAATAAATATAATTTTTTAACTGTGAAAAGGTAATAGCATATTTATACTACCCTAGAAAATAGTTATTCTTATAAGTTCTTTCTTTACCAATACATAGCAATAAACTCAGCCAAAAGCCATTTTCTATCTTAAGCATCTCAAAGTAAAATGAGTATCAATATCAAATAGGACCATTTGAATCCATTTAAATATCATTGACAATTTCTTTCACCAATTTTTTTTTTTTTAGAGAGCAACCAAGGAAATTAATGCAATCCCATACTTTAATAGGAAAGTAGATCTCTTTGGTTAACATAATGAAAAACTTAAATAGTTTCTAATTGGGTCAAACTGTCAGTAAGGGCCCTTTCTCATAATCTGAGATCTGAGATCAGGAGAACAAAATTACTGCTCCATTATTTTATGCAGATATTCTAGATGGCCAAACATTACTTTTACAGTCGATATCCTCCTCATTACAAAAGTCTGATTTGATTAAGCACCTTTGATGCTTTGATAGAAAGACTGAAAATTACTTCAGTGATTGAAGTAATCAGTGCTAATAAAAATGGAATTGGAAGAGCTGTGTGTGCTGCACTGCTGTAATTCATATTTATAATTTTTTATTAAACTCTGAGCTATGGATCATAAAATAAAAATTTATTTAGGCTAAGACAGAAATATATGTATAAACTTGGCATAACTTGAAGCTGAAATTATACTTTCCTACATAGCCAGAACCAAGTAAAGCAGTAAATGTAGCACAATCAACAGGACAACACAATGCCAAACCTGAAAATCTCATTTCTGATGACCACAGGTACCATATCTACAAATACTGGTAAGCTTTCTGGGTAAAAGTTTCAAAAGTATTACTAAGTAAATCCTAAATAAAAGGAATAGTAGAAGTTATACTAAGCATGGTTGTATCCAAATAAAACAGAATTTCACCTGACACATTTCTGTGGTTTGAAGACAACAAACAACACTTACCAAAGTGTAAGATTTTCATCAGCTGGCAGATTTTCACAGCTCAGGAACTGACTATGTCTTTCACTGCCTCTAAGTCCCAGTATTAGTCAGGATGAGTATTCACACTCCTAACCTGTTTATTAGTGATTTTTAACATAGCTATCAAATAATACACAACTGTACATTCATTCCTTTGATCAGCCAGCAAACAAACTCTCCTAAAATAAAGGAAAAAAAGAAGGCTAAGTAAACACAGAAAAAAGCTTTCTATTAACTTCTTTCACATGTTGCAACCTTAATTGCACAGTAAAGCAGCATTTCAGTGAAAAAAAAATCAGCCAAAACCAACACCAACAAACAAGTAACCCTAGAGAGCCTGTTTCTACTTAACTACTTTCCCCATTTTGACTTTTTACCAGCAAGAAGAAAAACACAACCCATACAAAAAATACAAATCTTCCCATAAAAGCTCCTTCCCAGGTTGACTGTTAGTGCACATGGGAATTTAGTACAAAGACATTTTCTGCAAAACTTCCAGCTTACACAATGATGACTGAAAATATTACATCTCTGTTAAACTGACTTGCTATTTATCAGGTCTACAGGGGAGACTGATTCTGGAGAAAATATTTAAGACTGAATAGAGACATGGCACAAAGAGAAGCACTTTTCATTTTATTATTGAAAAAGCTTTGCCTTCTACATCTCCAATTTCATCCTAATACACAGATGATTTTATACCTATTTAAGCTGTCACTGTACAAACACCATTTCCATCATAGTCCTAAGTAGCAGAAAATTTTTAAGAGTAGAACTATTTACAACCACCAATCTTTTTTCTTCCTCAAGGAAAACACTGCAGCATTATGTATATTGTTTTACAATGTCTATTGTTAAAAATTTCACAAGGAACATACAAGTTTATGTGGAGACCTGTTGTCTGTAAAGGGAGTAAGGTTACAGATCAACAACCAAATTTTACAAGGACTTTCACTGTCACCAAGGGGTCAGTTTGATTAACCCTTTATCAGCACAGCTTTGCCTCATGAATACAGCAATTTCCCAGTTTCAGAGAATTTTCCTCTTGCCTGTTCCAACAGCTTCACTTCTCCCAAGAAATCTGGCCAGTGTTGCTGACTTTAATTTTAGATTTCTGCTAATTTACTTGTTAAAAATAGTACTTCTGTCTTAATACTATATATTTTGAAATATTGCCCATTCTGTAGCACTTAGAGACATGTATGTGAAAAAAAAGAAAAAAAAAAGTAGTTAAAATATTCACTGCTTTCATGCACAGAACAGGACCAGAAATCTAATACTGTGTCAGCAGACAGACTGTTTCAGAACCACATCCACACACTCTCTGGCAATATGCAAACTCACTGCCTCACCCTTATACACTTTCTTCTTCAAAGCAGATACCAAAGAAATTATTTTGTCCCCAGTTTTTTAACATCAAAGACAGTAGGCAAAATTAATCCCTAGTGTAACCCGATGGAATTAGTCCTTGGTTTTACTCCCTAAGGAAAGCACTACTCCAAAACACACATTTAATTAATATCCTCTCTTGCCTATAGATTCCTATAGGGCTTTTAAATTTTTCCTTGTGGCATGCTCTTTGCAACTAGTCTAAATTCATACAAAGGCCCCTTCTATCCTTGTGCTTTATTAGTGCTAGGAAATAATTTTAACATGTATGTTAAAAGATGTTTCCACAAGAACACGGATAACACAGAGTGAACACTCAACAGTGGAATTTTGCAACTACCATAAAGGAAAACCAAGGAAGTAGCTTTATAGTCTGTCACAGCATATGGAAAACTGGTGAAAGAGAAGGGGAAGCAATGGCCCAAGACAGATAAAACTGAGTATGGAAAAAAAATAAAGTTTGACCACTATCTTGCTCACAATAATAATCAAAGGCAAAGCTCCTATTAGCTAAAAATATATAGGATCAAGATTTTCATGAAGTGGAATAAAATTCTCTCAGTTCTCTCAAGCAGAGATTATTACTGAATTGATGGAAGCATATACTGAAGGGTCTTTCTGAAAAAAAATTATCTTTAGTGCACATAGAAGTAAGATGAAAGATGGTTTTCTGAATCAGAGAAACACAGCAGCCAGGAAGAGAAAACTGAATAGAAGTGTAATGGAGAGGAGTAATATAACCAGAACTGCATTCAACTTCTTGATATTAGAATTAGACAAACCAGGTAAAATAAAGACACAGGCTTGTTTCAAAAATCCTTTAACTGCCTCTGCACGTGTTACCATTTCTAGCTCTGAAGTGCAGGAATACTGGACAGCAGAGACATGTGGGTATTTTATGTTATAATTTGCAAATATGTGCATTTCCAAAGTTTACTTAACAAAGAAAACCAAATGAACCCTCACACCCATATTCCATGATTCTGAAAAAATCCCAGCATTAGCATACTTAGCCACAAGAAAAATGTGAATTTAGATTTTTATAAAGACAAACTATATAATTGTGAACTGCTATACATGACAAAAAAGATGTTTCTGAAATCTGCTGCAACATCATCCAGCTCCTTAGATTGCCTAGAATGCCAGGACCCAAGACTCCAATAAGAAAAGATCAGTGTCAGCCCATGAGACCCAAACTAATGCCCTTAGCGAGGTGTTTGCATAATGAGGTTAATACATAGAAAAACATCTGAAACTTTTTGTTCTTGGGCTTTTTCCTCTGACTTGTACTTTCTCTGGAAATAGCCAACTGAACAGAATCACTAGCCATGCTAATGCAAATGTCTTTGGCTACAAAGTATCCGTGAGCTCTAAAAACCTCAAATATCTGGAATTCAGCTTCTGGAAGCATTTTAAACTAAATCTCATTTTACACAGCTGATAAGAATATTGCTTCATAGAATGCGCTATCTGTGGTACAATGTGCTCTTCTACTATGAAGGTCATGCCAAACATTCCATATTTCATTATTTTCTCATGTGTGCAGGCTTTTTACAATAAAAAAATTCAACTTTTATTGTACTATATTTTCAGCTGCTACGATTCCTAAGGTACAACATGATTTTTGAGAAAGAAATTAAAAGCAGTAACAGCTTGAAAACAAAATAAAGCTTGTGCCTTTAAAGTCTCTTCCCCCAAATTTAAGTGACGTTGCAACACACACCCAACTCCGAGTGCAATCCAGTTTACAGTAACTGATTATTTGCAAAACCATTCTAAGATACAGTGCTAACACGCTCTTGCATGCCAATAAATGGGGGTAATTTATCATACATGCTGTTGATTTGTATTTTCTTTTCCAAAAATTTATAACTTATGAGAAAAGTTCGTTAGAGCAGCACTCAAAATCACTGTTCACCTGAATGCATTCTGGAGAGAAACTTCCCCTAGTACCATGGAAAACAACCATGTCAGGGTTCTATAAATGACCTTTTTATCAAGGGGTAAGCTTTCTAACTTTATCTACAGCTCTTGCTCAATTAAAAATTCAGTAGCAGCTTCCAAAAATCATGGAGCAGGTAGATTGTCCTAGCCATACTCACATTTTGGTGAGACCTTGGATGTACTGCAGTCAAAGGGAAGGAATACTCCAACCTACTTCAGGGAAGGAAGCTCTCAAGCCTGCTATGATGTATTACTCCATAAGCAGTTCCACTGGTCAGCAATAATACAAGAACAGCAAGACGTGGTAGAATTACCAGTCATACAGCTCTTTTCAATTCTCAAGGAACAGCTATGTTTATTTGGCTTGAAGGACAGCTTTTAAGAAAATATTTTGAACCCCAAAACTTACTTCTGATCCTGATTTTCTACATGACCTTGGGTAAATTTCAAACTTAATATACTTCAGCTCCTCCTGCACTAAAATGAACGCACCATAGCATACACAGCTCTATAAATCTCTATCCTGCTTAGATGAAAGGCATTTTGCAATGTAAGTGCAAAATGTTGTTATTTATTAAAGGAGGCTTCTACCACAGCCCTTCACTTAATGTTGTTAGGGCCACCCTTTACCTTTAAATCTAGCAAGACAATTATTGATTAATGACCACATCACCTCTGTGAGAAATATAAAAGCAATATAAACATGCCTTTTCCTGACAGATGAGCTGTCTTAAGCAGTGACTTGTGTAGTTTTATCTATTTATTATAATGCCCCCCACTTTAGTATTTTCCAGTAGTCTTAAGTGGATACACTTTAGCCAATCCTAGTTCCTGCGTGGTGTGCTGGGACACCACACTATAGTTTATAGTTTATGAGTAACTCACAGGCTCTTGTACAGATCAGTTCTTTTGTCCTTACATTTAGGTTTTTCATTTCATTGCAAACACAGGTTCAAATTTCCAACCCAACAGGTGGGACTAAAAATAGATAAATATTTATAATAAAAAAATAAAATATCATCTTAAACTACAAAATATTTAGTAGTTAATATTTAGTATTATAAGTATACCACTAACAATTGAAGCTACTTTATTAAACTTGATAGGAATCTCCACTATCCAGGGCAATATTGGCCACTTAAATCCTGGGGAAAAACTTATGCTGCATTCAAAGACACCATACCATGAATGATGTGCTGTTGGGATTGCTGTAGTTCTTTGTACTGAATGCAATTTATTGCTCAGAATTCATACCTACCTTCAAATAGCAGGGACTGAAAATGTACAATAATACTTATTAGTATGTAAAAGAAACACATTAGTAATCTATTTTTGGAGTGCATTACTGAAAGAAATTTCCCAGTTATTACACACACCAGTTATATGGTGTTGCTGGCAACAATTTCATAAGTTACCAAAAATTCATCTTAAAACTACACTTGGCCTGAATGAATTTTACTAGAAAGCTGTTTAAGAGAATCACTGTACTTTGCAGGCGGTGAAGGGGTGACTTATTTAGCAATTACTTTATCTTGGAAAGAAGTAATAAAAAGCAAGACATTCAGCTAGAAAGTAACAATCTACCTGGAGGAGGTTATAGTTTTCCAAGAGTTGATATATTTAATAATTAAGTGTAAATCTACTAAAACACACTATCCTCTGCTAAAATTACTTATTAAAATTAGCACAGAGAGGGAGAGTAAAACTCTAAGAATGGGACATGCTTGGTAACAGAAAAACATTATATTAGCCATAGATAAACTGACTGAAATAAGCAGACTGTCAAAATAGGACAGGAGCAAACTGTTGCATCCCAAATATGAGGACAGCTTTATAACGTGACAATGAGTTATAACTAAGGAAGAATGCACACAAAATTACTTTTTCATCCCCCACAACAAGAATTTGTTATGAACAGTAACCAACTGCACATTGAAGTTGAAATACCATCAAAATCCATCCATTTAAGAACATCAAAATCAGTTTCTAAGACATTGGATAAAATGTAAGGAGTACAAAACATAACTCCTCTCCCATTGCCAATTAATAAACTCATCTCTAGATTATCAGGAATTAAACAAATTAACAAAACAACTTAAGAACAGCAATAAAAAAACCCTATCACAACTAAACACAAATCCCCCCCACATCTGCAACTCCCTGTAGCAGTTTTTGTAGAAGAGCAGCCTTATTTCTTTTTCTAACAGCCATAAAGGTATCTCATCCTAAAACAAGCAAAAGATGCAAGGCATCCCCTAACTGTGAATCTAGGTCTAAAAAGAACCTCTAAATCTCATGAAGCCTCAAGGTAAACTAAAGCTTCAAGGTACAGTGGAGTTGTTGGAGGCATTTCTTTACCTATATATTGTACTTTGAATGCATCAGTATCTGCATTATTTAACACTGACAGTGCCAAATACATTATCTAGTCGTACACAGAAAGATCTCCAAAAAGCAAGTGAAACCACAGTAAGAATCATTGCTCTAAAATCCCAGCCTAGCCTGAAATAAGGGAAATTCATAGATTTTAATAAAATCTACTTCTGCATCTAATAGTCTACATTTTGCTGAAAACTTTTATATCCAATGGATATCACAGGCAGTCCTACCAGGCCAATGCATGGGTAAGTCACATGTGCAAGAATTTGTAGAAAACAAAGTCAGCCAGTGCTGAGGTAAAGTCACTGGTACCTTGCTCATTAATTTACAAGAAGTCCCACATTGGACCCAGCTGCTTTTAGCTTTCCTTTATTCTCCATTTTCTTTCTTGCTACTAGTATATTTCTTGAGCATAGATAATTGAAACCTATCTAAAGAATAAGAGGTCTAAAATTCAACATCCACAGATCTGCTAAAGTATAGTCTTCCAAGAGCTTCAGTGTTTAAATGAAGGGGGGGAAATTTTGCAAGAGCTATAAAAACAACTACTCTTTGTTTAGTGAAAGAGTTTTACATACCAAAGTAATCAATAAATTATCTGTATGACCTTCACAGCCTCTGAATCCTTCCCCTTCCTGGGAGTTCAGTGGGTACAAATGAGGTCTCTATTGCATATCCAGGATTCCCATTCTTTTCCTCCAATTATCACGTTGCTCTGAGTTTTCCCTTCTCTCTAAACTACTTGGTAAGAAGTAACTTTTTTTAAGTGGCTGTTCATCAAGCAGATGACCCTTGACCATCTTCACTTTATAATCTATCCAGTATTGAAGGAAATTGTAATCAACAGAAACATTTTTTAAAAGGGCAGTGGGTTGTTTAGAATTCAACACTGGGGGAAAAAACAAAGAATTAATTTTAAGCCATTTGTTCAACAAAGGTGTCTGTCTTTGAAAAAGTTACAAGTTTCATAACACAACTGGATGGAACTGTTCTCTAGACCTACCCATCTTTTCTCTCCGAATGCAAAATTTTTTCATTGCTAGCACTGTGCCATGAGCCTGGAATTCTACTCAGGAAAAGTCTCAGAAAAAAGACACAAGGATGCAAGTAGTTTTCCAATAGAAATTAAATTTGCAGTGTGATAAAAGTATACGCAAGGAGTTCACAATCTGAAGCCAGTATGCATAAAGTATAGATACCCACATTCCCTATGGAAAGATTTAAAAAGCTCTGCAGGAGCTGCAAATAGCAGTGAGGCCTAAAGCAAAGCCAAGGAACACTTGGAACTTCTGAGAAACTGAATGTCAACACAATATCATTTATGAAAGCATGCGGTAAATTCTGAGAAGCTGCCTTGCAAGTCTCAGTTCAACCAATGACTTTAGCAGGAGCTTAATTGGTTTTCCTTCTACCCTTCTTCTTGAGCTGGTTCTATTTTGACCATTGAGTGAAAAGCAACAAGCAGTGTAAATCTCCTAATCCGTCACTCATGACATTTAAACAGACTGCGTTGTCGTGAACAGCATGACTCAGGTTAAATTTCCATTAAATACTTCCCTGCTTTAATTATTTTTTCAACGAAAATCGACACTAGTAACACACAAAAAAAAAATATCCCATCATAAGCAGGCAAATTGGCTGGAACTCTATCACAAAGCTGTCACTAGGCACAGTGAAGAATTCACTATCAGGTGGTATCAGGTGGTATCAGGTGGTTACCCATCAACAGAAGAAAACTCATCATCTTTAAAGGCTCACCTTTTCAGTCTGTATGAAGTTCAGAAGAACCAAAAAACTCTGAAAATTCCAGACAGCAGAAAAGCAGTGCAATAGAAAGATTAGTGTCAAATAACTATTACTTTTATCAGTATTAGAGCAAATAATTCGAGGTATAATGTATCCTGCAATCATGTGAGAATATACTTAATATTCATACTGCAATGGCAATAGAAATAAGAGAGTCTGCACATACAGAAGGACTGTTACAGCCCTAAATTTCAGCTAGGTGCATGAAACAATCATATGCATAAATGTATTCCTACTCAATATAACAGTCCACTGATATTAAAACACATTCTGGAAACCATTCACTCCAGCGGTATGAACATCACAATCAGCTTATTAAAATAGTTGACTAATTAATTGTGTGCACATGTGGCTACTCCATCCTAAAATGTATCCTAATAGCTTCAGTGATTTAAATGCCATTATGAAGAGAGATAGTTGAAAAATCTGGACCCCATTCATTTGCATAGTAAATATTAGACTATAAAATGTGATTTTCTCATAATTATTAACCAGTAAAAAGGTACTTTTTCTTTTTTTATGTGGCTGATACTCTTTTCAACCTCCAGAGTAACAGTTGAAAATAAATTTAAAAAATTTACAACTGTAGGCGAAATTACTAGATCAATATAATAATTTTAAGAAAAACTCTAAACCTTACAGAACCATACCAATGACAAAATGTAGAAAATTCAGGAATATTTCCTTTTGGTTAAAATGAAGAACATCCAATATATTGACATCTGGTAAAATATAAAAACTAGTAAAAAGTTATTCAACCTGACCAGAATTTGTACTTAATCTTATAAAATATGATGACACAAGAATTAGATGAGACTTTAAGCAAGCTTTTTCTACTGCATTCCGCTTCATTACAATACACTAAACAAATTTTGAGGTAAGAGGCTAAAAGTCTCAACATTTTTCATGCATAGAGAGGAGTCTTTGGCTTTCTAGTTCATGTGTCACTCAAATTACATCATTATCATACATGAAGGAAAGAATAAGCTGTTTTAGAAAATCTGGAGATGTGGCCAATATCTCTGGGAGATACAGGGAATGGCCACATCTTCTTTGAGGAAACTGGCAATCTTTCCTTGCCATTAAAAACAAATATAGCCCCTGAAGAAAACTGGGGAGTTTTTTAACATCTTTAACTCATAGGAGGGACATAACCATGGTCAAATGATGGGAAGCTAAGATGTGGTACTATAACCTCTCCATCATCTGCCATATAAAGTGTGCCCCAAGATGCTAAACTTGAGCTCTGATGCCTTTTCCAAGTACTTTTCTTCTCCCAGAATGATTGTGAACCCCTAAAACTAACACATCTCCAACTGAAGCAAAGACAATACAGGCAACAAAAGGAAGATCAGCAAAAGATCAGCAGGAGAAGAAAGTAGTAATCTCTGAGTCTATTCAAGTAACCTGAAGATCCAGTCATCTCCCAATTCACTTCAATTTCATCCAACAATCTTTTGCTTAAACCTAGAATTCCAGAGTCTAAAATAGAGTCCTCCTTTTAACCTCCTTCAACATACAGAAAATGCAGGATGATTGGTTGAACACATGTACATAAAATCAGACAAGGCACCCATAATAATGAGATAAGCTAGAATTATGATAGCCCAATCCACTTTTGTTCAGACAGGATATAACCAGTTCTTCAGACTGAAAGTCAGCACAATCCAAGTCACGCACAAACAATTTAAAAAATTATCTGAGCATATCTAACTTCTGCAGAGAAAATTTAGGAATAATTTATAAATTTGTCAGTTTTGACATAGAGGTTGCTGTTTCTTATAGTAATATAATTGCTGAGGAACATACAGATCTTATAGTCCAACCTCAAGAACTGCTTGCAAAAGGCTACAGCCATCAAGGAATGTTTTGACTACACAGCATTTCCTGAATTAATGACAACATAAGACCTTTTTACTGGTTTAAAACCATAAATATGAGAATTCATAATGTTGATGATAGTATAGCTTAATAAAAAAATGAAAGTAGAGGATTAATTAGTTCGTTTTTCGCTTGGTTGGAGGGGTTTTTTTTGTTTGACTGTTCTAGTTAGAGTATCCATTCAGTAATATATCACATGGGCATTGAGTTACAGAAGAGTTTTTATTGTGGGTTTAATGCATCGAAAGCATAGTTTCAGCTGCTAGAAAAATTCAAACAAGCCCTTCAATTGAGTTGCACATGAGCAGGACCACTATCTTCAAGATAATTCATGCTGCTTCACAGACAGTTCTTAAAAATAATTATCTATTTCCCTAATGGACTTGTTTTAATCCTCCAGTATGGTCAATGGGTTTTTTTTCCCCACAGAATAGTATTATATATGACCACAGAATCTTTTAATGTCTTGAGCCTAAGTCCACAGGCCTACTTTTCAGGGAGCAGATCAGTCAGCCTAAAAACTGAATCTGAAATAAGACCAAAATGTTTTAAAAATGCATTAAAAACCACAAGAATTATTAGTTGTGCTTGTCAAGTCCATTTTAACAGTTTTTACAAGTCTAATTCTGACACTGAGTGAGAAAGAGCAGGCAAAAAACCTAACTATAACTTATCAGGGAAAACACAAAGAAATGTAAGCTATCTTGAGTGATTCTCAACAGCTGCACTTTAAAAACAGAATCAGAACTGCAAGTGCATAAACTCTGATGAAAACAGTGATTTATTTTTAAGTATGTTGTACTTGGAAAAATCATTATAAACCAAAACAAGGCAGAACTCAGCAATGGAAAAGCAGCTAAAAGACATCCATATGGGCTTCATTTTTTCATACCAGATTAATCCTCTTGCCCTCACTGTTCTTTTCTGTGCCCCCAATTGTATTCATCTATCTCTCTTGTATTCCTGACATCTTCAATAGAGACCTCAGAGTTGCTTGTCTTTATCCTTCCCTTCCTTAGAACTAATTATCCATCTGCTTGGCATTCAGGTCCTTTCCAAAATTTCCATAGACTTACGCATTCATATGTACATGCAGGACAAACTCAAATCCAGGGGAAATTAGGTCCCTAAGTGTACTTGCAAACCTGGATATGAAAATCAGGCTGGAAAAACAAGAGGCAACAACACAGCAGTAATTTATTCTACATTTGATTCTGCAGACTTGAAGGCCAATGCACCAAAAGTGGAATTGGAATTATGGGAGAGATCCAGAAGTATCTTCTCAGGATTCTCTAAGTTAAGAGTTGAAATACCTAAGAAGGGGACATTTCATTCCAGACTGCAGTCCTGGTCCCTTGCCTAACATAGTCTATGGGCACAGCAAAATATCTTCAAAGTAAAAGGCCCAAAACCCCCAAAAATCTGTGTTTAGAAATATTATAATTACATGGGTTGGAACTTTACCTCTCTTCTTCATCAAAAGCATGACTGCCTACCAAGATTCTCCAGTTAGAACAGATCAAGGACAGAAGCCTCCACTGAAGACAGCCATTGTATCTTTGTCAAAAACCTCTCTTGATTTTGAATATGTACAGCTGTTATGCTGAGCTCCTCTCTGAAGCAGACATTGGGGGAGTATTTTCATAACACTCAAAGAACACAACTCCAGGAATTTTCAGGCATATCCCCCCATTACTTGATGAGAAGTAGTGAAACAAGGGAACTTTCAGTCCAACAGATTTCCTTAGTGCATTTAGGGCATCTCTAAGGGTAAAGTAGAGCATGAGCTCACCACTGTTTACTTAGGATTTTTTGTCCACTTCTTCTAAGTCCTATTTTAAACACCAACACAGGTGTTTCCAATCTTACCTTTAGAAAATAGACACTGTGAAATCAATTTCGGTACAATACACCACCATGAGAAGATATTACACCACTATGTAATACAACAGACAGAAAAACCACTGTATATCTTCTTTAAAAATAAAAATCTAAGTTGTTCTTGAAAAATAATTATTGTCAATTGTATCATTTCATGATAGCTTTGTTGAAGAGTATACATTGTACAGTAACAGCGCTTAAAGAAAAAGAGGAAACTAACTTTTCTGAGGAAGAAATTTTGTATGGTATCTCAGTGAACGTTTATTTGTAATTGCAGCCCCCACCTTCACTATTCATGGTATTGCCTCTGTAAAAACAGCCAGCAATTGTCAATCACACAGCCCAGTGAACAATAAGCTGGTATAGAGTTTCAGAGGAAGAAAACTGAGAAAACAATAGAGGAAACGTAATTTTGGCAGAAAGTTGAAGATACAGAGTTTGTTGCTGCTTCCATACCTCAGGAGAAACCTCCCTTCCTGCCTATTTAAATAACAGCAACAAACACGCACAAGGAACAAGAATACAAAGCATTTAAAATTTTGGCTCAGCATCATGATAATAGACAATATAAAAGCACGAGGGTATGAGGACATCCAGTAGTGCCATGTGTTGGAAGGGCCAAACACTGCATGCAAGGTACTAAGAGACTACAGCCTCTGCTGAAATAATTTGCAGGCACTTGGGATGATGCCGCTGGTTGTGCACTGCCAGCTGTTACACAACACATTCCTGGAATGAGATCAGCATAAATGAGCAAGGCTATGTTTAGTGTGGGACATAATGGGTTATGAATCAGGAGCACTGAAGACAAGTTGGTCTTTTTCTTTAAAAAAATACATGTTTCCAACATGTATTAAACACACCAGTAAAACAGTGACTGCAACTTTGAAAATATCACTGCAACCATTTATTCCACTTAACATACCACCTGTATGACAGAAAACAAAAATATGTGAATACAAATGGAAAGTAAAATTCCACCACAGTTAAATATACCACACAGAGAGACCTTTCCATACAACATTATCAGTCAAAATAAGAAATGTCAGAAAACATAACGTCAGTGAAATCGACTAATAAAATTAAATTTCGTCAAGGCTGCAGCCAGAGGAGACAGCAATAAAACCTTGGTAAACAACCTTACGCTATGTTTTAGAAAAATATCAGAGGAAGAAAATCTAGCATCATTTTTTATTTTTATTTCAATCCTGACTATTTCACTCTATTAGAGTTCTTTTTGCAATTAATTGGAGAATCAAATTAAGGGGGTTAGTCATCTAACTACCTAGTAGGCAGGTGCAATCAAGCAAGAAGGTGACTAAATCCCAAAATTTAATTAAACAATTAAACAGCAAAATAAAGTTGTGCTTACAAAATTATAGGTCATCTTTCAAAAATAACCCCTCAGGGTAAGAAGAAGGAAAAAAAAAAAGAAAAAAGAGACTTCCTTATACTTTCTCTGAGATTTGCAAAGCAACTGATCCTGATACTTCAGCACCCAAAGGCTTTTCTGTTAGAATGAAACACACAAAATAAATTAAAGGAGGTTCATCAGCAACACTTATGCTTTTAATGTCCCATACAGCTTTATAATTAGACAGATCTGATCCATGTGAGCCAAATTAATCTACAAACTTGATTAAACCAAAACTCTAATTGAGGTTTCCCTGTTCCGTGGATCAAATTATTAAATCACTTTGATCTACACCAGCACAGATATAATGTGCTCTTTTTTAAAGCCACCAGGTTTATAAAGCCATGGTATCTTTTTCTTTTTTTTTTGTTCAGAAGCCTGTGGACAAGTTGAAACACATGAAGCTATCCAACGTGAACAATGTGAAGTGGAGGTAGAGCAAAGAACTCCTCTCACTGTAACTACCCCCCACTTTTCTGTTGAATCAAAACTACAAAGTTTTATGGTGGAGCCAATTATCAAGTCAATTTGGTTGCTTTTTCCTTTCTGGGTCTTTTCCTGATGCAGGTCTTTAAACTTCTGCCCCTGTTAAGTCTGTGAATCAGTGCAATTTACAGCACTCCTTACAATAACTGAAGATGGGCAAAAGGAAGCACAGACAAGAGATACAAGGTATTTTATGTAGGGAGGATAATTTATTTTTCACATATCAACTTAAAGAGAAATTAAACTCCAAGAACACTTTAAAAAAATAGGGGTTTGTCCTACACTTCATTTAAAAATAGTTTGATATACTTCACTAAATCATAATGGAGAACCACAAACTCATGCTACATTGCATAAGAACAACAATGAATGCTGCAATTCAAAACAGTTACAACAAAATACTTTAAGAGCACAGCTTTCAAGTGGCAGTGAAGTGCTTTAGCTTCAAAATACTTCTACATTTAAACCAAAAAGCAGAGATAAATATTTACTGGACAAACTAAAAAGATCAGAGCTACCTCAGGCCTCCGTTCTGCAAACCACCTGTCTATGAAAAAAAACATGCATACAAATGGTGAAAATAGAAGTGACTACAAAGACATAGTTGATCCTAAAAGCTACTATAAGAAATCTTCAAAGGCTTTTTGGATTTTTTTAAAGTATGCTTCTTTTTTTATCCTGCAGAACAAGATAAGAGAATATAAAATTAAACAAAATTTCAACTCAGTTCAGAAAAAAGTGAGTGAAAAGATATTCATCCCTTGTACATCATTCTTCTGAGAAAAGGTTTTGTTTGTCAGACCAGCAATGCCTGAGGGAGAGTGCCCTCAAAGAAGCACTTTTTCACAAGACAATTTCTGTCTAAAGGAAATGTGTTTGAATCAGAGCAGTTTGGATGCATAAACCTAATAAGGTACAGATGTATTTTTCCTTTCTCCATAGAAAAAAGTTTAAATCAGACTGAGAAAAGTACAGTTAATAGTCTAAAGATGCAGCAAGGATAAGAAAAGTGGTTAGGGCAAGCAATTTTAGACAAATTATGTACAGGGGGAGTTACCATATAAAGGATAAAGGTGATCGAGTCATATCAAAGTTCAAGCTGGTCAGAAAAACAATAACCTTTTAAAGGAATCTAGTATGAAAAAAATGTATTTTCTAATAAGAACTCTTGAAAAAATCCCAACCACATGAAAATCTAATTGTCTATCTATTTGGCAAGTACTGAGCAAGCCATTCTTTCTTAAACAGTACACAGATCCTGAAGTGTACTGAGCATGTTTTTAAAGGCTCCCTTCATTGATGGATAAGTGTAAACTGATTGCAAAATTTTGCACCTGAGCAATAAAGAGCTAGTTTCAAAATTATATTGAGACTTTCGAAACTTCCCGTAATATTTGACTAGAGTTAAACTCTCGGACAAGAAGAATCTAAAATTTCATCATCTCCTGATTACTGCTATTTATGGATTTATAAGAAGGTCTGTAAATTAAAAAGACTGCCCAGCACACAATGTAGTTGACTTTTATTCTGCTTATATGAAAGATGCACCCACTGAAGGGCAAATGTAATTGTGACTGCTACATGAAGACCAACTTAACCAGGCATTCAGAAAACAGCATGAAAAGCTGATCCATTTTGCAAAGTCTGTTTCATCGCCTTACAGGGGAGTAGTCCTGGACAGTAGTAGAAGGCAAACTAAACCAGTATCCAAGACAGTCAGAAGTAAATTTTTATCAAAAAGGCACACTTGCAGTTTTGCAAAAGTTAATCATGGATTGTACTACAGGTATCTCTCAGGAACTTAAAAATTCAGCTTAGGTTTCATTCCACTGATAAAGACACATTTGGCCAGTTCTTCACATAGTATGATAGCCCTTACCAGATAAGATTGTTCAAACTTTTTTAAACTCATATTGCTCTAAATTTCCACACAAAATCAACTAATAACAGTATAAAGCAGGGATAGATGCACTAAGAAAAATTCCTTTAAGTTGTATATCACACTGTAGCAACATTTCCGATTACAAGTGTGTGTGTGGGGGGAGCTGTAGGTATGTAGGTATGAACAGGGAGATTAGAGATTAAAATATACTTTTCAATTTTTACTTGAATGTGGGAATACACTTAAATACAATCAATACCTGAATGATCCATAACAGGAACTACTCAGGTAAAAACAAACAGAAGGACAAAATATAGATGAAAACAATTCCAATTACCATATGAAAATACTTCATTTAACAGTTAAATACCATATACACAATTTGGATACTTAATAATTAAAACCAATTACTGAACTTTACTCAAATATGAGTAAAAATTGAATAGCGTGTTCAGTTAATTCTGTTGCCACTACCAGTGACATACTGGATGCATCTACACTACAACTTCAATTTGGAACAGAAATGAGCTTTTGAAGTCATCCCCACTTTCTGTACTCTGGTCCATATATCACAGAACTAAAAGAACACAGATGAGAGTCCTTTTAGATGGAGCAATGATAGAAAATGTACTCCAACCACTAATGGAGTCCACTGGAGCAGATTAGAGGGAGTCGGAAGCGAAACACGCTGAAATATAGATAGTGTGAACATCAAGCTCTCCACACAAACTGTTTCCTTCCACAAATGCTGAGCGGTTTTTGCCCTGCACTGCTCAGCACAGCCATTAAAATCACTTTTTACACCACAAATTATGCCTACTGTCATATGCACTTGCTTTTAAGTACTGCAGTGTAAACTGAACACTGGACCTGTTACTCATTCCTGTTCTTTGGAATCTGAACTTAAGAGCTCTTCATCTCCACAGGCCCAAGCAGACAGGTAACCTGTTGATGCTACACTTCCACAAATGTAGTCAAAGAGCATAAACAATTCTCATTCCAAAACAGGCAACAGCACTCTTCCAACCCCCATTATTTAAATTTCCAGGACTGACTCAAACACTTCTGCAGCTGCACAGAGAAGCGGCTGACAGAACTGCTTGAGGTGGGACTAGCAAAACATGCAAGCATGGCATGAGAAGTTCCAAAGCAAAGGCACTGGCAGACACGAATTCCTGAACCTAGTAGAGCTGCCCCCAATGCCATGTGGTCCCCTGCACAGCATTCAGGCACGAAGGTAAGCTCCAAAACAATCCATGGAAAGATATGGTTAGATAAGGGTATCTTCACTAGCTCTTTAGAGGAAACAGTTTTTTTCACTAACTATTCAGAAGCTGCTAATGTAGATGGAATGAATGATGAAGTTTGAACCTAAGCTCAGTTTGTGTTTTCATATATTGAAACACTTTCTTAGGGGCCCACAGTGAGTAGTTAAAACACAGCTCTTTGTGCTTGATGCAAAGTGCATTTAATTTAAAAGACAACCTATCAGTTGTATGAACAATGTTGAATATATTTGTGTTACAACAGCAATATTCAAAATAATTTAAGAAAATATTATGCCATCTACTTTTGCTGTACTGAATACTGAGCTCAGTGGACCAAAACTCTGACCTGTGGATTCACTGGAGACAGTAGAAACTTATCTTCCCTTTTTGTCTTTTTAAAATGGTAGGTATCTAGTAGGTTTGACCTTTGGAAAAGGCTAAAAGTCTGCTTCTTTCCAAATCTAATAGATTAAGTAAATAACCTGAATATTTGGATAAACATTCCAATTAAATATGAGTAGCTCTACATAAATCTTACACAGATCCTGATGCTGAATTCAAAACTACACAGGCACAAACCTTCAAATAATAAATTATACCTAAAATAACTCAGAAGTTCATTCCAGAAGAGATTTAAAATGTTCATAATTTAGTAAGACGTTTTTGTTTAAAGTTTTAATGAATGAAATATAAGATACTGGCAGCTTTGCCTCATTCCACTGCTGTGAGCTCAGTAGAATTTAAGGGACATAAGTAGGGGGTCAAGTCACATAAGCATAAGAAGTAGGAGTGCCTTACACACATGTTTAGCATTGTTTTCTTTATTTTACCACATACTTAGTAATGCACTTGGCTAAACATACTTTCACATTTCAAGTGCACCATTGAAGCATACTACAGATCTCTGCATATCCTCCAAAGGTGGAAAACTTTATACTTTCCTATTGGCACCCTTTTTGTGTTGGATCAATCTAATCAGTTATACTCAAACAAACTTGTGTTTGATATTGCATTGCCATTGTTGGTGGTCCTGTATTTCCACTCCTGTCAAATGTCCTGCAGGTACTTAGCTACCATTTTCTATTAAATACCTAGTTGTTAACACATCATGGCAATGATTTGAAACAGCATGGAAGAAATAAAGAGCAGAATACCAAATTTCTAATGTAGTTTTGTCTTAACACACTTTCCTGAATGGGAGTGTTGGAGAGCAGACACTTGAAAATATTTTTCTCCATTTTGTTATTAAAATTTTAACTGAATTGCTCCTTAGGTTTTGAAAAATATTTATATATAATGTTGTTATCCCTTACTGGCCCAAGATAAACCAAGAGTTGTTGACAGGTGTCTGTTATACAGGACAAGACTTAAGCAAACTGAAAATGGATTCGGAGTTTGTTCAGTCTTTTAAAAACTGGACTTCATAAAGGTAAATATTATTTTATTTCCACACAAATTTATGATCAAATAATTTTAAAGCATTGCTATTCAGCACATTGACATGTACTAAGGCTCCTTTGTTCACAACATGATAGACTGTTTCTGATCTCACCTGAATGCACAGTACCTTCAACAAAATTAATATACCCAACCTTAGTTGGCAAGAGAAAAGATTGGAGCCTATGCCAAAACAAGTTGCCCAGTGCCAATGTTTGTATCACCAGAATATCTGACAAATCAGTTTGCTTATCACTGTCCCAGTATCAGAATTATTCTGCCACTTCAGCAAAGGTCAATCTATTACCAAGACATTCCCTTTTCTATTGATTGTAAATCTATGTTGGAAATTAAAGGAAATGTTTTTACAAATTTCAAATTTTAAAATTTATCTCACCATAAGGCAAATTTTTCCTCAGAACAACTCAAAAATAACTATTCCAGCTTCCATTGGAATGGCAGTGGAAAGAAGTTTCATATGACAGGACAAATGGATATGAACAGGTAGGAGAGATATTTTTCCGGGAGAAAAGAGGTTCACAAGACAAAAGAAAGTCTATACAGAGATTCTTATGGAAAGTTTTGTCAGTTATTTTATATCTGTAAAAAGAAAGAAGATCTCTTGGGACCTCTATCATGATGAGCCTGTTAATTCTACTTCAAGCAGTGCCTGCCAAGAATAGTCTACCCTGAAACTGTTACTTATGACAAAATCAGGCAACAAGCATTGCTTAATGTATATTGCAGATTTTAAAACTCATCCCATTTGCTGTAAAAATAGAGAACAAAGCATATCACCATGGATATGCAATATGGACAATAATACATATAAAGCAAAAACACATTCCAAAGACCTAAAATGGCTTTAAAAACCTACCTCAGAAACTCAAATCCAACTTCTATTTTTCTGTAAAAGGAGATAATGGTAAGAAGACAAGCATGAAAGACCTGCTTTTCAAGAGCTAACAGAATATTTCACTAACAGAATATTTCACTAACAGAATATTTCACTGGCAGTTAAGAAAGAGCCCCTTCCACCTTCTTTTGGGACATAAGAACCAAGTATGTCTCAAAGCTGCTACTCTGAAAATTAGAGACATTAGCATTCAGGTTGCTTTTTGCAACTAAAAAAACCAAATAAACCTTAATAGGCTGTTTCTCCCACAACTACAGGGCACTCAACAGGTAAACCCTGAAAGATGACAACTTTGAGAAGTATTGAAACTACAGATCATTCCAAGACCAAATAACTGTTCAAAAAAAAACCATTTGTGTTTGAAATAGTGATTTAGGTAGATGATTTTGAGAACTAGAAAATTGCTTACAATACCTAATTTATCTTATATTAATTTTTAAATTCCTATACGAACTTCAGTTGTTACCATCTTTTCCACAAATGCTTTCCTACTGTTTTACAGAAGTAAGTCTGGAAACTCTATCTGGTTTTCTTGACTGAATTGCATGGATACTTATTATTTCAGTTAGCTTTTTTTTTATTATTTATTACAATTGTATTATTTCTCTCACCTCTCTTCTGTGATTCTGCAAATAACCAAGAACCTGATTTTAGGAAGGAAACAAAATCAGCTTCACACACAAATCCATGAGGGGTGCTTCTGGAATAGTTCGAGACCAACCCCTTTGTTGCCTATGTAAATTCCTGCTGGTAACAATTAGTGCTCATTCACACTTCTGGAGAAGTTCAAGAATGAACCTGGCAGAGAATCATTCTTTTGAGCAATAAGAACTAAGAGGCAATGCTCAGCTCTGGAGGGAACCCTGAGAGCCACTGACCTAAACTGCCTAAGAAATGACCCTGAATTTGAAAGAAGAAACAAATGAATAGTAAATACAGGTAAGACAAAATTCAGTTAGGGGAAAACATACTCTAATCACAGAGCAAACTATTGAAATCTTGCATTTATTTCAACTACCTTTCTCTAAATGTAATATAGTAAGTTTTACCTGCCAACTATGATTGTTTTTTACAATTCAGGAACATGCAACACACTGAGAAATGGTTACCTAATTCTCCTGAATGAAAACCAGACTACAAAATCACAGAACTACAGAGCAGCCATCATATCTGGACAGAAAATCCAGGAGTCCTGACCACCTTCACAACTACCAGTAATTGCTAGAACCTTCAGCATCTCTACTGAATATGACAAGCTGAGCACTGAAAAGAATTGAATATTCTCCAGCAAGAAAAATTACTCCAATTTGGAGAATAAAAACAAGCAAGTGGGAGTAGAAGGGGCATCACTTCAAAACAAAGCTGACCAACAGAAAGAACAGATCTGAAATACAGATCTTAAGGGTTATCACTTAATGAGAAAAGGAATCAGTTTTGCCTAAACAGTCTATGTTTTAAGTTTGTCTTTGCATTAGAGAATACAATATAGGCCATGGGGTATCACATGATGGTAAATATCAAATATTGAGGATCCAGAAAAGAAACTGAAATACAGGATGTGATACATGACTTTTAGTCAGTGCATAATTTTCAGAACAGTTCTTAAGAAAGCAAAAGAAATGCAAATTTTTAGTACCATTTATTGTTATTACACATTATTACACTGTTTATCAAATAGCCTCTCTGAAAAGTCCTATTAACAAAGGAAAAAGAAAAGAACGAATGGTATTTAATTTTAGACTATTCCAGATTGATCTCTAGTCCATGCTCAAACATCTGGAATTCATCCAGAATAAAAATTTTATTTTACAGAAATGAACTAACACAGACCTTGAACAGTTTGTTATCCTAAAATTTAGCTGTTAGCTATAAATATTCCAAAATGTTAAAACTGCTGCTCAAGGGTATTTATGTGTTGGCTTAGCTTCATGTTCATGATGAAGTCTTGACCTATTCTCCATTTGACAAAACCAAGGAAATGCTAAGGAGAATAGGAGAAGCAGTTGTCCTAATATGACATTTCTTTCAGGCTTAAAACCAATTTTACTCCAAGAAGAACCAAGTACAGCTGATACAGAAAGACCAGAGGGCGTTTTCACTTTGCCTACTATACTCCCTTGTGAGTCCAGGGAGGCTACATATGCTTGGCAGTGCATGCTTAAAAACTTTGTTGGATTAGGTCCTGTGTCCACAGTTTTAGAGCTGTGAGAAAATTGCCAGGAAAAAGCATAAATGAGTTCTGGCACAATGGACTGTGAACACAAGAATGAAGAGACTCCCCATCATACACAAACCACCTTCCATGGCATAAAAATAACCTGGTACTTCTAGCACTGGTTCATCAGGTAAGGGAACTCAGAATAACTTTACAATTACACTTAATAAGGCATGGCACACATAAAATATCCTGTTAGCATTCTGAGTTCTTTTCTCAATGCTTCTATTTAAGGGTTTGATTATGCTTTAGCTATTGTGACAGCATAGGCTAGCATAAGGTGGGGCAGTTGTGGCTTCCTCATTCCCTTATTCCTTGACCCAGCACTCATGCTCCTGGCCCCTGTGAGGTGATCAAGTCAAAAGCTAGAAAGCAATCACATTTTATACTTAATTTGACATAGCTATGCCCTGCTGCCACCGGGATGTTTATGCTCTCCCCCTGCATCATGATGCACATATCAACCTCTCTCCCAGAGCAGAACTAGCAGTTTTGCAGCTGTGGACACAATTACAGCTTACTGACCCCACAAGACAATAACCTGTCCTTTTGATGGTCTAACTATAAGGATAAAGATTAAGGTTAGGAAAAAAACAACATGAACCACATTTTGAAATTTTCATCTGTTCAAGCTCCCTAAAGCTGCCTTACCACCTGATCATTATAAATAGGGCTAACACCAGTGCAAGAAGAAACACTTGGTGGCTGAGAGGATAAGAAGATAAAGCCATGGCAACCTCCCCACTCTAGGCTGTAGCTCATTTGGATACAACCAGTCTAATTTTGGGTTAGCTACCCCAAGTACTGCAGAAGTTATCTTTTCAGGCATGTTTTGCAACAGACCTGAGGAATGATTGCAGTGATTGCTTGTTTAATGCTGCTAGCAGTGCAGCCCAGGGGAAAACAAGCAGATGTTTTTAATCACACTTTTTGCAATCAAAAGCTTTACTAAATTATAACTACAGGGGAGAGAACTAATACCCATGTGTTGTGGTACGTTTAATGTATTTTCTACTGTGCTATTGTCTTCTATTCCCTGTTCTTTCCTTGCTCCTTTTTCATCTTTCTCACCAGCAATGACAGAAGTTGCCAAGCTCAAAGTGACAAATTGTTGGTATTCATAAACCCACACAAAAAAAGGTAACATTTGCTGGAATATGCACAACAGAATAAAGCTAGAAATCATCAAGATTTTTTGATAAATAGAGCCACAGGAGACCTCTGACTCTGTCTAACTGCAGATAATTTTACTATTTCTTACTCCTAGCTTTTCCATTTAAGCTTTTCTTGAATGGGATTGAGATCACATCAAAATCCAAGTTGCAACATTTTGCTAAGGTTATTTTTCAGAAAACAAATTCAGCTTCTAACTTCTAAAGTAGTATTCTCTGGGGTGCTAATACATACCTGGGGTATTGCACTGTCCTACACAGATCATCACCCTGTCCATGACACTCAAGGTATTAGATCTGAAGACACCTATGACATGTATGAGCCAAAATACATTTTAAATAAATAAATCACTGATTCAATTCAATTATGAACATAAAGGTACATAATTGTGGAGCCTTCTACAGGGTAAGGGCCCAAAACAAATTTTAAAGACAACTAAATTAAGATTTCAGGTTTTATTAAGTAGTATTTTATTTGCTAGATAGTAACTACACAGTGAGCTGAAAACCTATGTAGTCTATCAGTGCCACAAAATTTTTTACTCTATTTAGAAACTGAGCAAGCTAAGGAAGTACAGGGTTTCTCTCATGGTTCACCTTGTCTGTCAGCACCCCAACATCCCAGCACTTGTCCTGTGAGGGAATGTGGGCTGTAAAATAACACGACAATAATAAAAGAAATGTGTCTTTGTTAAGTGATATCATGCATTTGTTTTGGGGGTACCATTAAAGGAATCAGACCTAGCTCTAACACCACCCTAAATATCATACCCTGTTCTGATTAACATTTTGGAATACCTTTCTATTTTTCCCTTTAAAAGAGAACCAATCGTTGAGAACAAAATCTGTCCTAGGAGATACAGACTATTTTTGCTTCCAGCCTGTGCTTCCAAAGTTCTAAACTTACTCAGCTTTGCGCACTGACCTACTACTTAGCAAACCCTGATGCATGGGTACGCAGGCCAGGAAGACACACTTGCTTCATGCACTGCTTCGTGCAGCAGGAGTACATCTGGTTGTATGTTCCAGCAGTTATTACAAAATTCAGCACTTACCCAGTTTTTCGTTCCTACTTCAGCTTCATATCCTACTTTCAGAAACATTTCAGTTGGCTTAATACTAACTTGGTGAGGGTGACACCCAGCCACAGGAAGACATAATTACTCTAACAGGTGAAATAGCTGAGAGGATACTCTGTGGAGCACAACAATACAAAATAACTGAGAACTAGATGTGCTTAGCAGCCATGGTTGATAAATATTTGATGAGGCTGACAAAATAACTGCTTATCTCAGGGTAAGTATAAGCACTGCATTGCTGGAACTGTTATTTTAATAACAAGGGCTACTGCTCTGCTGTTGCTTGTCCCTTTTGTGGAAATCTTCCTAAGTGTAATATTGTTTTGTCCCAGGATACTAAACAATTCCTTAACAAACTCATCCAATCATCCTCATCAGTGTGGTGAACTTGAATCAGTTCTGGAAGCCCGACTTTTGAATTCTGCCATTACAATTGATCTATCCCTTGATCAGTAGACGTCAGAAGACGTCCTTTAGCTACAGCCAAAGAGTCAATAACTACTACGTTTAATTCTCCAGTGACTTAAGTTAAAAATGCGATAGATTCAAGTATTAGGTACAACACAGTCACATGTGCTGCACCTCACAACCACAGGCAATGAGAACCAATTCAAGAACCAAGGAGTTCATGGCAGTCCATCACCTGCGATGCTTGTGACAGCACACAGAGATGGGGCCCCATAAGATTCTATTTTCCAAGTAGAATGTGGATTAGGCATATGTTCAGTCTGGAGAAGTGAGTGGAACATTTAAAAACTGTGGAAGAGCTCCTAATATTACAGCATACAAATGCAAAATAAGAATTTTAGTGTCCATATTAAGTAACCAGTTTTAAGAATTACAACCAGCATGACCAAAATGTGTACTGCTCCAGCACACCAGAGTGAGAAAAATTTTTATCTACAATAGACTACTGGGATCTGAGGTAGAAGCCTCTTCCAAGGCATATCAACACCAGGATCACAGTATCACCTACCTGTACAAGCATGGCAATCACATTGCCTCTATAGAAAAGCTGTGAGTGGTAGAACCTCGAGGGTGCAGTAGCATTTTGAATATTTCATTTTAATAATTAAGAGAAAAAATATTATGATTCCAACTCCAGAAATATTTCAATACTATTCACAATATCATTTAACTAAGATGATGTGAACTGGCAATACACATCATCCATATTGCCAATAATATCCATTCTGTGACAATTCAAAGCTCTAGCAAAACTCCAAAGTGGCTTATAATGGCACTGATAATTTCCACAAAATGACATGGAAAACCTATTTGCAGTTCTAGTAACATTCTCCAACAAAGAGCATGTGGGAATGTGCTCCCTCTTTTGAGGCGCGTCAGCAGTTCTTTAAATAAGAGTCACTGTTTCCATTCAAATCCCTTATTTTTCAGGGGGTTGCAGAGTCAGCCCTCAGGGAGAGAGAACTGATCCTTGCAGTTTCAGGTGCTTTCATGCAATCATGTATCTCAAAAACAGTCCTTTTTTCCTTTCTCTGAAGAACGTTTAAGGCATTAGCTCATAATATGGATGGCTGCCTCCTGGAACGGTGAGGGGAGAAAGGGGCGCAAGACACTAAAATTATTTCTAAAAGAAGATATTTTGGAAAATAACCTCTAACACCTCCACAATGTCATTTTTTTCCAGCAAACAGTTCCTAAAGATCTAGAGCTAATCTCCATTTAGTGGCCAATGTTGACAAGCTATAAAGTGAGTCTTGGCATTTTGTATAACCTGGAAAAAAAGACATGGAAAACCATTTTAAAGGCTCATCCTGGAATTAACAAATAACTAATACTCATCTGATATATCAAATGATTACAAAAATATCAACTTCAGGGTTCTAAAAAAGGTAGTGAAACAGTTTTTTGATAAAAGTAACCGTAAGTGTAATCTGACTTTTATATAATAAGTAAGTCATACAATTCCAAGTTCCAGAAAAACTCCTCCTTGGAGTACTCGGTGAGTTTTTGGGATTTCCTGAAATTTGCAGTACTAGTTTTCAGCAGTAGAGGAGATCTTAAAGTGGAGTGCTTGGCTCTGTGTCGTGCTATTGAACAGCCCTGATTTAATTACTTCTTTTATACAAAGATGGATGGCAGAAGCCAAAAGTGTCTGTCTGCCAACTGTGTTGTCCAGGCTATGAAAACCTGAGCAGGATTCAATATGCCTGGCAGCATATAAATTCTTCTTGTCTTGGAATTTTGAGCATGCATTCAAATAATATATTGATGAGTGTCTCTGTCCTTTTATTCTCTTTATTTTAATACTAACAGCTCATTAGAAATAAGAACAGCATGAAATGTTTCTAGTTCTCAAAGACTTACATGAACATATAGGAAACATTAATATCTAACACAAATAAATATAAAGAATCAACAGTAGAATGTAAATTTTACAGATACTATTCTATAATGTCAAGAAAGTAGCACAGATATCTGTGGGCTATCTCACAAACCAAAAAAGATCTGACAAAAGAAGTGAAGCCAGGAATAATGCACTAATCCAAAGAATGCATAAAATTCAAAGCTATCCATGTTCTGTACAAAAATTACAATTTTCCAGTTAAACAAAAAATAAGGTACCAAGTTTGGTGTTGCAGAATTGGAGAGCCAGTAATGCATTAGATAGATAAACACATGTGTTGAGAAACAAGTTTTACTGAGTATTCAGTAAAAAGACTTTACCCAAGCTAAAGAAAACAGTAGCCAGCAGGTCAAATCCATGAGAAAAAATACAGAATGCTGGGCATATTTGTAGTGTGCACTTTAAACAGCAGCACTTGATGCAATGGAGGAAATAACTGGTGAAAGGAAACAAAGGCAACACAAAAAGTCTTATAAACACTCATAAGGAAAATGGAGTATTAATCTGCACCAACACATATGAAAAGTAGGCAGCAGCACACAGCAGAGAAGTCTGACTAGTTTCTTTCCTACCCATCTTTACTTGCAGAAGACAAGTGTGTGAATGAATCCTAGTGACAGACAATCATCTACTTCTCTTAAACACATAGTTATGCAGGAAAACTGCCAAGGAAATGTGAAAAATAACATTTAGTCACAAAAAAAAGCTTTTAAACTTTTTTTTTATTCCTTTCACTGTGCTACAGTTCCCCTTTCTTACCCACAAAACCTAATAATAATTCCTAAACATGTGTTTAGATTTTATTTTTAGGTTTGTTTCATATTTAGCATGCCCTCTCTTCTAAACCTATTTTTTATGTGTTTTTTACCTCCATTACCCATCAGGATTTCTCATGTTCAGGTCTCATTAAAAGTAACAAAAGGCTTTTTGATAGATTCCAGAAAGCTTTGGATATGGCCATGAATATGTTCTTTTGCCTTGTATCACTCTTTTCTGCTCCCTAACTGCAGAAAAAGCAATCTTTTGCTAATAATTTTAAGAGTGCCTTTGAATTCTCTCTTCATTAAAAAACAAAACACTTTATACAAACAATTCTTTCCAATAAAGTCACCAAATATGAAGGAAAAGGGTCAGGCTCTCTATACCACGACTTGTTCATTTCCTACCTCTTTTCTGTGATGTCACAGCAAATTCTGAGACAACCCACAAAGCAGAGTGTAAGGCAGTCCACAGTTCTTTGTTACATTGACAGTCATGAAACAAAGCGGAATTAATCAGAGACTTTTTAACCTCTGAATGAAAACGTTTTGTAAAACACTATAACAACTGCTGGTATGGGGCAAACACAGAGACTGATCTCTTTACTCACTGCAGTGGCAATATACATTATAATATAGTACAATCTGCAAATAATACAATGTACATAAGACGTGCTGTGTTCTCATGGGCTATATTACATTTCAGAGGAGAAATATATACAAGCTCCTGCTAAAAGAGAAACTGTACTTCATTTGGTATTGACTTAATGAAGGATTTCTCACATTAATCTCTTAAGCTGTACTGCTCTTTAGAAAAACAGATTGTGGAAAAGAAAATCTCCATAAATCTCTTCAATTCTCTCCAGAAAAATAGGCTTTTTGTAGCCCAGTGATTTTCTTTGCACCTTTTCTTGTGGAAACAATTAGCTTAGCAATTTTAAAGTATTAGGTGGCCCCAGCTGCAGGCTCCTGGTATCTTTCCTATTGCATAGCAATGTCTATACAGAAAGAAACAAGGATCTAGTCTCCTAATACCACAATACATCAGTGGGAAATACCTAAGTGAGCAACTAATGAGGTTAGGTCTGAAGGAGCTTTCACTTACCTGAGGCCATCGCAAGTTTCCGCATTTTTGACAGATTTGCTTCTAATTCAGTATTCTTTGTTAGCCAATGACCAAACATTGTGTTGCAACTCACTTGTCAAGATGCTTGAAACTGAACTCAAACTATCAGCATCACAATTACCCCTTCAGATGAGACCTTTTAATTGGGCCTTTACGATTTTTAAAAAATAAGTCTGTTGTTCTCTACTCATGCCATAAGTGTAGTAACCAAACTTCAGACAGAAGTTCAGGTTCAAAACTGTAGCCATGAAGAGCTGAAAATGCTGTGTTGCAAACTGTACTGATTCATTCAGCTGATTGTTTAGAAAGTTCACTATGGGCGCGAAATCCCTCTCTAGATAGTAAAGACATTTTTCCAAAATTATTTTTCGCTTAACTTAAACGTTACCATTTTATTTAATCTCATGTACAATACAGTTAGTAGTACAATTGATTTCTGTCCTATTATACTGTCTAACCTGGAAACGTGAATTGCTTTGTGCGTTGCAAATACTTTGCTGTAATTGGCAAAAACATCAGTATCCAAATGATTACTAGAGCAGCAAATTACAATAATTACAGTAACAGTAGTAAGGTCATCTGCACTTTACACATGTTGAAAATTTAGGGCAGTTATTAGTCCAATATATAGACAATATGTGTCAGAGAAAATAGAAATCTTTCACAGACCTGTTTCAGAGTTTTTACAGCAAATTTAGCCACCCTTCAAAACAAATTCCAAGACATGCCTTTCCTCATAGGTGTAGGCAAGAAATAATATTAAGAACAGTTCAGCACAAAAATAAAAAGACTCAGTGGAGGGCTGGCAGGAATTCATACCCAAAAGCTCCTTACTACCTAACTCTTTATAGAAAGCCAAGTGTTTAAGAGTACTCCTTTCTAAAATCAAATACATGAAACACTACCACAAAATTTCATCCTATATTACATCACTTTTTGATGAGCTACTTAGAAAATGTAGTTTGCAGTTTCACACAGTTGTTTATTCATAAGAAAAATTAAGCACATAGATAAATATAATATGTCCCTAGACCCTTTAAAGGAAAACAGTTTCAATCTTGTTTATTAAAAAGTTAGTGCAAGTAAACATCTTTGTGGGCTGAAAACATGGGATAGTTCTTAAAATTGTCTAGGCTATTAAAACAGCAATCTTTGATTACAAGGGTGAAGTTGAAAGATATCTTAAATGGCACCTACAACATCTACATGAACACTACCATTCAATGTTAGAGAAAAAGTAACAAAATAAATGAAACATACTAAAGACATGCAGCTGTACAATGTCTGGGCGCAGCTTTGGAGGGTGTTTTTAAAATCTGACTCAGAATATCTTGTCTTACTGTACTTTATAGCTCAACCTCACTGTTGTCTATGTATAGATGTCTGTCTATTTAAGCAAAAATAATAAGCCAGATTCAAACTAAAGACAGTTAAAAATCTATCCTAATCATAAATATAAATGCTGACACAGTTTTCGGTCTTAGATGCTTTGAGTATTAAACTATGGAAGTTTATTTACTTTACTAAATATAATCATGGAAGATGAGAACTTTGAAATTTAATCTTTAAGCCATCTAAATATTTGCATGACAGCAACATACAAAGAATATAACTAAAACAGTAGAAGCACAGTAGCAAATCCAAATGCTAAATATTTTGTCTTATAAATAGCTTCTCAGAAATATTTGTGTTTAAACAATAAATGTAAATACTGAACCATACTGCTCTCTCAGGAAGAGACAATTATTCTGAATTCTCATGGCAAAGTCAGGCAAATCTTTCCCTTAAATATTAAAGATTTTTTGTTGTTGTTTAGATAGATCAGTTACAGCATAGGTTTACAGGATGTTAGATGAAAAATTCTGCCAGGAAAATCAAGTCTTACAAGTTGTGAAAATTCCACTATCTGCATGTCATGACACTTGACAAATCTGACTTCAAGTGCTGTAAAAGCCTGAACAAGTAAGGAAATTACAATGTAATCAGCACAATGGTTTCACACAAAAATAACAACAACAAAAATCAAGGATACATTTTTCAAGCCAAACATTCTTTTATTCATACTAACTCTTAATCTGCTTTTCCATCAATTTAGAGAAGTTAGTCATGATTTACCAGCATAAAACTCTTTACTCATAAAAAAAAAAGACAACCAGACCCTTTCTGTGTAAAACAATCAGTAGGAATACTTGTTGGGAAAAAAGGTCTTAGGAAGTTCTCTTTCATAGTAAGTAGCATGCAGCACAGGGCATACAAAGAGTTCGAAATACTTAAAGGACTATATATTGATAAATGCATATGTTGTTATTACATCCTAAAGCTCACCACTAGTAGAGTTTAATATTGCTGTTTTAAGGCAGCTTCCCATATTTCTTTGAGATTTCTCTAAAAAGCCCGCAGGTACAAGAACTTCTTTATACCTCTTTGTGACAAACCATATTTTCAGTTAATTCTATCAGAAATATTCTAGCACAAGTGAGAGCTCTGCAAATCTCTTTTAATTGTTACCTTCTAGAACACATGAAAACTTCTTAATAAAGTCAAATCACTCAAGCAGATGCAACTCTGGTTAGCAATTCATAACTTGTAAAGAAGAAAACAGAAGACAGCAGGAAGAGTACATCAAAAAATAAAGTAATTCCACTGTACATACGTAGAGTCTATAATCACTACACTCATTTTTGATTGCAGTAGAGGTCAGCATTGGTGTTATAGCTGGGAGCTCATGGAAAAAGTAAAGACATAACAAGTGAACTTCAAATTACATTGAAACTCTCCACCAGGCTTGTGCAGTCTATATGCAATATATGCTGCTCTGTCCTCCTTCTAATCAAAACAGCAAGAACAAAATTAGCAGGGATTTATCATGCTAACATTATTCCTCCCAATGCAATGCACACAGACTCCATGTCTTGAGGTGGTAAGAAATGGATGAATGCTTTTCCATTCACTGGGACAGAGAATGTTAAGGGGAGTATTTTGTACCTACTCAAAGCAAAAGCCATCTAAAAGAATCTACTCCTACAACTGCAATACCATCAGCTTCCAAATATCATGAATGTGATCCCATTCTTCTATGAAACCACAATATTTTGGATTAGAAAAAAATAAGTAAAAAAAACCAACCCCATGAGAACTATTTCAGCAATTAAAAGAAATCATAAATCAAATAATTCCCCTTCCAAAGAGACTCTGTGATTGGGCTAAAACTGCTCATTCTGTCCTTGCACAGACTTGTAGATGGCTACTAAATGTCATTTTCTGCTCTCCTAAGTAACTATTCCAAGAATAGCCAAAAGTCTCGGTCGCATGCTTAGCAGCTGCCTGGGAAGTCTCAGTATAATACTTTGCATGAGACAATTTGCAAGTCTGTAACAGGATGATGCCCTACAGCACAGTTTCTCACAGAACATTCTTCCAGATCTCAGTCCCTCATTTCCCTCAGTTCTTCACATAGCTCATACAACACATTATCATATACTCACAGAACATCCTGAGTTGGAAGTGACCCACTAGGTCACTAAGGTCATCAAACAACCAAC
Organism: Geospiza fortis; assembly: GCF_000277835.1. NCBI lineage: Eukaryota > Metazoa > Chordata > Aves > Passeriformes > Thraupidae > Geospiza > Geospiza fortis. The sequence goes on from NW_005054361.1 coordinate 440,627, forward strand.
CCACAACTCATCACGAGAATCTATCTTGAACTCCATTAGGAAATGAAGGAAGATATAGCAAGAAAAATTACTTTTACTCTACTTTGTCCTTTTATCTCTCTCATTTACTGCACATAGTTAAATGAAATGCAAACTTAAATAAAAAGATACATAAGACACAGAAAATATTCTTTGAGGGCTCTTTGTAATCACCATGGTCTTGCTGCAGTCTGTGGTGCCTGAGCAAGAACTCAGTCCAAAAATATCATGTACAGAAAAACATTGAAAGGCTGTGATTTCATGCCTACTGTTACCTTCAGGTTTAAGTAGCTCCCTTGGCTCTTGCACTCATAGCAATTAGAATTTCCAGACAGCTCGGTGGCAGATATTCTAGGTGTTCTCTATATTGCAGCAATAGCTGGCAGATGGCAGTCAATTCTTACCATGAATGAATTAAACTCACTCATATAACACATGGCTGTAAACCTGAAGACTTTTAAAAAGCTTTCAAAGTTTTCATTCTGCCTTTTATAGTTACAAAGCAACAACAGCCAGCTATGTGACGTAAGTCTCAATTTATATCATGGGCTAAGACCTACACTAGGATATGCAGGTCCCCATGCTCTTGTTTCTGGAGCTCATGAATACTTTTCTATACTTTTCCACTCACTCTAGTCATTTTGGCAATAAGGTTATTTAAATACAGGAGAACACTATCTACTGAAGAACAAATATGTCCTTGATTAGAAGACTGGAGGCAAAGAGATATAACCTGCCATACATTTGTGAGTTATTAGTCTAACTGCCTAAAGTTGGAATTTTATCAGGATTGTACCCTACATCAGAAAGATGATATACTTTTCCATTACCAGGAGGTTACTTAATATATCCAGATGGCAAAGGTTAAACTATATTTATGTCAACTTTGACAGGTTCTCTTCTAATGACCTGAAGTCCATGAGAACCACAAGTAATTAGCACTCTAGAGAAGTCAGAGCTGTAGGCCTTCAGGGGATTTTTCAGGTTGCTTTGTAAGCAGGTACTAATTTTTAAGTTACACTGTGGCATTATTATACATTGCTGCATTAGATACTCTTCTTTCCTGCCTACTAATAAAAGTTTGCTAATGTAAATTCTACTACTGAAATTAACTATCTATTCCAACTCCTTGCCTGTCTGTGCTACAACTAGCTGGACAAACAAGCAGCTGAATGCTTTTTAAACACACAATTAACTGGGTTTTGCAGATGAATAAGGACTTGTTATTTTTTACTGTTGTTGGGTGCAACCTCTAAGCTGCTTTTCTTAACTTCAACATCCATCCATAATGAAGATTCTGATTTACAAGCAACATTCAAACACACTTTATAATAAATATTATAGGATAAAATCAGTCAAGGAGAGAGGAAAAGAAGTGTGAAGGTACAACTTAGCAAGCAAAATGTGAAATTACTATAGTCAAAACCTGAGAATTTACCAGACACTTTATTAAACTGCAAGGCAGTACTTTACAGAGCTGCTTTTAAAATATGTTAACACTATATCACAGTTCCCGGCAGCAAGAAGTCTTTCCAGAAAATGTGTCATCACTGCATGCAACATATTTTATAGCCAGTATAATTTCATTTTATTATATCCAATAATATTTTTCTGAAATTCTAGGAAGTCTCTCCACAAAAGAGAAGTAATGACCATATTTTAATCAGCTGGCACAAAGTGTAACCACCATACCACAGGGAAAAAAACCCCCTTTGTTACACCAAAATGCCCACAGTTTCATTTTGCCTCTGTGGAAGAGATCATGAATAAAACCTGTGAGAATCTCATTCAAGTACTACACAGCATAAAACCTTTGAACTGTGAAGTTATTTCATTCCAAGACTGACCTTTACAGCTGAGCCATTCTTGACAGAAGAAGCTGAGTAAGTTCAGAATCCTACACATTGTACTATTGTTGCAAGAAAAGCTAGAAATTATGCCAACAAAGGCTGAAATACATGCCATTTTTTTCATGTGTCCACAAGCATTCTGAAAAGATGAGTTGTACACCTCTAAGTAAAATAACATAATTTTCCTTTTCTTACCAGGCTTGGATTTCTGCTTTGTGGTCTGCCCATGACTGGCAAACACCACTGTGGAGCCAGGTATAAAGGTCCTTTCCTCTAGATCAGACTCTGGGATTGTAGCACAGCCACCTAGGTGAAAATGGACAACTCTTAATGTGGGGTTTATGCAACAAAACAAATTCACTGGTGCATAATTGAGGAAAAGAGGCAATAAATTAGCTGACAGGAACATATAAAACTAAAATAGTCTTTACTTTCACTTCAAGGAAACATTTGCTAAAGAAACTATTACCATTGTTTAGAAGGCTGATTATGCTTTAATGAATTCTCTTTACTACTTATGTCATCTTGAAAAAAAAGTTTGAATTAATTTAGACCACATAATATGCAAAACTGATTCCATATAAAACATAGAAAATGATGTGATTTTTTATTAAAGATCAGATTACTGGGAGTTATTTTTGTAATAAAGTAATTAAGCGTGAATGAAATTATTTTACAAAACCAACAAACCTTATGAAGATTGTTAGCTTGCCACAGAGAATGACATGCTGATTTTTTTGGATTGGCTATTAAATACAGCATGTTTATTAAAGGAAATGCAGGGACACTTTCAGTGTCCAATAACATGCCCTACTCAAACAATTATAGGATGTATGGTATAACATCTTTGTATCTTTCAACATTGTTTTATGAGCAATTCATTAGACAACAATTACAGCTTTTTCTTCAAATATGTTTAAATGCCTACATTTAAACTATGAAGAGACGTATAATATAGTAGTAATAGTAGTATCAGCTGGAATAGCTTGCAGCGGAATAGGTTGATGTATATTTATTACAGCACAGCTGTGGTCAGGACACTGGAGGATGTGTCACTGTTCCACAGCAAATAGATGGCCTCACAGTAAGCACATTGCCAACAATACAGTACACAGCTGAGCCACATCGTTTTCTCACAGCCCTCCCAGGAACACCACTAGCAAGCAAACAAATCCATGTACTCATCTATTGGGCTCTGAACACACGTTTGTAAGCAGTACATCAACTCCCAACGGCACACACCGACTTTTTACCTTCATGCAAGAGTTGCTCTATTTTGAAAAGACATGTTCTACTCCAGGCCCCATAAAAAGTGCATCAAATTTGCAGCAACACAGGCTATCCTCCCTTTACTAAAGTAAATGAGTAAAATTTAAGAAAAGGTTGCATTTCTAAGTAGGAGAGTTGCATTTTCCCTGGCAGTTTCAGAATCACTGACAAACCAATACACCATGTCTTGAAGATGTACCACCCTGACTAGCCAAGGTAAAGCATGGCAGCTCCAATGAACCCTGTGAAAACACTCAGTCCTACCAGATGAAGAACTAATACAGCATCTTTGGCTCCTATGGAAGAGTAAAGACACAAGCTGCTTTATCCAAATACACCCTGAGAGAAAGTATGAGTTGCATCATAGGATTTATGTTTGATTTACAGCAAGCAAATTGTTTCAGTAAGAAAGTAAGGTGAGGAGTAAAGGCATCAGACTTGGAACCCATGACAGCTTCAAATATTTATGATACCTGCTATGAAAATGGAAGGGAAAGTTGGAAATTTTTAAAAATTCTCTTCATGTTAAAACACTGTAAAACAGCCGGGTTATGTCTGACATTGCATTAAATATAAATGTACCAACAGCCTAAATTAAAATAAATATCTGTAAACCAGTACTTCTGTTGCCATTTGAAAATTGTGACTAAAATGTAAGCAACAAGACTTGAGGAAATAGAAATCAGTGCTTTACAAGTCAATTTAGATTTTTCACATTCTTATTGTTCAGACAAAATCTACACTCATAAACACTAGTCTGTAAATACAGGATACAAAATTAAGGTTTCCTGCCCCAAAGAACTATTAAGAATGGCATCATATATTTTAATATTATAACATTTTGTAACAGCATGAGTGAAAACTTACCAAGTCAATTAGTATCTGTTGAATTTCTGTATGGAAATAGAGACATTTTCTAACATTCATTCTTAAACCCAAAATTCAGTAACTTACATAGCCTTGAGGACTGATGGCCTTTGGTGCCAAAATATTTCAATAGTTTTCAATCATGACAGTGACTGAATAAGAGTTATAAGAGTTGGAAAAGGTCTATTTGCCCTTAGCTGCAAAACACTACTCGTTAAAAAAGAAGTAGGAAGTCATGATTTTGATTTTAATGTGCAAAATTAATTGAGATTCACTTGTCATGATACCATCAGAAGTTACTACAATTAAAAGTAAAATTAACTTCTCCCATAAAATTATTTTACTGAGAATATCAACAACTAAAATGCTACCAGTGACATACTGTTTTACATAAAAAAGAGAATTTAGACAGAATCCACAGAGCAGTACTACCAGCATCAATATTAGGAGTAGAAATTACATGTTACTTCTGCAAGGATGCCAATAACTGTTTCCTGTGAACTATTCCTGTGAGTATTTTTTAAATACTGTTGTTTCATACAAGCATTCCATGTGCTACAAGCACTGTTCTCAATGGGGCAGGATTTCACTAGGATTTTTGTGACAGTATTTAAATAAGTAACCAGAAAATAAAGCAATATAATAGTTATTCTTTCACCTTTTTTGAGGCAATGAGGATTACAGGATCATTTCTACCTTGCTCTTCTAATACCAGTACTACATACTAAATAAAGGAGCTATTCAAATTTGCTAAACGTGTCCCTTAACTTGCTTAGATGCATAGGGCTGGGTTGCACGATTGCACCCTCTTCTACACACAGCCTGCTTCGATACAAGTGGTGCCCACTTCTTCCAATGAAACTAACAGGAAATTCCACTTTCTTACTCCAAGATACAGCACAGATACACATCCTCAAGATAACAATGGACACCCTTGACAACATGCTATGATTTCCCACAGGAAGGAAGGTGTGGAGACCACACTATGACTACTGTCACACTGAAAGAAGGGAAACATTTAAAGCAAATTTCAAAATTTCACTAGACTGAAAAAGAAACTGGATAAGGCACGAGTACACACTACTCAATAATATAATATTTAAACCACGGTAGACCAGGATTCTGTGATTCAAAAACATTTTACAACTCAGAAAGACAGATATATTGGAAAAAAAAAGAGAGAAAAAGACCTTTTATGCTAGGACTACAAGCTTTTCATTTCATACTTCAAAAGTTCGACTCATGGTCTATATTCTGACTTCTCTGATCAGAACTTCTTTAAGTTAAAAGAACACTTTGATTTCCTTTTTATATCCCTAAATACATTTCAATAAGTATTTGCTGAATATCTGTTTTAGCAGGCATTTTCAGTTTTTATGCACATTGAATCCTAAAAGAAATCACAGCAACAAAATAATTCACATTTATTCACAATTAACTGAATGGTACAGATATGAAAAGTGAAATACTTAAGGAAAAAAGGGGAAAAGAGGAGGAATAGTAGTACATAAATCTACACACTGGAAATTATCCAAGCTGAGAAGTCCTCCAGATGTCAGTCTGTAAACAGAGCTTCATAAAATTAATTTTCCCATTAATTGTTGGCAGGAATAACATCTAGAATATGTTATTACATCTGACCCACTCTTTTCCCCTTTTCCATGTAGCTGAATTCTTGTCTGGCATCACAGATCTTTTATCAGTTGTGATAAATCCAAGAAAGCAAGCTTTTGTCAACAAAACTGCTTGATAGGGTACAACATGCATAAAATTACACTCAAGCTAATTGTGAACTTTGTTCACCAAAGGAAATGAGGCTTCTCTTGCTTATTTTCACTACATCTGTTTTTGTAACACTTGGTTCTTAAGCTGGAAAAAGATACCTACACCCAAAGGAAATATAAACATATAACGCATATTGAACAAAAATTAAGTCTTGACAGTTTTCCTACAGATTCCTATCACCATGTTTTCATGCATTTTAATATGACTTTAAAAGTTGAAAAACAGGAAAACAAAAGTGGTATACATCAGAAAAAATGAAAAGGCACTTCGAGGTAAAGATTGAGTTTCTTTTTTCTCTTCCACTCAATCACAGCCTAAACTAAGCATAAGTTTCCATTTTCCCCATGAAATTAATTCTTACAAGAGTCCACAGAAAGAAGAAAAAACAGCTTTCTGAGCAGTCTTTGGCAGCAAGATAGTCAAAATGTGAGCAGTAAGCTCTGTAAATAGCAGGTTTTGCATCCATATGCATGCCATTATAAAATGGAGACAATCTAAACAGTAAAATTACTTCGTAGAGATTTCAAAAAGCTATACCCAAAACCATGCTCACTTGAGTTTTCTGTTCTGTTGACAATTTCAGGAAAGTGTACACCAAAAATGCAGTCTAATGCTTTAGAGGTTATTTTCTCTTAAAGAGTTTATCAATTAATTGTACTGATTCTGCTAGTTGCATTTATTCAAGTCCTCTAAATTTTATTAGGATCTTCCCATCAGAAAGTAGCCTGTCTGTTGAAATAAACACTGCATGCAGGTGGTGAAGATAAGTATGCTATTGCTGCTTTTTAAATGGAAGATCCAACAACACAATCTATAGAAGAAAACAATACATATTTGAGTGTATTATGAGATCCATGAAGCATTTATTCACATACCAGCCCTGGCTTAGAGGCTATCATTTGAATAGACACATTCCAGGAATGCAAACACATTTCCATTGCAGAGTTTGAGGAAAAAGAGGGAGAAGAATTATGAGGAAGGGGAAAAAATAAGGGAGAGAAATAGGGAGGGAGAAAGAGGGAGTTTGGGGTCTAAGACAGAAGGGAAGGCAGGGAGGAAGGGGAAGGGAAGGCAGAGAAAAAGGTGTGTGTGTTTGTTTGTTCCTCCTAAATAGGTGCCTGGTAACAAACAGTGGTGCAATTCCCAATAGCAAACAGTCCAGGTTTAGTTTGGATATTCATTTGCAGAATGTAGAGCCACTAAATAATCAGTTACAGATTTCAGAACTTATCACTTAAGTCTAACAGTGGCTACAGTCCTGCAGTCATACAATACCATTGTTTCTGTGTACTTTGAAACAACCAAATTCAACAAAATGATGGAAAAATACTTCTGTACTACATTCCAGTAGAACAACAAATTAGGGGAAAAAAGTTATACCAACAGAATACGTAGTCCAAGGTTATAAAAAATCACCAAAACATATTTTCAATGGAAGCACACAGAGACATACTAAACTGTTGTTCTGATTTACTCATGTTTTACTGAAATGCTTAACAAAACCTCCAGTTCTTAAATTCCATCGTTTTTTTCCTATAATGAGTTGTCACTAGTTGCACAGAGAGCTATGCAAAAATAATTCACACCAATTGTGTGGCTTCTGTTTGAGCTTGTAGCCCATTCAAATATTTTGAACATGCCTGAGTTCATAAAACCTTGACTTACAAAGTTCAGGGTACTTTGGCAGCAGAAGCTCTTTATGGGAGCAACTGTGGTGTTTAAACTGTCAAATAGTCTTGGCCATTCTTCCAGGATGAGGTTCAGTGCATGTGGTATGCAAGTCATAGGAATGGCATTGGGAAACACATTGCTAAGAGCAGATCCAACAGCTGTTTTCATTAAAGACACATTATTGGACATTTGGCCAAGAACACAAGATCAACATTCAGTAGTACCCTTACTAACTCGGGACTGAGAATGCAGGAACAGTGAACTGAATAAATGCCACCCAATATCTACCAAAGGCACTTGTTACACACTGAGAACAAAGGACAAATAATGACAGTTGTGCTTTGGCTACAAAAGTGCATTGTTCCATCCACCCACCTATTCACCTGATGAACACAGACTGGCTGAAAAACACGATTCTGTGTTCTGATATATCTTGGGAGAGGCAGCTTACTGAATTTTGTAGTGCTTGAAGGGTTTCCATCTGCTTTTACATAACAGAATAGAAAAATCAGCTTACAAAGGGATTTTTCAAGGGGATTATCAACTCTTGACAAATAACACAACAATAAAAATCACTATTTCTCCAGAGCACACTGCCTCACAAAACACCTGGTGGTGTTACTTAGGTTACAAGATGTGACTAGGGGTGTGTATTGTATTGCCTCTATCTGTTAGAGGTGGGACAGTTATCTTCTAAATTGGGCAGTTTTCTTTATCTCTTCCACAACCAATCCTCCCTTCAGGGAGATATCTTCTGTTAATGGGCGGGCCATGGAGCATCACTGCATGACTGATAAAATTACACCATCCCATTGTGAGATGCTTCACCCAGAGGGAGGAGCCAAGCATTCCTACCCAGATATAATCTGAGATTTGGAACACCACAGCAGCCTTTCCCCACTGAATTCTCAGAGGAGCAGCTGTCTTCTCCACTGGATTCCCAGAGGAAAACCAGGCCCATCTACATCACCACTGAACCTTCAGAGGAAAATTACACCCTTCTGCAGGATCACTGCTTCAACAGAACCACATCTGTCACTCCAGGGGGACTGCAGCCACCATTTAATGGGACTGCTACCCACGCCCTGACCAACAGGGTGTCAAGGTTGTATTCTGACCCTGTTAGTGGTTGTCAGTTTGGGGGTTTTTTTGTACTATTACACTTGTATTTTAATTTTCCTAGTAAAGAACTGTTATTCTTATTCCCATATCTTTGCCTGAGAGCCCCTTAATTTCAAATTTGTAATCATTCAGAGGGAGGGGGTTTGCATTTTTCATTTCAAGGGAGGCTCCTGCCTTCCCTATCAGACACCTTTCTTTTCAAGCCAAGACAATAACTGAACATGGTTTTCTTTCAGAATGCTTAAATACAGCAGTAGCAGAAGATACAGAATATACTGTCATCAATCTATTCTCAGGACAACATTCTCCATTCAGTAACAAACTAATTTCATGCTACCCTTTTGGGGAGCAAGAAGAATAATCAAGGCTTTTGTTTTGGTTTATACAGATAAACTCATTTTGGACGCATAAATATACGTATTTATGTATTTGGATATATGCACATATGAAATACATAAAGAACTTTATACAAAATATTTTTAGCAAGACTTTTTTTAATCTGTAGAGCCTGCATTGCATTGCTTTGGTAATACACAGTTGTAAGGAGGCTGCTAGACCTTTAGACTTTTATATTAACTTACATTAAAAACTTAAGTAGGTAATGCTCCCTTTGATAAACACTTTCCTTATTATTTTTGCTAAAAGCATATTTAAAAGAATTTCCAATGCCACTTCTGGTTTCTATCTGCCAATACAATAGAGAGCGCCTCAAAGACAGTGTCTGGAGCAGCTGGGATCTCTGGAGCATGCTTGACAAAAAAAACTTTCACAACATTGTCTTTATGTAGTCTCTAACCTTTCTTCAGCATACAGTGAAAGTAAACAGACTAAAACTGACTTTTATAGCCTTGATAACAAACCCTCCTGGCATCCATCATTCTGAAAATTCAGAGAAATATTTTGCTCCTATTCCCATTTAAAACACTTCTATTTCCTGGAGCACATATGTGAAATTTTCTTCCAGTTGAAGACTCAATAATGAAGACACATATATACCATATACTTGTATGTATGTGCCTACACACATAGATTTTGGACTTACTGGTGAAGGAAGAGCAAGTCCTCATTCCCTGCACTCAGAACTTGGAGAGACTGTAAATGTCTGTGGCCTGGTTTGCAGTGCTGTAACCCATGAGTTACAAAAGTGTTCCATCACACAACCATAGTGCAAAGTCCAAGTGACCAGTCTTTGACTGATTCAGGGGAACAAGTAACTATTTATCTGCAGGGAATTTACAGTATATTGGCCTAAACAAAACACTTAACAGGAGGAAGCTAAAAAATGGAGGTTAGCGAAAATGTGATTTTTATCTTAGCTGCGAACAAGAAATGTAAGACAATGCAATTTGCTGCATGAGGCCTCGTTATGCTGGGGATTTTGTATGTTTGAGACAGTCTTGATAGAACAGTAGTAAAACACAAACAGTTGATGTGGGATCTATGCCTAATCCAGATGAGAAACTGAGTGAAATCAAATAAAAAGCACATGTATGCTACTGCATTATTCAGGGCTAAAGAATACAGGAAGAAAACATACTGACATCAGATGTAATATCAGATATGCTGTGGATAACAGAAGACAGTGGACTAGCAACTGGGATTAAAATGTAGGTACTGAAGAAGGCATGTTGTTCAGAAAAACTAAATTAAATTAGTAATGTAATAACACTTCATAGTACTATTGTGATGGACTACTGAAAGAGAAGTACACAGAATTGGCCACTTTGGAAAACTACTATAAAGTAGTTTAGTACCCAAAACATCAAATTTTAGCAACACACAAATATCTTATTTCAATAGTGACGGCAGTTGCTTTAATACTATGAGACTGAGAAATGATGGTATTATGGAAATGAAAAAAGATACAAAACCCACAGAAATCACAGGCAGACAGAAGGAAAAGGTCCCAGAGTGCTGACTAGCAAAATTTCGAAATCCACCTGAAAACGTTTCATGTAAGGAACAAAGAGTAAAACTATTGAACAAGACACCGGTAAGATATCGGGAACACCGAGTTCAATTCCTGTTACCGTGTTCATGACAGGTTAAATAAACCTGGAAAACCTCAGCTGAAGATTACTAAGATCATATAGGAATCACATACCTTATTGACATTTCAACAGATGACCACTCTTGCTGAGCTAAGACCACTAGAAATGGAACAGACTGATCTTTATCAAAAATGCAATTAGGCCAGAAACCTTTAGCGTCTGACAAAATAGAAGACACTCTTAGAACAAGAAGAAATTGTTCACAAATTCATTTTTACTTTTTCATCCCTGAAGAGAAACCATGGAGGTAAACTATTCTGTTTATGAGTAAGACTAAATTACCTTATTCTAACACAGAGATGGAGTTTCTGAACAAGGGGTTTCTTTTCTTCCTTCCTTTCCAACTCCTCCAAATAGAAAATATAGGGAATAGAGGTCAAAACAGATACAGATTTATCTATTAGCATTCTGAAATTATCCAATTATCTCTTATCTAACTATGAATAGTTATCCCATTCCTAGAACATAAATAAATTACTATTCTCTATCTATTCATTTATCTATCTAGTGATGAAATAAACATGGATAAAGGCATCCTCCTTTAAAAAGTTATTGAAATAAACCAACATCTTTCTGGTGGATTTATAAGACAAACTGCATATAGATCCTTTGGGCACTAAAAGTTTAGGAAATCAAAGCATTTGTAAGGAAAAAAGAGAATTCTCTTTTTTAATAATACTGAAGTTCCCTTCCACAATTGAAAAGCAACTTTTGCTGAAAATTCTTGCTTCTCTGTAAACTATATCAAAGATAGCATTGTTTTAATGTGTTGGAAATGTCTACTTTCTCAGTTGTACCTAAATATATTAGATTTTTCAATAGTATGTAGGAAATGTAAATAAAGTTGTATTTGTTTAGTAAGTAAAAATGTTGTTTTAACATAATTGTCAGCTATTACTTTTATTCATTGCACTGGGAGTTAAGAATCAACCCAATTATACTAACCTATCTTTGCTCCAACACTGCAAAAGGAAACTTACACTACTTATATTTATTTTATTTTCACTAGCATTTAATACTTCATTCACTATATACTCCGCTTAGCAAATAAATCCAAGTATTATCTTGTGTTAGCTCAACCTTCTACAGCATTAAAGGTTCTGGGATTAACTTTAAGAGGACTCAAGAAAAGGCAACTTTGGCTCCACTAAGGATTATAATACCATTTAATTAATTTAATTTATTTGGAGGAAATGAGCACAAAACTGTTCATAATAGTTTAAAATTGCATCTTATCCTAGAAACAGAACTTTTTCCTTTGTTTACAGAAGTTCTTATTCAGAAAATTTTACTCTGCAAACTGTAGAATTTTATTCCTTCACAAGTATCACACCTTTACTTGTGCAAATCATGCAATTTTACTAAAGTCACTACCATTCAAATGTTATGAAAGTGACACATCTGAGGGATAAACAATTTTGCATATATAAACATTTTATGTCATATCTCCTGCAAGCATTTTAAGAAGTAGCCAGGAGATTCATGTGCTTCACATGATAAACTTTAAATAAAATCAACTTTACAAAACTGCAAAGTATCTTTTGATCAAACACAAGGTATCTGAAGATCTGAAAAACCATGCTTCCAAAAATCTCTAATAAATGGGGAGAATCCTGGCACTGAACTTTTCAGAGAGGGGGAAGAGATTTAGTTTTATTAATGTCATAAAATGAACTATATCTACTAGAAGATAATGAATAGTTAGGGAGAACTCTGTTCAAATTCAGCTGCTTTTTTCTTTTTTTTTGTAAAAAGCAAGGTCTGCTTTTACAATAAAAAAGCTGTGTCTGAAACAAAGTGGCTTTTTATATGAGAAAGCACAGGATTAACTGTTCTGTTTCATTTTATTTAAAAGCTGACATTGCTGCTACTGTCTAAGGTAATAAATAAAGTGACTGAGCAAGTGATGCTCTCAGTCTGCTACTTTTATGCCTTATGCTTATTTAATTCTCTAGGTTTTAAGGATCATCCTGTAGCTTGACCAGGACAAGGGCCTACTCATTTTTAAAACACACTATATTCCTAAATGTGACTGGATACCCTGAAATCTGCTTAAGTACAAAGTGAGAATTGTAGGCAAAGAGGAGCCCCTACTTCCCTTCCCCTCCAAATCACATTTTTCTTTGTTTGTACAACATCAGTACATGCTAGAGAAGTCTACTTCAACTTAAATATACATTTTGTAATGCTTATTTTAAATAAAAAAATCATTGAGGAATGTCTAGCTCATCTTTGAAGAAAGTATACAAAGCAAGATAAAGACTAAATTATTAAATATACTATTCCAAATACATTTAAATGTATTGGACAAATAACACAAATCTGGAGAGATCTTATGGCTTGCTTTGTCCAATCACACCAATCAAGAAAAAAAGAGAGGAAACAAGTTTAGAGGTCCTGCCAGGAGCCTGCTCCAGGCCAGGCTCTCCATGGGGTCCCAACCTCCTTTGGGCACATCCACCTCCATGGGCTGCAGTTGGATAATCTGCTCCACTATGTACTTTCATGGCTGCAGGGGGACAGCCTGCCTCACCATGGTGTTCACCACAGGCTGCAGGGCAATCTCTGCTCCTGTGCCTGGACTACCTACACCACCTCCTTCTCCACCAACCTTGGCATCTGCAGAGCTGTTTTTCTCACACATTCTGACTCCTCTCTCCAGCTGCAGTTTAACAGAATGTTTTCCTCCCTTCTTAAATAGACAATCCCAGATGTGCTACCACCACCCCTGATGAGCTGGGTCTGGGCCAGTGATGGGTCTGCCCTGGAGCTGGCTGGCATTGGCTATGTTGGATATGGGGAAAGCTTCTGGCAGCCTCTCAGAGAAGCCACCCCTGCAGCCCCCTGCTACCAAAACCCAACGAAGCAATACTGAATACACCCTCTCACAGAAGTAGACGAAAAGAACATACTAATATCCCTTTGTCTAGGTTATCATCACTACTTGGTCTGGAAAGTCAATTATTTGAAATTGGTTTTTATTGTTTAAAGCCATTCTCAAAGCTAGGATTCTGTAAATGTTGATATGCTTTAAATTATTTGGTGGACTTTATGAAGCTACTGATTAAACTAACACCATGCCTGCTCCTTCTCCTATACTTCAGCAATGTAACTTTTCCTTTACTGGTGCTTCTTACAGTCCATCTCTTCTTTCTTTAAACCATCTGACTATCTTTAAATGGCACTGACTTACTAGCTATACTTTCTTTACTTGTGCATTACTTGAAAGAAACTAACTAGGCCAAATACCTGTACCTGAGTGGTAAACCAAAGACCATCTAAAAATATGGCATCCAAAGAGTACCACTGTAGCTTGTTGACTTCACACCCGTGATATGTGATATCAGCTTCTTTTAACAGTTCATTAACAGCATAAGCAATCTCTCGGCACCCACAATTGTGGGATATCGGAAGCCATTCTAAATATTTTAGAGTCAAATTTACTACAAGCACCATTATCATACATCGTCCCCTTCATGTCATTAGACAGAAGAAGTATTTGATATGAAAAAAGAATTACATCATTTTGACTGACGGGTTGGGGGTCTTTTGAGCTTGATATCAACTTTTACTCAACTTTTACTCCAATAAAACACAAATTCCTGCAGACCTTGGTAAGATCAGAACACTTCCATTAAAAGCAGTAACTTGATGGGGGACAATTTCTATAAATGAACAACACCTATCAAAAACCCCACAAACTGCCACAAACAAAAAAAAAAATCCCACTATGTAAACATCATGATTCTTAATTTCCTTCCACTGAAAGTCTGTGTTATATAAAGCATTTATTGTATAGCCAAGTTTACTGTGGCATTATGATTCTCTTCAAGTAATCTTCTCTCAAGATTACTGAACCATGCTAGGTTGTCTCAGGTCCTCTCCATAAAATAAGCTTAATGACCTCAAACACAGAATAAATAAAGGCCAAGGATACATTTCATTGGTAAAAAAGTGTTCTCTACCCCTTTGCTTTAATTTGGTCATGACTACAACACCAAGTGAAGCAGAGCAATGGTAGGCTGTCTTGAGAGTGTAAGACTTCACATTGAACAGTGAGTGTTCCCTCTGAACATGGTTAAAGCGCTTCTTGACTCTGTTGTTTTCTGCAACTTAAAGTTTTGAACATGATTTCATATCCAACAAACAGTTCCCTACAGGCCAATGTACTTTCTTCCTCATTCAAAATTTATGAAATCAGACAAGTATCTAGAAAGCAACACATCGGTCAACATTCTGAGTATATGACAATAAATTAGAGGTTTTCAAAGCCTTAAGAATTTTAACAGATGAACTCAGGATTAACTTCAAATAAAATATTATATTATTGTTATTAAGCACAACATCATTCACATTAAAACACTAGCTATACTTTGTTCATGTATAGAAAAAAATATTTGTTAGAAATGCTAAAAAAGAAACTCCATTGGCTAAATATAGACTTTCCCTTTCCAAGTGACCCAGAACTAAAAGAGAAATTGGAAAAGACATCATATAGATAATCATTTACCTAAATAGAGTTACTGAAATCCAGCTCCAGTTTCCGTTATATAGCCAAACAGCCTGCAGGTATAATATCTTCAGCTGGCACCAGGCTTAATGCTTTTTTATTGATCTGCCATGGCTTAAGTGCACACATAGGATATGGATTGTTAAACAATTCTTGTTATCTATCACTGATTATGGAAATATAATACATCTTGCAGCAGCATCTGCACTTTCTCTTACATGAAATGCCACTTAAAGCAAACTGTCCATTTTATCCTGTGAACTCTCTAACACTTGTGGGGGTTTTCTGTACCAGCTAAATGGCTGAATTTGTTAAGTACCAATTGCACAAAAAGCCCTCTCTGTTATAGTCCATAGCATAAGTGATAAAGTATCATTAGATTCTTTGCATTTAATTTGCAACAAATGTAACATATAATTATAACTGAAAGTAATAAGTACTTTCAGGTTCTTTCTATTTCTTTTCTTCCCCAACTGATGGTTACCTTTTTCTCCTTTGAAGATTTCAACAAATTTGTGGGATTTGTTCAAGTCAGTCTTTGCAAAGGGTTTGGGACAGCTATTAATACAGCATGCTGAGTGTTTCCTATTTGGTGCTCAGTAGGAATTAAAATCAATGCAATTTTCATATTTTCTTTATACTTTTGCTTCTGTACTTGTCACAGAGACAAGAGTATAGCACTGCCATCAGAGCATCAAAGTTACAAGGAAAAATGAGGCTTCTGCAGTCTTCTAGTTTTTTCCTCCCAGAACAAAATTCTGTAGTTGTGTTTTCCTTTCTACTAACATCAAATTTGCAAAAAGCTAAAAAAAAAAAAAACACAAAAGAAACCAAAAAAAACCCAAACAAACAAACAAAAAAAAAACCCAAAACCACAGCTTCTGTACCTTCCTTTTGTCCAAACACTGAAAAAACCCCAACTGATGCGAATTCAGACTCTGAAGGTTCTTTTAAAAGAAGTCCACTTCAGGGTTCACTCTCATGCATTCTGCTAAGGCAGGTTACCAAACACTACACGCATGTTAGAACAGTAACAGAGAACTGTCAAGTAAACAGGAGAAATCCTGACTAAATTAAGTCAATGGCAAAACTCCCAGTGGCTTTAGTCAGGATTTCTCCTGTTAAGTCAATGGCAAAACTCCCAGTGGCTTCAATGGGGCCAGTATTTCATCCTTATCTTGTTGATCAAAGCAATTATTTCACTGTTCAGAACGGACCAGACTTCTGCGCCTGCCAAGAATTTCTTAAAGCAGCATACCATGGTGAGTCTTAATGGTATATACCACTATAACTATTCTTTTTTCATTCTACTAAGGTAAATTCTTCAAATAACAAAAATATAACATCATAAACAGCATCCACAACAAAGATCATCTTATTAGCAAATGTGCCAGGCATAATAAAGCTCTCCTTAGCATAACCTTACCACGGGTCTGCAAACGAATGATTATCACTCCCTTAACACCTACTTCCAACCACTGATGATCCTACCTGCTAAAGTGGTATACCTGCATTAAGTAAGAATGATTTGACCCAACAAATGAAGTGCTTTCTTGATTTGGCAATATGTTACAAAAAAAGCTTCGTATTTTACAGTGAATCACAAAGTACACACTGGAAGGAGTATCTTCTACATACCATGGACCCAAATTCATAGTAGATTAACTGTGAGTAGTATAACTGAACACTTCTTCTATTTCTTCACAGGGTTTATAATATACAGTGTAACTACACTAACCAAAATGATGTCATGTAGATACAATTCAATAGCCAGAGAGAATCAACTTATCCACTTGAGAATCAATTTCACACTAAGCTAGAAGAAAACTGGTTTTAATGTGCTGCAAAAATGACCAAAACCAAGGCTCTTTTCAACAAAGACATGAGTATTTTTTATTTGAAAATATTTGAGAAATCTGTTGTAAAATTGTACAACAAGCATTTTCCCCTTGATAACTAATTAAATGAAGTATCCAAGCACAACTGCTTCATTTTTTCTCCTCAGAATCGGATATAATTGCAAAGTATTAATTTTGCAAATACAGTT